>NC_074691.1:0-305000 GCF_029448725.1 Salvelinus fontinalis | reverse complement strand
TCCAAGCTGTTTAAAGGCACAGTCAACTTAGTGTATGTAAACTTCTGACCCATTGGAATTGTGATACAGTGAATTATAGGTGAAATAATCTGTCTGTAAACAATTGTTGGAAAAAGGACTTGTGTCATGCACAAAGTAGATGTCCTAACCGACTTCCCAAAACTATAGTTTGTTAACAAAAAATGCGTGTAGTGGTTGAAAAATGAGTTAATGACTCCAACCTAAGTGTATGTAAACTTCCGACTTCAACTGTATATATATAATCGATACGCATATATATATATATATATATATATATATATATATATATATATATATATATATATATATATATATATATATATATATATATATACACTGCTCAAAAAAATAAAGGGAACACTTAAACAACACAATGTAACTCCAAGTCAATCACACTTCTGTGAAATCAAACTGTCCAATTAGGAAGCAACACTGATTGACAATAAATTTCACATGCTGTTGTGCAAATGGAATAGACAAAAGGTGGAAATTATAGGCAATTAGCAAGACACCCCCAAAAAAGGAGTGATTCTGTAGGTGGTGACCACAGACCACTTCTCAGTTCCTATGCTTCCTGGCTGATGTTTTGGTCACTTTTGAATGCTGGCGGTGCTCTCACTCTAGTGGTAGTGTAACAGTATAACTTTAAACCGTCCCCTCGCCCCAACACGGGCGCGAACCAGGGACCCTCTGCACACATCAACAACTGACACCCACGAAGCGTCATTACCCATCGCTCCACAAAAGCCGCGGCCCTTGCAGAGCAAGGGGCAACCCTACTTAAAGTCTCAGAGCAAGTGACGTAACTGACTGAAATGCTACTAGCGCGTACTCGCTAACTAGCTAGCCATTTCACATCCGTTACACTAACCCCCCTTTCAACCTCCTCCTTTTCCGCAGCAACCAGTGATCCGGGTCAACAGCATCAATGTAGCAGTATAACTTTTTAAACCGTCCCCTCGCCCCGACACGGGCGTGAACCAGGGACCCTCTGCACACATCAACAACGGTCGCCCACGAAGCATCGTTACCCATCGCTCCACAAAGGCCGCGGCCCTTGCAGAGCAAGGGGCAACCCTACTTAAAGTCTCAGAGCAAGTGACGTAACTGATTGAAATGCTACTAGCGCATACTCGCTAACTAGCTAGCCATTTCACATCCGTTACAGTAGCATGAGACGGAGTCTACAACCCACACAAGTGGCTCAGGTAGTGCAGTTCATCCAGGAGGCACATCAATGCGAGCTGTGGCAAAAAGGTTTGCTGTGTCTGTCAGCGTAGTGTCCAGAGCATGGAGGCACTAGCAGGAGACAGGCCAGTACATCAGGAGACGTGGAGGAGGCCGTAGGAGGGCAACAACCCAGCAGCAGGACCGCTACCTCCGCCTTTGTGCAAGGAGGTGCACTGCCAGAGCCCTGCAAAATGACCTCCAGCAGGAAATATTGACTCTTTGCATCAACTTCATGTAATTGTCAATAAAAAGCCTTTGACACTTATGAAATGCTTGTAATTATACTTCAGTATTCCATAATAACATCTGACAAAAATATCTAAAGACACTGAAGCAGCAAACTTTGTGGAAATTAATATTTGTGTCATTCTCAAAACTTTTAGCCATGACTGTACATATAATAGACATGTATGTATATGTGTATATATGTGTGTGTGTGTGTGTGTGTATGTGTATTGTGTATGCAATAAAATGCAAATTAATTACTTAAAAATAATACAATGTGATTTTCTGGATTTTTGTTTTAGATTCCGTCTCTCACAGTTGAAGTGTACCTATGATAAAAATTACAGACCTCTACATGCTTTGTAAGTAGGAAAACCTGCAAAATCGGCAGTGTATCAAATACTTTTTCTCCCCACTGTATATATACATATGTGTATATACATATATGTATACATACATGTATATACATATATTTATACATGTGTATGTATATATGTATTATATACTACTGTTCAAAAGTTTGGGGTCACTTAGAAATGTCCTTAAAAAAAGAAAAAGCACATTTTTTTGTCCATTAAAATAACGTGAAATTGATCAGAAATACAGTGTAGACATTGTTAATGTTGTAAATGACTATTGTAGCTATAAACGTCTGACCTTTAATGGAATATCTACATAGGCGTACAGAGGTCCATTATCAGCAACCATCACTCCTGTGTTCCAATGGCACGTTGTGTTAGCTAATCGATAATTAGAAAACCCTTTTGCAAGTATGTTAGCACAGCTGAAAACTGTTGTCTGATTAAAGAAGCAATAAAACTGGCCTTCTTTAGACTAGTTGAGTGTCTGGAGTTGATCAGCATTTGTGGGTTCGATTACAGACTCAAAATGGCCAGAAACAAAGACTTTCTTCTGAATCTCGTCAGTCTATTCTTATTCTGAGAAATTATGAGAGCAAAGATATTTCATTCAAGTGGAAAAGTGCAACTGAAGCACAAAATTTGTCCTTTCACATTCATAATTGGGAGCGAACCCGGACTGCAGCCTTGCTAGAATTTACCATAAGAAGCATTTTAGATCTGTGTTCATAAAACACAGTGACATTTTTAAAATGCTTTTTATCTTTCCTTTTCTGCGTGAAAAACACAATTCTGGCTTAACCCTGGTGCATTTTCGCTGAGTAGCACTGCCAAAGTAATGTACACACGTCCAATACATTTCTATTTGTAGAGTACATCATATGAATCATATGAAAGGAAATGTATTAAAAATACCAGCGCACAATGTCGAAGGCCTGAAGTCCACTCCTGTATCTTTCTCTGCTCCCCCATACTATTGCTCATCACACTATCTGTGTGTGAGAGTGGGTGGGATGTGTGGCAGGCTGCTCATCTGAACACCAGAGAGGGACTTTAATGTCTCTAGTCTAAATCATTAGTCTCCCTTTTTCCCCATTCGCCTCCCTCCCTCCCTCCCTCTTTCCAATGTCTGTCTTTCTCTTCTTCTCATGTTGGACTCTCTCAATTTCCCTTAATAAAAATTTGTTTCCAACACCACACACTCTTTCTCACTCTTTAACATCCACCCACCTCCTCCACCAAGGCAGTGAGATGCAGCACAATGTGTCCAACAGAAACCCCGGCCAGTGAAAGGAGGACTCTTCAGCGTTTTTTTTACACCCAGGAGATCAAAAGAAACCCAAGCTGTTATTTAGCTCCAGCTAATCACATATGCCATCTTTGTAGTGTGGTGTATTGTGCACTCTGGGAGCCTGTCCCAGAAGTGGGCTCTGCCTGTCATGAAAATATTAAATCGTATTACAGAGCTTATGTGTTTAGTGTTGCATGTTGTTTAATGGCTGTTGCCAGGGCCATCCAAATTAGGCTATTTTATTCAATGTACGGTTCAGTGTGTGTGATATCTGGCCACATCTGCCGAAAGCTGATTTTGTAGTCCATTAAACCCTAGGGAAACGGTTAGTAGTGGAAATAGCAAGTTGCATCGAAAGCTCTTCACCATCTCAAAGGTTTGCTTTACTGTCAGTTGAAGAATGTATTTTACTCATTTTTTTTACCCCATTAGAGCTGTGTGGCTTGTCAGACTGACAATAGGTAATTGGGTGTTGTCATTCAGACACACACACACCGTGTGCAGAACAGTAGCAATCTTGCCAGCCTCTGTTGTCGTTGTGTCACTCTCCAATTTCCCTTCTAGCTAAAAATAAATCGGAGCTGCAGTGATTGTTATGGCAATGACCTGCCTCCGAACCTTGTCTCCAGCACACACAGAATTTTAATAGGGAGATGCGGCTGATGCAGAAAAACGAATCCTTAATGGATTCATTTTTACCCTCCATTTTGGTGAAATTATTCTTTACCCATCGCCACGGTAGATTTATTGTATTGAAACATGCTTAGTCATAATCGAGTAAAGAGGAAGTTGTATTACATCACCTCTGTAACTTACTGCCAATTTTGTTCATGCAGCACAGCATGAATATGATTTGATCTAAATGATGCTGTAGCTAGGCTCCATCTCGAATAGGCTTTGTTAGAAATGAGTGATGAGTACTATCCCAGCTACATGTCTACCTAAACACCCTACAGTAAATGTTGTCTTTAACACAGACACATGAACACTAGTACACACAGAGAAGCACTTATGTTAATAAATGCACAAACACACACACATATAGTACACACAAACACTATTCTGGATTATAGGGATTGGGCTGCCACTGGGTAATGGGCATCGTGCCAGTGCAGGCTGGTCTTTAGATCATGCCATGGCTTTACTCTTACTAAGTTATCTTGTATATTTGCATTATCTTTGTGTGTGTGTAGCTAACTTTAAAAGCAAGCCTTTCTGTGAGTGTTAGTCAGACCTTGTCACAAATGATTGTGACTGAACAATACCATTAAACTGTTTCTATGCATCCTAGACTACAGGTAACCTAGCAGTTAAGAGCATTGGGCCAGTAACTGAAAGGTCACTGGTTTGAATCCCCGAGCTGGCAAGGTGGAAAAACCTGCCGTTCTGCCCTTGAGCAAGGCAGTTAACCCCCAACAACAGCTGGTCCCCCGGGCGCCGATGACGTGGACGTCTATTTAAAGCAGCTCCCCCCGCACCTTTCTGATTCAGAGGGGTTAGGTTAAATGCTGAAGGCACATTTCGGTTGAATGCAGTTAGTGTGATTGACTAGGTATCCCCTTTCCCTACATTCAATTAAGCCTGTCTGTCGTTTCTAGTTTTGCAAAGGAAACTAGTCCTTCAGTCCCAAGATTTTGAGGAGACCTAGTGAAGGTAAACTAAAAATAGAAGGTAATCTGTGGTCTCGAGAGAACTGTAGTGAAAGCCTTCCAGGCTCAGCACCGTACAGAACCTAGTAGCCCACGAACACACACTGCTGCTCCCCAACAGGTTTTGCCTTTTAAAAATTGTGAGAGCAGGAATTGTGCAAAAAGCACAGGGAACCAGCACTGTTCATGCACCTTCAAATATGGAGAAAGAGAGTAATGGAAACGGAGAGACAGGGAGATGGCGAGAGAGGACTAATGTTCTGTCCTCTGCTGTCTGTCTGTGGCAGTGATCGATTTTCCTTATTTATTTGTTCAAGGAGGCGGTGAACACGTCCATGTCTAGGCAATTTCCTGTGAAAGGCCAGGCTGCTGTGGCTCGTGACTAGAGTGACTCTCTTCACTGAACCTGAAGCTACCACTGGTTGTTGGACTTGTTTAGGTGTATTTACCCAGCAATTTATAGGTAGGGCCATATACCATATGGGTTCAAATACTATTTCAATTATTTTCACATTCATTTCAAAGTAAGTTTTCAGATATTATGTATTTGAAAATACAAGTAGTTGAATATTGGAATGTATTTGGAAATATTCATACACAGACAAGTGTATTTTCAAATACAAATATGCAATTGAACCCTATCAGTCCCGAGACCCCAGCAAAAATTGCCTTTTCATTTATCTGCGTGTCCATCCCTTATATTTAGTCTCACAATTAAGTGTTTTCCATTTTCTTTTCAGCACAACCAGCGCTACATGTAGAACACGAAACAATTTGACATAAATAGTTGCATTCATGAGTTTTATTGACAAATGCAAAAAATAATAATGGTTCGCCAAAGCAAAAATGTATTTACACAGCGTAAATACAATTGTATTTACACTGCGTAAATACAATTGTATTTACACGGCTTGTACAAAACATTGGGAACACCTTCCTAATAGGGATGCGTGACATATCGGCGAACATATCGGAATTGGACTATATTAGCTAAAAATGCCAACATCGGTATCGGCTTTATTAACCTGTTTGGGCTGCAAGGGGCAGTATTGAGTAGCCAGATAAAAGGTGCCCATTTCAAACGGCCTCGTACTCAATTCTTGCTCGTACAATATGCATATATTATTATTACTATTGGATAGAAAACACTATCTAGTTTCTAAAAACGTTTGAATTATTTCTCTGAGTGAAACAGAACTCATTCTGCAGCACATTTCCTGACCAGGAAGTGGAAAGTCTGAAATCGATGCTCTCTTCTTCTTCCTGCCTATAAATGGGCACGAGACCTATTAGTATACATGCACGTCATACACCTTCCCCTGGGTGTCAAGAGGCTGTGAGAGAAGAAATGAGGTGATTATCTTGGTCTGAGATGGAACACATCATCTTGGAATGACGTGTCCCCCATTTTCGGTACTCTGAAGAGCGCAAGGTGGACAGTGGGATTGCCTTTTGTTTAGCTGCCGTTATAGGCGACTATTATCTCCGGCTTTGATTTTATTTGATACATGTCACCATATCATCGTAAAGTATGTTTTTTCAATCTAGTTTCATCAGATTATTGAAACATTTTCGGGAGTTTTGCCGTGTTCCGTTCTCTTCCATTTGTTGACATGGAGAGCGTCGTGCCACTAAGCTAGTGTGGTTGCTAAATGAAGAGGGAAAGTTGCCGTTTTAAATCCAAACAACGACTGTTCTGGACAAAGGACACCTTGTCCAACATTCTGATGAAAGATCAGCAAAAGTAAGAAATATTGTATGATGCTATTTCATATATCTGTCGTAGTCGTCGGCGCCCAAGTGTTTCTGGCTATTGTGCTAAGCTAATATAACGCTACATTTTGTTTTCGCTGTAAAACACTTAATAAATCGGAAATATTGTCTGGCATCACAAGATGCCTGTTTTTCATTTGCTGTACACTATGTATTTTTCAGAATGTTTTATGATGAGTAATTAGGTATTTGACGTTGGTGTCTGTAAGTTTTATGGCTTCTTTCGGTGCAATTTCAGATTGTAGCTGCAATGTAAACTATGATTTATACCTGAAATATGCACATTTTTCTAACAAAACATATGCTATACAATAAATATGTTATCAGACTGTCATCTGATGAAGTTGTTTCTTGGTTAATGGCTATTTATATCTTTATTTGGTCGAATTTGTGATAGCTACTGATGGAGTAAAAAACTGGTGGAGTAAAAAAAGTAGTGTCTTTTGCTAATGTGGTTAGCTAATAGATTTACATATTGTGTCTTCCCTGTAAAACATTTTAAAAATCGGACATGTTGGCTGGATTCACAAGATGTGTACCTTTCATATGCTGTATTGGACTTGTTAATGTGTGAAAGTGAAATATTAAAAAAATATATATTTTGAATTTCGCGCCCTGCACTTGAGCTGGCTGTTGTCATAAGTGTACCGACGTCGGGCTGCAGCCATAAGAAGTTAACGCCAAGATAATGAAATTCAATGCCCTTGACAATCAACTGTTCTCTGTTGTGGGAGATGTTAGCTTACGCCGACTAGTCGAGGACTGGTACACAACCAAGTGTGCTATTTTTCAGGTGTTTCCCTACCAGAGTTACACAGTAATAGCGTCACTGCTATTACATTTCACACGTCAAATAACACAGTTCTATTATAGAATGTTGTGTGTTCTGAATTTGCACGTGCAAGCCAAGGGCCACCACTACTATCAGTAGCACTGTCAAAGCTGTACAAAAAAATCTGCAAACAAGCAAACACTGTCCACGAACAATGTGTTTACAGTACCGCGTTGGTAATAAAGCATAATTTGTTTGACCGCAACTTCTGGGGTAGCTAGTTTTAGCTTGGTACCTAGCTAGCACCAATACAACCATCCTGAAAACAATGACCAGTAGAAACTGCAGTCATTTTCATTATTCTTAGCAATGATTTAGAATTCCTTGTGAGTAAGCATTAGCTAGGTAGCCACTTGTTTGTTCACCTATTGAAATTGAACTTCAGTTCATGAAAATAAATAGCTAGCCAGCTACTTAACCCTGTTGCCCAAAGCTAACGTTATAAGCAGCCAGCTAGCTAGTATCTGGCAGGTGAGGCTTGACTGGACCGGGTTATGTGTTGTGAAGCTAGCCACAATAAGGATTAGGCACAAGAGTGGAATTTGCGGTTTGCCTTCAAAATAAATGTACCTATTTGAAAGTGATGCAGAAGGTTACAATTGGTGGAATCATGCCATATTTAGACTGTATAATGTTAAACAAGGTTGGAATGTGAAGCAATGAAATGGGGTATCAATCTACTCGGTGACACCCACAGAACACAACTGTTTAGAGTTTACGCAAATATTAGCGTTGTAGCTCTTATCGCGGGACTGTGACTGTGTGAAATTCCCTCCCCAGTCAGCCTATTGTCATGAGGTGCCCTGGGGAGGAGGATCATAGCCCTCCCCCCATCTATCTATCTATCTATCTATCTATCTCGCTCTCTCTCTCCCCACAGTTTTATGACTTTACGACAGGTCATAAATACCTGGTACAAACTGCCATGCAGTATTGAGAGCGTCTAAGAGAACAAAGAACCTTGCTTGGCCAAACTCCTAAATCCCCAAAATGCGAGAATTAAACAATATTTCCACTTTTGAGAATGTGGGAATGGTCCATGGACACTTAAGGGACAGTTATGACGAGTGTGTTTAATTTGGTGATCTCATGTGGAACAGGAAACACACAACGGTATCAATTTCCCAGCTGTCAAGTTTACATCTAAATACTGTGAAACGTATGTGATTAAACATGAAACTACTTGTGAAAAGATGTAATGTGATGTTAACTTCTTGAGAATACAGGGGGTGCTGTTTTTGCATTAGCATAATTTCCTCTACAGATTAAACTGCCTCTTATTCAATTATTGCTCTTACTATATGCATATAATTAATACCATTGGATAGAAAACAATCTATAGTTTCTAAAACCGTTTCAATTTTGTCTCTGAGTGAAACAGAAGTCATTTGACAGCACTTTCCCTGACCAAAAAGAAGAATGCAAGATGTGTATGCTTGCTTCAACGCTCTGCCTATATATGGTCACGCCACCTATGACCCGAAACACACTTCATTCGTCTTCCTCTGGGTCAAGAGGACGTCAAGAGGAAAAATTTTTTGTTTATCTTGTACTGACGTGAAATAAGACCTATTTCTTTGGCGTGACCGACAACTTCCGGTTCTCTGAATCGCGCGATTTGGAGGTGCGATTGTCTACTGTTTTGCTGCCGTTACGGATGAAAACTATCTCCGTCTCGAAGTTTGTTTGATACATGTGACCATTTCATCCTAATGTATGTTTTTTCAATATAGTTTAATCAGATTATTTGAATTTTTTCGGGAGTTTTGCCGTGTTCCGTTCTGTGATTTTTTTTTACTTTGGCCAGTCGACCAGTACATATGCTAAATGAAGAGGGAAAGTTGCCATTATGAATGGATTGAACGACTCATCAGGACTAATGACACCTTGATCAACATTCTGATGAAAGATCAGCAATAGTAAGACCCAATTTACGATGTTATTTCATATATCTGTCGTGCATGTGAACTGGTCGTGGGCGCCCAGCTGGTTCTGGCTGGCGTGGCTATGCTAATTTAGCGCTACATTTTGTTTTCGCTATAAAACATTTAATAAATCTGAAATATTGTTTGGATTCACCAGATGTTGGGCTTTCAATATCTGTACGCTGTGTATTTTTTCTGAAATGTTTTAAGATAAGTAATTAGTTATATGACGTTGGTCTCTGTAATTGTTCTGGCTGCGTCGGCACTATTTCAGATTGCAGCTGTAATGTAGAACTGTGATTTATACCTGAAAAATGCACATAAAAAAAAAAAAACTATGCTATACCATAAATATGTTATCAGACTGTCATCTTATGAAGTTGTTTCTTGGTTAGTGGCTATATATATTTTTATTTAGTCGAATTAGTGATAGCTACTGACGCAGGAAAAAACTGTTGTAGTAAAAAAATGGTGTCTTTTGCTAACGTGTTTAGCTAATATATTTACATATTGTGTCTTCCCTGTAAAACATTTTAAAAATCTGAAATGGTGGCTTTATTCACAGGATCTGTATCTTTCATTAGGTGTCTTGGACTTGTGATTTAATGATATTTAGATGCTACTATTTAATTGTGACGCTATGCCAGCGATGCTAATCAGTGTGGGGGGGGTGGGGGGTGATCCCGGACCCGGGGTAGGTGCTCGGTAGAGGTTAACCTTCTAAATGAGAGTATGGATTTTCATAGAAAGATTAACTAGTCAGTAGCCACTCCCACGTGAGCATAGACATTACGTCAGCGTCATGGAACCGCCCATTTCAACTGAAATGTATAAAAAACCCTCCTGATGAAATTCACACCAGACCACGCAAACCACGGTGTAAGCTAAGGTTGCAAATGGTTGTATTTCTAAGACTAGAAAACATGCTAACTTGACATGTTGAAATAGTTGACACTACACTCACACACAGACAGAGGCATACACTCACACACAGACAGAGGCATACACTCACACACAGACAGAGGCACACTTTCACACACAGACAGAGGCACACACACAGACAGAGGCACACACACAGACAGACACAGAAAGAGGCACACACACAGACAGACACAGAAAGAGTCACACACACAGAGAGACACAGAAAGAGGCACACACACACACACACAGAGGCGCACACACACACACACACACACACACACAGAGGCGCACACACACACACACAGAGGCTCACACACACACACACACACACACAGAGGCGCACACACACACACAGAGGCGCACACACACACACACAGAGGCGCACACACACACACACAGAGGCGCACACACACACACACACAGAGGCGCACACACACACAGAGGCGCACACACACACAGAGGCGCACACACACACAGAGGCGCACACACACACAGAGGCGCACACACACACACACACACACTGTATTTCACAGCACACATACCAAACATGTCCATTATATTCACAAACTGTCAACACAGCACTATTGGAGATAGGGAGAATTATGAAAAGAGATGGAGGGGAGGGAACAGGAGAGAGTGTGTTACAGAGGAAAGAGAGAGAGAGAGAAAGGTGGCAATCCAGGGTTGGGGTGGATAACTAAGTGGAATACAGTAATGGCACCAGAAAGCTTAAAGCTGTGTGGGGTCATGAAGGACACAGCAAGACCAGAGACACTCAGTGGTTTGGTGGTACCTGTGGGGGACTAGGCTGTGATTCATCTGTACTGGGGGGGGGGGGGGGGGGGGGTAGATAATAGAGATAGATAATCCAGTTATAGATGTACTATAACGGACCTATGATACCACGTTAGGTTTCCGGTTACTAAATGTCAATCAGAGCTCTGAAAGCATCTCAATGTAAGCCCGCTGTCCTCCCACTCTCAATATGCCGACATATAAACTCAATAAAAAATGATTCACCTTTAAAACAGATAGCTGTGCAGCTGTAAAGCTAATTTTTCATTAGCTTTACAGCTTTCAATTTTTCAGGCTAAACCCTTCATCTTTAAGCCCCCAGAGGCCAAGGCTTATTTCAGCGAGAGCCATGGTTACATTTATGAGCTACCTGTTTGTACACTTCATTGCCTCAACCCTCAAAGTGGTCGCTGTCGCTCGGGCATAATGGACTACACTTAAACACCCACCACTTCATTATCATGGGCCACAGAGTGTGGAGACTCCCAAGGACACCCATTACCCATCTGTCCTTACTTCTCTCAATCAGAGCAGCCCTCGGCCTCCAGATAATAGTGCTGATAGATGGGGTGCTGCTGGTGAGAGCAACTCTTCTGACTAACCCTATTCAGAAGCTCTGATCCCGGGACTGTCCCCAACATGAGGCCCTGTTCCTCCCAACATGTCTAATCGTTAGCCTACTCCATACACTGCAGGTAGAGAGACATCAATAGGGTTGGGACAATCATGGAATTTTGGATAACCGTTATCGGTTATAAAAATTTAAAAAAGTTAACTAACAACGAAATAATAATTCTCCTCTCCGCTCCTGACTGGACTCAAACGCATGTCTCATCATTCTGGATGCCCAGCCGTCCCATCTTCAGTCAGCTGTTTGCTCCACAACACAACATTCTAAAACTGGCTAGCGTATCCACCTCATCTCTCCTTATAGATGTAAACCAGGGTTACTTTTACTTTGCCGCTTTTGGGAACAGTCTAAATATATATATCAATACAATGTATACACACACACACACACACATATGTATATACATACATACATACATGTATAATATATATAAATATGTAATATAAATATGTGTATAATATGTAATATAAATATATATATATTTACACACATCACACACACACACACATATGTGTGTGTGTGTGTGTAAATATATATATATATATATATTACATATTATACACACACACACACACACACACACATACACATATATATTTATATATATGTGTATATATATATATATATATACACACATATATATAAATATATATATATATTTATATATATGTGTATATATATATATATATATATATATATATATATATATATATATATATACATATATATATATATATTTATATATATGTGTGTATATATATATATATATATATATATATATATATATATATATATATACACATATTTATATATATATATATATATATATATATATATATATATTATGCATATATATATGTAATGAAAGAAATACAAACTGAAATAAATCATTCTCTGACATTTCACATTCTTAAAATGAAGTGGTGAACCTAACTGACCAGAGACAGGGAATTTTTACTACAATAACATTTCAGGAATTGTGAAAAACCGAGTTTAAATGTATTTGGCTAAGGTGTATGTAAACTTCTGACTTCAACTGTTGAAGCTTTTATTTCTTTCATCACATTCCCAGTTGGTCAGAAGTTTACATACACTCAATTAGTATTTGGTACCATTGCCTTTAAATTGTTTAACTTGGGTCAAACATTTCAGGTAGCCGTCCACAACCTTCCCACAATAAGTTGGGTGAATTTTGGCCTATTTCTCCTGACAGAGCTGGTGTAACTGAGTCAGGTTTGTAGGCCTCCTTGCTTGCACACGCTTTTTCAGTTCTGCCCACAAATTTTCTATAGGATTGAGGTCAGGGCTTTGTGATAGCCACTCCAATACCTTGACTTTGTTGTCCTCAGCCATTTTGCCACAACTTTGGAAGTATGCTTGGGGTCATTGTCCATTTGGAAGACCCATTTGCGACCAAGCTTTAACTTCCTGACTGATGTCTTGAGATGTTGCTTCAATATATGCACATCATTTTACTCCCTCATGATGCCATTTATTTTATGAAGTGCACCAGTCCCTCCTGCAGCAAAGCACCCCCACAACATGATGCTGACACCCCTGTGCTTAACATTTGGGATGGTGTTCTTCAGCTTGCAAGCATCCCTCTTTTTCCTCCAAACATAATGATTGGAGTTTCATCATCATATGTTTCATCAGACCAGAGGACATTCTCCAAAAAGTACAATCTTAGTCCCCATATGCAGCTGCAAACCGTAGTCTGGCTTTTTGATGGCGGTTTTGGAGCAGTGGCTTCTTCCTTGCTGATTGGCCTTTCAGGTTATGTCGACATAGGACTCGTTTTACTGTGGACAAATATACTTTTGTACCCGTTTCCTCCAGCATCTTCACAAGGTCCTTTGCTGTTGTTCTGGGATTGATTTGCACTTTTCACACCAAAGTACGTTCATCTTTAGGATACAGAACGTGTCTCCTTCCTGAGCGGTATGACGGCTGCGTGGTCCCATGGTGTTTATACTTGCGTGCTATTGTTTGTACAGATGAACGTGGTACTTTCAGGCATTTGGAAATTGCTCCCAAGGATGAACTAGACTTGTGGAGGTCTACAATTTTTCTGAGGTCTTGGCTGATTTCTTTTGAATTTCCCATGACGTCAAGCAAAGAGTCACTGAGTTTGAAGGTAGGCCTTGAAATACATCCACAGGTACACCTCCAATTGACTCAAATTATGTCAATTAGCCTATCAGAAGCTTCTAAAGCCATGACATCATTTTCTGGAATTTTCCAAGCTGTTGAAAGGCACAGTCAACTTAGTGTATATAAACTTCTGACCCACTGGAATTGTGATACAGTGAATTATAAGTGAGATAATCTCTCTGTAAACAATTGTTGGATAAATTACTTGTGTCATGCACATAGTAGATGTCCTAACCGACTTGCCAAAACTGTAGTTTGTTAACCTCTTTGGGCTGCAGGGGCAGTATTGAGTAGCCTGGATAAAAGGTGCCCATTTCAAACGGCCTCGTACTCAATTCTTGCTCGTACAATATGCATATTATTATTACTATTGGATAGAAAACACTCTCTAGTTTCTAAAACCGTTTGAATTATATCTGTGAGTAAAACAGAACTCATTTTGCAGCAAACTTCCTGACAGGAAGTGGAAAATCTGAAATCGATGCTTTGTTCTAGGGCCTGCCTATAAATGTGCTTGATATTTATTAGTATACATGCACTTCATACGCCTTCCACTAGATGTCAACAGGCAGTGAGAGAAGAAATGGAGTGTATAACATGATCTGAGGTTGAATAAAAGCTCTTGGCATGACCCCAATTTCCTGTTTTCTGGAACGCGCGAGAAGTGACCTGGTATTGCCTTCTGTAAAGCTGTCGTTATAGACGACTAATAGCTCCGGCTTTGATTTTATTTGATACATGTGACAATATCATCGTAAAGTATGTTTTTTCAATATAGTTTTATACGATTATTGAAATTTTTTCGTTAGGCGTGTTGCTTTGTCTGCGTATGTTCAGGAAGGAGAGCTTCGCGCCACTTTGCTAGCTATCCGTGCTAATTGACTGGAGAAGAGGACATTCTAAATCCAAACAACGATTGTTCTGGACCAAGGACCCCTTGTACAACATTCTGATGGAAGATCATCAAAAGTAGGACCCATTTTATGATGCTATTTCATATATCTGTCGAACATGTTGTACTAGTAGTTTGCGCCCAGATTTTGAGCACTCTCTCGCTATAACTAAGCTGGATGTCGTAATGAAGTTATTTTTTGAATTCTAACACGGCGATTGCATTAAGAACTAGTGTATCTATCATTTCCTATACAACATGTATTTTTTAGTAATGTTTATGAATAGTTATTTGGTCAGAATATGTGAGTGTCAGAAAAATATCCGGACGTTGTGGGAAAAAGATGCTACGTTAGCACAATGTATAACCACTGATTTCAGCTCTAAATATGCACATTTTCGAACAAAACATAAGTGTATGTATAACCTGATGTTATAGGACTGTCATCTGATGAAGCTTATCAAGGTTAGTCAAAAATTATATATCTTTTGCTGGTTTGTTACGATCGCTAACTTTTGCTGCTGGTAAATGGCTTGTGTTTCTGGCTATTGTGGTAAGCTAATATAATGCTATATTGTGTTTTCGCTGGAAAAAACACTTAAGAAATCGGAAATATTGGCTGGAATCACAAGATGCCTGTCTTTCATTTGCTGTACACCATGTATTTTTTCAGAAATGTTTTATGATGAGTATTTAGGTATTTGACGTTGGTGTCTGTAATTACTCTGGCTGCTTCGGTGCTATTTCTGACGGTAGCTGTGATGGTACCTGCAATGTAAAACTGATTTATAGCTCAAATATGCACATTTTTCAAACAAAACATAGATTTATTGAATAACATGTTATAAGACTGTCATCTGATGAAGTTGTTTCTTGGTTAGTTTGGTTGGTTCTTGGTTAGTTAACCTTTCACGAGTATCTACCCCAGGTCCGGGAGCACCCCCCACCCCCCCCCCCCCACACTGAGTAGCATCGCTAGCATAGCGTCACAATTAAATAGTAGCATCTAAATATCATTAAATCACAAGTCCAAGACACCTAATGAAAGATACAGATCTTGTGAATAAAGCCACCATTTCAGATTTTTAAAATGTTTTACAGGGAAGACACAATATGTAAATCTATTAGCTAACCACGTTAGCAAAAGACACCATTTTTCTTTGTCCACCATTTTTTCTCAACACCAGTAGCTATCACCAATTCGGCCAAATAAAGATATTGATAGCCACTAACCAAGAAAAAACCTCATCAGATGACAGTCTGATAACATATTTATGGTATAGGATAGGTTTTGTTAGAAAAATGCGCATATTTCAGGTATAAATCATAGTTTACAATTGCACCCACCATCACAACTCGACTAGAAAAAATACAGAGCAACGTGTATTACCTAATTACTAATCATAAAACATTTCGTAAAAATACACAGCGTACACTAATTGAAAGACACAGATCCTGTGAATACAGACAATATTTCAGATTTTCTAAGTGTCTTACAGCGAAAACACAATAAATCGTTATATTAGCATACCACCTGTGCAAGCATTACCAGAGCATTGATTCTAGCCAAAGAGAGCGATAACGTAAATATCGCCAAAATATATTAATTTTTTCACTAACCTTCTCAGAATTCTTCAGATGACACTCCTGTAACATCATATTACAACATACATTTAGAGTTTGTTCGAAAATGTGCATATTTAGCCACCAAAATCATGGTTAGACAATGACAAAAGTAGCCCAGCTGGTCAGAAAATGTTGTGCGCCATATTAGACAGTGATCTAGTCTTATACATAAATACTCATAAACTTGACTAAAAACGTGCGTTTAACATTTTTCTACAGAACAACGATTTATCATCTTAAATATTTCTTACTATGAGGTGATCTTCCATCAGAATCTTGGGCAATGTATCCTTTATTGGGTCTAATCTTCTTTTGGTCGAAAGATGTCCTCTTGTCTGTCGAAATGCCCACTAACGTTCGACCGGGACCCCGAAACGTGCCCGGCGCTTCAAAGTGCACAACAAAGCAATGCCTCAAAATCGCACTAAACAGATATAAATTGCTATAAAACGGTTCAAATTAACTACCTTATGATGCTGTTAACACCTATAACGAGTAAAAACATGACCGGAGAAATATTACTGGCTAAACTAAAGCTTGGAAGGAGGCGAGTCCAACGTCCTTCGTGCGCCAGGCGCAGGCAGCAAAGGGAAGCTACTTCCGGTATTTGCTGTTTTATACAGCCCCTGATTGCGCAATCGACTCCATTCAAAGCGTCATCACGTACTGACATCCAGGGGAAAACGTAAGAAGTGTCTGTTTCTCCATAGCATTTACACGAACCTCTAAACTGACTCCAGATCAGGGGCCAAGATGTCTGAAATCTGACTCCCTATCATGAAAAGTGCTGTAGATTGAGTTCTGTTTCACTCAGAGACAAAATTCCAACGGCTATAGAAACTAGAGAGTGTTTTCTATCCAATAATAATAATAATATGCATATTGTACGAGCAAGAATTGAGTACTAGGCAGTTTAATCTGTAGAGCAAATTATGCTAATGCGAAACAGCACCCCCTATAGTTGCAAGAAGTTAAGTTGGTTTTGTGCTGTGAAAAATGTCTGTCATTTTTGGATTTGGTAACATAGAGCTAACATAAATATACGTGGTGTTTTCGCTGTAAAACATTTTAAAAATCGGACATGTTGGCTGGATTCACAAGATGTTTATCTTTCATATGCTGTATTGGACTTGTTAATGTGTGAAAGTTAAATATTTCAAAAAAATATATTTTGAATTTCGCGCCCTGCACTTGAAGTGGCTGTCATATTGTGCCCGGCTTCGGGCTTGCAGCCCAAAGAAGTTAACAAGAAATGTGTGGATTGGTTGAAAAATTTGTTAATGACTCCAATCTAAGTGTATGTAAACTTCCGACTTCAACTGTACCCACACACACACTGTACACACACACGTTTTATTAAAACTGTTATGACGATTGTATTTTCATGGTCTTCATCCATAATTGGCGACTACACGGTTATGCAAAAATCGTCACAGCCATCAGCACTCGAGAATGCTCCAGACAGACAAGTCAACCTATCCCTCACAAGAAAGCGTCAGTCAGTCCCCTTGGCTCCGACAGCTAAGGATGTGTTGATCAGTGGTGTAGTGGAGGGTAAACGCAAAGTAAACCGCAGTTTTTGTTGTTGCTACAGTTTACCCACTTTTTGCAGGAAAAATGCATTGAAAGTATTGGGAGCGTTACTTTTTTCATTGCAACCGCTGATCAGAGTTTACCCACCTATTTTTTTTTACCACCAAGTCACTGGTGCTGATTATAACCTATCCATGTGTGTAATGAGCAGTACCCTTGGAAGAGCTTGTGTAATGAGCAGTGCCCTTGGAAGAGCTTGTGTAATGAGCAGTACCCTTGGAAGAGCTTGTGTAATGAGCAGTACCCTTGGAAGAGCTGCTAAGTGAGTTATGGCACACCGTATCCGTGGAGCTGGTGTTCTAAATGCTGTGTGAGTCACTGTGAGGCTGTAGGAGGCTGCGAGCCATCTGAGTGTTCCAGAATGCCTACCTACTACAGGAAGAGACAGTGATACTCCATCCACCATGCGCCACAGTTTAACAGGATGCTTCCCCTTACACAGACACATTATATTACCCAGAAAATAAACTTACGCAACCAAGTCTTACTGGTACAGTCATAGGCATGCCCCGGCCTGTCAGCAAAATAATCAAACTCCATGTGCTCCATCTACCAGGCCTGTTAAAACAAACTGAAAAGGTAGTCTAGTTCGTGGTTGTTTTTTTTAGACCAGCCATTTTGGATTGGTGATAAACACCAACGTGAGGAAAACAACGTGAGGATTGGAAACATCTAGCCAGTCTTGGATCGCTGGTGAGCGGCAAAACAAATCCCTCCAATTCATATGCTGATGAGTCTAACTGGCAGTGGAGATGTTCCTTGCCACAAGAAAAGATGCACAGTTCTAGCACTAAGTGGAAACATCAAACATTTGTTGTTTAATTAATAACTGGTCTACATTTGCTATCCCACACTACTCTGGAATGGGGTGATGATATTCACACGTCTATAAATCTATCATCACAATGTAATTTTTTCATCACCAAGTACTACCTCTACCATCAAATTCTAGCTTGTGAATAACAAGTGCAGAACCTGTTCTCTGTAACCTTAGAATAGCTACACATGCTAATGTGGCTGCCTGTGGCAATGATACACACTAAATGTCAGGGAATGTAGGCCTGATCTTTCAAGATATCAATTTCAGACAGAAAACCCCATAAAAAGACGACGCCTGGGCTGAGAAAAACACCTCTAATCGTGTGACAACTGATGTGTCCTCTCCTTCAGTGTCGAACTAAGCATGTAACTGTTGACAGTCATTGATCTAAAACAATTACTCTGTCTGACACACCTCTCAAATGTGATATATCAAGATCAATTAATAAACTCAAAAGAAACTACTTATGCCCCTCACATCTACAGAGTAAAGCAGTGGATGCCAGAGACGGTAGTTTAAGGTGGTACAAAAAAAGAGACAGCCAGAGGTTTCCTGAATCCTAATGATCGCAAGGAGTGCTGATCTGAAGGAGTGCTGGCAACTGACTGGGGGCGTGCGGGTCGTCCTTCACTGTCTGGTCTGGCAGCGTGGCTAGCGGTGAGGGTTATGACAAGGGCAAAGGGATGAGCGAGGTGATTAAGAGGTCTGGGTAATCTTTGTGTCTCACTGCAGCTGAAGGTGTGTGACGGCTTTAGGGAGAGCTGCCTCTCTCCCAGGTTGCTCAGAGTATAGCGACAGTGCACAGCACGCAACAAAGTTATATCTTAAGGCCCTTTCATTTCACATCTCTAAGAATGACAGCTGCTCCTATTCAAGAACTACTTCCTAATCTTTAGGTTGAAAAACTTGGGTGAATCAGTCCTTTTTCTTTCTAAGAACAATGGCAATCGTTCAAGCCCGGATTAAAATTGCATGTCATGTTTTCAATTACCACTTTCTCTACTTTTTAGTGGCATTCTTAGCAGGATAAAGGTTCTTCCACATCCTATCAAATCTCTCAATCTTGCGTAATCAAACTCATATGCCAGGGACAGTGTGCTTATTTGTTTCACAGAAGTCAAGCAGGACTGGGTGCTGTTGTAGTGTTTTCTGTTATACCATTTTCACAAAATCGTACCGAAACGAACCGCTGTGTCCTGGTTTGGATATTTTCTACACATTGCCCTTTTCCAGCAACTACGAAGGATGAGTAAATGGGCCAGCACCGTACAGCTAGTCCTGGCACAGCTCTGATAGACAGTGTGAAAAGGGATTTTGTGTAAAGACCGCACTCACCATATTAGAGATCTCTGGATAGGCCGTCTCTACCAGGACACCCCTGTTGGTGGAGACATAGTCCACCAGCTCGTTGAGCGTGGCCCGCTTAATCTCCTTGCTCTTCAGGTCGGTGACCGAGTCCATGAAGTCAAACAACATGCAGCACTGCTGGAGCTTCTGGGTGAACAGCTCCTGCTGCTCCGTGGAGGGCGCATCTGGAACCAGAAATGAGATGGAAACAACATTTAGATTTAGGTATGTAACAATCCACCGATATGCATCGGTTCCCGGTTCAAATGTTGAAGATATGAGTGCATCGGTCCGCGATGCCCCAAACCGATCCAAATATAGCACACATTGGTCAGAAAATCTGGTCAAACGTTACGAAAAACTCTAATCTTGTGACAACTGATGTGTCCTCTCCTTCAGTGTCGAACTAAGCATGTAACTGTTGACAGTCATTGATATAAAAGTAATTTTGCATGCAGAACAACCCCAGGCAATATCAAACTAGTCAAACTTAACTGTGCGCATCTTCGTGTGCTGACCCAAGAGAGGTCTATTCCCAATATTGCATATCTGTGCAGTAATATCAGCCTTCAAATGCTTGTAAAATGGCTTGGAAAATATGAGGTATTATTAGTTGAGTGACAACCAATGTAATTTGCTAGGTTATTGTTATTAAATGTGCTGTTGAAAATGTGGTTTTACAGAATAAAAGTAAGCTACAAGAGACAACACTCATCTGGCTATACCTGCTGAGCTTACAATATAAGTTAGTCTTAAGTACAGTGCATTTGGAAAGTATTCAGACCCCTTGACTTTCCACATTTTGTTAAGTTAGCCTTATTCCAAAATGTATTAAAGATTTTTCCTCCCCCTCAAACAGTACCCCTTAATGACAAAGCAAAAAAACATTAAACAACATTTTAGCAAATTTATAAAATAAAAAAACAGAAATACCTTATTTAAATAAGTATTCAGACCCATTGCTATGAGACTGAAAATTGAGCTCAGGTGCATCCTGTTTCCATTGATCATCCTTGAGATGTTTCTACAACTTGATTGGAGTCCACCTGTCGTAAGTTCAATTGACTGGACCTGATTTGGAAAGGCACACAACTGTCTATATAAGGTCCCACAGTGGACAGTGCACCTCAGAGCAAAAACCAAGCCATGAGGTTGAAGAAATTGTCCATAGAGCTCCGAGACAGGATTGTGTTGAGGCACAGATCTGGAGGCTACCAAAAACATTTCTGCAGCATTGAAGGTCCCCAAGAACACAGTGGCCTCCATCACTCTTAAACGGAAGAAGTTTGGAACCACCAATACTCTTCTTAGAGCTGGCCGCCCTGCACATCTGAGCAAATCGGGGGCGAAGTGCCTTGGCCAGGGAGGTGACCAAGAACCCAATCAATAGCCACTCTGACAGAGCTCCAGCTTTCATCTGTGAAGATGGTAGAACCTTCCAGAAGTACAACCATCTATGTAGCACTCTACCAATCAGGTGTTTATGGTAGAGTGGCCAGACAGAAGCCACTCCTCAGTAAAAGGCACCTGACAGCCCGTTTGGAGCTTGCTAAAAATGCACCTTAGGATTCTCAGAACACGAAAACAAGATTCTCTAGTCTGATGAAACCAAGATTGAACACTTTGGCCTTAATGCCAAGCGTAACGTCTGGAGGAAATCTGGCACCATACCTACGGTGAAGCATGGTGGTGGCAGCATCATACTGAGGGGATATTTTTTGGCGGCAGGGACTGGAAGACTAGTCAGGATTGAGGGAAGGTGAACGGAGCAAAGTACAGAGAGATCCTTGATGAAAACCTACTCCAGAGCACTCAGGACCTCAGACTGGGATAAAGGTTCACCTTACAACAGGTCAACAACAATTCCCACACAGCCAAGACAATGCAGGAGTGGCTTCGAGACAAGTCTCAATGTTCTTGAGTGGTCCAGCCAGAGCCCAGACTTGAACACGATCAAACATCTCTGGAGAGACCTGAAAATAGCTGTGCAGCGATGCTCCCCATCCAAACTGACAGAGCTTGAGAAGATCTGCAGAGAAGAAAGGGAGAAACTCCCCAAACACAGGTGTGCCAAGCTTGTAGCGTCATACCCAAGAAGACTCAAGGATGTAATCGCTGCCAAAGGTGCTTCAACAAAGTACTGAGTAAAGGGTCAGAATACTTACGTAAATGTCAAAAAACCTTTTTTTTGCTTTGTCATTATGGGGTAAGTGTGTAGATTGTTGAGGGGGGGGGGGGGGGGGGGGCGACGATACATTTTAGAATAAAGCTGTAACTTAACAAAATGTTGACGAAGTCAAGGTAAAACTTTCCGAATGTATTGTACATAGAGTAGCCAGCCAAAAAGAAAAAGTAGCCAGCAAGGGAGTTCCGGGCTGGGGGGGTCCAGGGGGCATGCCCCTCATGAATTTGGTTTTATTTTTGTGGCCTCTGTTGCATTCGAATGCATTGACTCCATCCAAAATACACAGCAAAATTATTGAATAATTTAATGACTTTACCTCAAGGATTGGTCAAATGAGTTGCGGTATTGAGTAGAAAGACATGACTTCGCTATTAAAATTATTTAAAATCTATGAATTCAGTGCTAATTGTTTTGGATATCATCTAAGCCTCAGAAAATAGTCCTGATCATACAGGCTAAGTAAAATAACCGTTTTTAACATTAATCCTGTCTTCTCTTGAGATTCAAGTCATATTTACAGTTTTACTGCAATATATAAAAAACCACAATGATGTTTGTTCTTCAAATTATGTATTTTATTGGCTTTGCTGCTGTGGGTAAGGAAACCTGTGTGTAATTATTTTATTTTGGTGAACTATCCCTTTAACAGTTTGGCCTGTCAATAACTGTGGGTGGGATTGTCAGGGGAGTGGGCAAGATGTTTGTGAGTGAGAGTTGGTAGGTTTTCAGACCTGTCAATCAATCACTGTGAGTGGGACTTTGAGGGAAGGCGGTAGATTAGTAACCTAGTCAGAAAAACTTACCTAGTCTACTCTTTCAATTTAATTTATTGTGGAAGAAACCTAAGAAAAAAGGTTGCCTTATGTCAAGTAAACATGGATTCCCTGTTGATCAATATAGAATTGCAGGAATTTGCAGGACACCCAGACGCCCAACAAGGTTGTATAAAAGTGGGGGAGCACCCATGAAGACATACAAGTATGATTGAAGAATGAAACACAGAAAGCAGCAGCTGACTACTCCATTGTCAATAGTTCAATGAAATCAGTAGGCCTATATCAATGTCTTTAATAATACCATATTCACATGATAGTGCCTTCAGAAAGTATTAACACCCATTGATTTAAAAGTGGGAATACAATGGATTTGTATTTTTTTTGTCAACAATCTACACAAAATACTCTGATGTCAAACATTGATGAAAAATAAAAATATCCTTAAAAATAAACACAAGACGCAACAATTTCAAAAGATTTTACTGAGTTACAATTCATATATGGAAATCAGTCAATTGAAATGCATTAGGCCCTAATCTATGGATTTCACATGACTGGGAATACAGATATCCATACGTAATAAAAAAAATTGAAATGGGCTTCAGGATCTCGTCACAGTATTTTTGTGCATTCAATAGTTATCAATAAAATGCAATTGTGTTCTTTGTCCGTAGCTTATGCCTGCCCATATCACAAACCCACCGCCACCACGGGGCACTCTGTTCACAACGTTGGCATCACCAAACCGTTCGCCCACGGCTGGATGTACTGCCAAATTCTTTAAAACGATGGAGGTGGCTTATAATAGAAATTAACATTAAATTCTCTGGCAACTGCTCCGGTGGACATTCCTGCAGTCAGCATGCCAATTGAACAATCTCTCAAAACTTGAGACATCTGTGGCATTGTGTTGTGTGACAAAACTGCACATTTTAGAGTGGCCTTATATTGTCTACAGCACAATGTGCACATGTGTAACGATCATGTTGTTTAATCAGCTTCTTGATATGCCACACATGTCAGGTGGATGGATTAATTTGTACACAAAATTGAAGAGAAATAAGCTTTTTGTGAGTATGGAACATTTCTGGGATCTTTTATTTCAGCATGGGACCAACACCTTACATGTTGCGTTTTATTTTCGTTCAGAGTATGTTAATTACATAAGTATTCAACCCCCTGAGTCAATACATGTTAGAATAACCTTTAACAGCGATTACAGCTGTGAGTCTTTCTGGGTAGGTCTCTAAGAGCATCCCAGATCTGGAGTGTACAACATTTGCCCATTATTCTTTTCAACATTCTTTAAGCTCTGTCAGCTAGTATATACCTACTTTTCAAGATGGCAGCAAGAATGTACTTCTCTGATCAGAGTTTGTAGCTGAAACCTGGATTATTTAGGTTTGTTTCATCTGGTTGTGAACACATCAGAGAACAGTGCAATATTGCAAGGAGACATACAAAACAGGTCTGCTGAAGGTTGAGGCCTACTTGGATATACCTGGGCACACCACTTTATAGGTCCTAGTGCTGGCTGGTTTGTGGTCTGTGGTTGGGTTCTGGCTTGCTGCCTATAACCAAAGATGTTATTAACTAACCCAAGCTAGACTATAGCCTGTCGTTTCCAATGGGAGAAAATAAATCATAGTGGGCAGAGCCAAGAACGAGCTAGCGAGAGCCTAGCAGGTTCTAGCAGGTATTTGCATATTTCTGTAAGGGAATGCCTACACTGGGAAGTGCACGTATGCAATAACTAAATTCACCCTTGCACTCCTTCTAAACAACGCAATATTTAGAAACCTTGGCATAGGATAAAGTCTACGAAACTAAGTCCACTGTTCGTAATGGATTTTAGTTTTGGAAACTGTATTAAGATAAAATGTTTCATTGATGAGAACATTTGCAGAATGTCGGCCAAAATCCATCTCGCTCCATCTTCTCCCACTGCCGGCCACTGGGCTTCCCCTCTAACCACCATATCTGGTAGTGAGTGGAAACGCCAACCAGATGCTTCACATTTACACATCCGGTAAAATATCGGTTTCATTGCTCTATTTGTGCTATAACTGCGGCGATCCTACAAACTGTGCGATTCAATCTAACTATCACACTGTGTGGACTGATTGAGTTTAAGCCAATTCCTCGCCAACCTGTTGTATTTGTGTGGATTTTAACTGACTTTTTCCAAAAGGGCGTTTACCAGAGTAAGCAAATTGAGACAGTGGGACCTATCCAGGATACGCTGCAATAAGACCTTTGTCCTTTTTTACTCCTCAGCCTGGCCGTAGTGCCACTGCCTCGCCACCGTGTCGCCACTCTGACTGACCGGCCAGGACTTCCCAGTAGAGACCCCTTCCTAATGAAGTCACCTTTCCCTCATATACACTGTTCCATGTCTCGGCATAAAAAATCTTATTTAACCGGTCTCGTCCCCTTCATCTACACTGATTGAAGTGGATTTAAGAAGTGACATCAATAAGGGATCATACTCTAGCTTTCACCTGGTCAGTCTGTTATGGACAGGGCAAGTGTTCTTAATGTTTTGTACACAGTGTATGTGTTCCTGTATGACTCAGTTGGTAGTTTTTTAAAATTTTGGCAAATTAATAAAACATTTAAAGCTGAAATGGGGTCAATGTAAATAGTCCAGGTGGCCAATTGATGAATTGCTCAGCAGTGTTATGGCTTGGGGGTAGAAGCTGTTAAACCTTTTGGACCTAGACTTGGCGCTCCGGGTACTGCTTGCCGTGAGGTAGCACAGAGAACAGTCTATGACTTGGGTGCCAGGAGTCTTTTACAATTTTTTTGGCCTTCCTCTGACACCGCCTATTACATAGGTCCTGGATGGCAGGAAGCTTGACCACAGCGATGTACTGGGTCGTACGCCCAACCCTCCGCAGCGCCTCGGATGCCGAGCAGTTGCTCTCGATGGTGCAGCTGGAGAACTTGATGATCTGGGGACCCATGACAAATCTTTTCAGTCTCCTAAGGGGGAAAAGGTATTGTCGTACCCTCTTCCCGACTGTCTTGGTGTGTTTGGACCATGATTGTTTGTTGGTGATGTGGACGCCAAAGGAACTTGAAACTCTCAACCCGCTCCACTACAGCCCTGACGATGTGAATGGGGGCGCTTCGACCCTCCTTTTCCGGTATAGTTCATGATCAGCTCCTTTGTCTTGCAGTGAAGTTATAGCTCTGTCTGGACAGAGGCCTCTCTTCCTCGGTGCACACTGTCACTGTGTCCGTTTCCATCTTGTCCAGCTGTGTAGATAACATTTCACGTAAACCCTGTTTCTTGTCTGCATCAAAGTAGCGGTCCTTGTACATAGCATCAAGCATGGTGGCGACACAGTAAAGAGAGAATGCCACCGAATCGCTTGTTCACAGCCTGTGTCGGCAGTTTTGTTGAGCAGGCATTTCAATGTCATGACAGAGGGTATCCCGTTTTCTGCAGGCGCAGTTGATGAGCTTATTTCTCGAGTCAGTCAGAGCTAGCTATTGTGCTCATGTTTCCAAGTTTCAAACATGTTCTCAAATGCCATTGAAATGGCAGCAGCGGTACGACAACCAGCACATTCATCAGCATGCAATACGACTTTCCTCAGTACGAAATCCTCGACGACCCACTGTGCTGTCAGATTCAGCATGCTCATGTGGCTGATATTGCTGGTCCAAATGTCAGTCGTGAAGCTAATAGCAGTGACGCTATTACTGTGTAACTCCGGTAAGGCAACATCTGAAAAATAGCGCACTTGGTAGTGTGTACCGGTGCTCGACCAGTCGGCGAAAGCCAACATCACCCACGACAGAGAACGATTGATTTTCAAGGGCAATGAATTCCATTATCTTGGCGTCGCCTTTGAGTTGTGGGCTAGGTTAGGAATGCTGTGTTGCACGTGTAGTGCAACATTTTACGTGGTGCCACGGGGGGTATTTGTCTGTAATAAAGTCCTTTTGTGGGTAAAAACTCATTATGATTGGCTGAGCCTGGCTCCCCAGTGGGTAGAGCCGGGCTCCCAAGTGGGTGAGCAATATGCCCACCCATGACTCCGCCCCTTCAGTCACAGTCATGTGAAATCCATAGATTATGGACTTATATATTTAAATTGACTGATTTCCTTCTATGCACTGTAACTCAGTAAAATCTTTGAAATTGTAGCATTTTTTGTTCAGTATAGTTTATCAACATTATAAGCACAGCAATGTGCACAAGGCAGTAGGCTACGCATAAATGTTTTTTTCCCATAATGCAATTAGCGAGGAACACCGTTGTCGAAAGGGCATCGCACATGCAAGCGGTTTCATGTGATTTCCCTTCGAAATTTAGAAAGAGAGGAGATCTAATAGACTACTTTGAAGCAAGGTAAGAAATGTCTCATATGTATTAAACGTTCAGGTGCCTCCAGCTCATTGCAAAGTGATGTGTGATGCGCTGATGAAGCCTGCCGTCCGTTTCCTTTTGAGATGCTGCAGGAGCAGCAGCTCTCACGCTGTCTGACAGAGTTTCCGCTCAAAGGCTCTGTATCTGTATGCTGTACGCATGTGATAAGATACATAACTTGTGTTTCCTTCAATGAGAATAGGCTAAAAAGCATTATTTCGCAATGGGATTTTTTCTTCTCCAACAATTGGCCGGCACCAATTTTATTTATCAGCTTTTTAAAACAATTCAGACCAAAAGCCAGCTATTACTGGCAAATAGAAACCCTGACAGTCGTCTTTCCTAACTGAGTTGAATGGCTTTTATAAGAGAAAACTCAGCATGGATCAACAACATTGTAGTTACTCCACAATACTAACCGAATTGACAGAGTGAAAAGAAGGAAGCCTGACCAGAATATTTTTTTTTACAAAACATGCATCCTATGTGCAACGTACTGCAAAAAATGTGGCAAAGCAATTACATTTTTGTCCTGAATACAAAGTGTTATGTTTGGGGCAAATCCAACACATTACTGAGTACCACACTCCATACTTTCAAGCATAGTGGTGGCTGCATCACGTTATGGGTATGCTTCTAATCGTTAAGGACTGGGGAGTTTTTCTGGATAAAAAAAGAAAACGGAATGGAGCTAAGCACAGGCAAAATCCTAGAAGATTTCAGCAGGACAAAAACCTAAAACACAAGGCCAAATCTACACTGGAGTTGCTTACCAAGAAGACAATGAATGTTCCCGAGTGGCCAAGTTACAGTTTTGTCTTAAATCTGCTTGAAAATCTATGGCAAGAACTGAAAATAGTTCTCTAACAATGATCAACAACCAATTTGACAGAACTTGAAGAATTTTTAAAATAATAAATGGCCAAATGTTGCGCAATCCATGTGTGGAAATCTTAGACTTACCCAGAAAGACTCACTGCCAAAGATGTTTCTAAGGTGTTGACTCAGCGGGTTGAATACTTATCAAGATAATGTTTTAAATTTTTCATAAATGTTTTACAAATGTTAGAATTTTTCTTCCACTTTGTCAATAGAGTATGTTGTGTAGATCGATGACAAAGAAATGACAATTAAACCCATTTTAATCCAACTTTGTAACAACAAAATGTGGAAAAAGTCATGGGGTGAAAATATTTTGTGAATGTACTGTTTATCATTCACTCTCACACACAGAGAGAGAAAGAGAAGTCAGCTCAGAGGCCCTGCCCATGAGCGCCATCGGCAGCAGATTTTAATTTAGAATGGAAAATTAATGTGTTTATTTAACAAATGTTAGTGCATTCAATCATATCGATTCGTTCCTCTAATAAACTGGAATCGCACCAAAATGTTTCAAACTAAAACGTATCGTTCCTGTATTGGAGCCAATGTACGTAGATGCGTACCAAATAGGCCTAGTCTTGAAAGGGAAAGAGGCACATCCCTATTTAGTGTACATTCTCATTTGGCTTAAAGCTAGAATCCTTAACTGAAACAAAGCAGCCTCCCTGCCTCGGTTTTGGTAAAAAGCTGAGCGACGGGCCTGGAGAAATGTAACCACTCAAAATTATAGACAGAGCTATGGATGCATGGATTAACCATCCATGACATCAACATTAGCGTTTTAACCATGTTTTGAGGCTATACAGTGTTTATTTACATTGTTTACTAACATTGGAGTAAAACAAGCTCATATTTCGAGTTCTGATCGGTTACGACAGTTGAACTAAGCTCATGGGGCATTTATAAGTTATAGTCTTCGAGAAGTCCAAAAATGTGGCAACTAAGGATTCTAGCTTTAAACCATTGCATGGTAAAACTGTACAACCATTAGGCTTGGATGGTATACCATAAATGGGGGTATTTGGAAATAGCCACAGGATGCTTCTTCAATACCGCCAACAATTGAAATTTGAATATTTGTAGCTACTTTTTAAGTAAATACCTGCAGGCAACTTGTGTAATACGTTAGGAGATAAACACTGTTTTCTTCATTTCACCTGTCACATAATTTT
Organism: Salvelinus fontinalis; assembly: GCF_029448725.1. Classification (NCBI taxonomy): domain Eukaryota; kingdom Metazoa; phylum Chordata; class Actinopteri; order Salmoniformes; family Salmonidae; genus Salvelinus; species Salvelinus fontinalis. The sequence goes on along the minus strand of NC_074691.1, from coordinate 275,520 downwards.
CATTATGAATCTTACTGGTGGTACCCAGTCACGTGGTGTTTGTTTACAAGCACACAACGACGAGAGACCAGAGCCTTGTGAGTCACTCGCTGCTATGCAGCACGCACCAGATGATCTAGTTACAGTATGGAATTCACAACTAAACGTTTGCCAGTTACAATTCGTATAACTGTCAAATGAACTGTCTAAAATGTGCTAAACGCTCTTCAGTTGTGCATTTGGTTTGCTAATTTAGTAGCTCGTTAGCTATCTAGCTAATTGGTTAGCTTCTTCCAAAATCAAGTTTGCTTAGCAACAACAGAGAACCCCCTCCTGGATCAAGAGCCTTGCTGTCTAATATTTGTTGTGTGTGCACAGCAAACTGTTAGCAGCTTTTGAGTTACTTATATAACTTTATGAGCTGGGATGTCTGTCCTACAAATATTTTGCAATGTAAAGTGTTCGCATTGCAGTCTTTAGCATTGTCTATGGGATTTTACATGTACTTGTCAGCATTGCTAACCTTCGGATTACAGATAATTTTTTTGTTGTTGTAAAAAGCACCCCTTGTGTTCAGTGCCAGCATTACCAAATATCCCAGTACGGCACAAGGTCGATATAAAGGTATGACAATCTGGATACTGCCCAAGCTTAACAACCATTGCATGGCATTGGTGTCAACAAAAGCTTGCCTGGTTAGTCGCCTAAACAAGATTACCTACAAATTGTGTAGTTAACTGCCAAGGCAGCCTAACTGAATGCAACTTGGAAAACACCCATCATGACTTAAGTAAAAAAAAAAGTATACAAAATTCATAGGCAAATTGCTATGGTGGAAGTCGATACTGATTGAAATAAACTTAACAGTACACAGAGGCTTCAATCCACATCCTCAGTGCAAGGCCAAACAGACATTTGCTGAATGATGAAAAGTTTACAGGTATTGGCAAGGTCTTGATAAAGTTCATACTGTGCTGCTGACGTGCATTGTGACAGGGAACAGAACAGTACATTGTGATAGAATAGTTGCAGTTGAGAGTTTAGCTAATGGAGGGGGAAAAATCCTAATGGAACCTTTTAGTAGGTTTCAGTAAAGTAAACACCTCGGATCATAATAGGCCTACTGCTTACACAGCCTGTGAAAACAGAGAAGTGAGGACTATAATTTACATTAAACACAAGCAAGGACACAGAGATACCATTTTTAAAAATCACATCAAGTCAGTGTTGTTCCAATCGACAGGCTTTACATATACAACTCAATATACGTACTTTGGCCGTGCATAGGGCTGTGGCGGTCATGACATTTTGTCAGATGGTAATTGTCATGCAAATGACTGCCGGTCTCACCGAAACTGACCATTAATTAACATAAACATGTTGAGCGAGCCTTTGGAACACCTACATTTTAAAAAGTCAAATAAATCCATGTAACATAGCCAACCCAATAAAATACATTTATTTAGTTGTAATCGGCCTCGAAAGCTGGGAATGTCTTAGAAATATCGCTAACCCACAACACATATCTAATCAATGGAAAATACAAATGGCAGAATTAAAAGTGAACTCATCACTTTGTCCTCGTCTTTCAGATTTTTCAAATTCAAATCATGATGTTTTTAGAAAGTGATGAGGGACAATAGAGAGCTGAGTAGCAGGCCACTAGTAAGGGCCATTAGCAAGTTTGGTAGGCTACCCATCAGCGCAGTTTTGGATTGGGATTTCAGCTCTCTATTTGACCGCGGTCATGACTCGTGACAACCGGTGTGGCGGTAATACAGTCACCGCAATAGCCCTAGCCGTGCAGAACCAAGAGACAGCTCAATCACTCTAGGCCTTTATCAGAACGCCATTTATGGATTAGACAGTGAGTGTGTGCAGGGTTATTAGAGCTGTCAAACCTGACTCCGGCCAGGCTATAAACAGCACTTTGGCAGACGCCCAGAAACACAATGACAGAACAGTACAACGTAGGGCTAGCCTAGCCTAGCAGCAGGGCCATGTCTCTTAACTCATACCGGGAGGAAGCAGCCTTGATTTATGGCCACTTACAAACCCAACACCTAAAGGTTATGAGGTTGTGCTAACACAGACTCCTATGTAAACCGCATGTCATCTCAAATCAAGTGTATCAGCTACAGAAGGCATGTGAGTGGTGAATGATGGGGGTAGTACCCTCCCCCACCACCTGATCTGACAGACTGAACACCAATCTGAAACCAGGGCTACCCAAAGCTCGAACTCTTCCCAAGGAAGTACACTACATGGACAAAAGTATATGTGCTCGTCAAACATCTCATTCCAAAATCATGGGCATTAATATGGAGTTTATTCCCCCCTTTGCTGCTATAACAGCCTCCACTCTTCTGGGAAGGCTTTCCACTAGATGTTGGAACATTGCTGCGAGGACATGCTTCCATTCATCTACAAGAGCTTTAGCGAGGTCGGGCACTGATGAGGAGCGATTACGCCTGGCTCATAGTCGGCGTTCCAATTCAGCCCAAAAGTGTTCGATGGGTTTGAGGCCAGGGCTTTGTGTTGGCCAGTCAAGCTGTTCCACACCGATCTTGACAGACCATTTCTGTATAAACCTCGCTTTGTGCATGGGGGCATTGTCATGCGGAAACAGGAAAGGGCCTTCCCCAAACTGTTGCCACAAAGCTGAAAGCACAGAATCGTCTAGAAAGTCATTGTATGCTGCGGCATTAAGATTTCCATTCACTGGAACTGAGGGGCCTAGCCCGAACCATAAAAAACAGCCAGAGACAATTATTCTTCTTCCACCAAACTTTACAGCTGGCACTATGCATTCAGGCAGGTAGCGTTCTCCTGGCATCTGACAAACCCAGATTTGTCCGTCCGACTGCAGATGGCGAAGCGTGATTCTTCACTCCAGAGAACGCATTTCCACTGCTCCAGACTCCAATGGTGGCGAGCTTTACACCACTCCACCATGGCATTGTGCATGGTGATCTTAGGCTTGTGTGCAGCTGCTCGGCCATGGAAGCCCATTTCATGAAGCTCCTAACGAACAGTGATTGTGCTGACGCTGCTTCCAGAAGCAGTTTGCAACGTGGTATTGAGTGTTGCAACCGAGGACAGACGATTTTTAAACGCTACGCGCTTCAGCATTTAGCATTCCGGTACTGTGAGCTTGTGTGGCCTACCAATTTGCAGCTGAGCCGTTGTTGCTCACTTTAGAATAACAGCACTTATAGTTGACCGGGGCAGCTCTAGCAGTGCAAAAAACTTTGACAAACTGACTTGTTGGTAAGGCATCCTATGACGTTGCCACGTTGAAGGTCACTGAGCTCTTCTGTACGGACCATTCTACTGCCAATGTTTGTCTATGGAGATTGCATGGCTGTGCGCGCAATTTTATACACCAATCAGCAATGGCTGAAATAGCCGAATCCTCTAATTTGAAAGGCTGTCCACATACTTTTGTATGTGTATATGTTTGTGGTTGTTCTAGTTCTAGATTCGGAGATGTCCATACGTTGTGTTTCAAAGCAATGCTGTAGTAGAGTAATGAATAGTGACAGTGCCATGTTGAGAACATGCTCAACTCATTCAGGCCTGTTAGTGACGGGCTGGCTGAACCACACAGCACTCCCGACGTTGTTGTGGATGATGGGCTCGATCAGAGCGAGCGAGAAAGAGGCAGACACTACTGAGCATGATGCCTGCCATAACGGAAACAGCCCTTAGTCTGGAAAGTCTTCCTTTTTCCACCCCAGGCAAAATCTCTCTTTCAGATGGCTATTAAGCTATCATTACATTTTCCTTACATGCTGAAATGTGCTTGTATCAAAACTGAAGTGCACAAAGGAAAATCACTTGTGACAACTGACCCCTGGATATTGTATTACCTATAATTCCATGTCAAACTTGAGATCATATAAAACAATCCCTTTAGTTGACAGAAACATGAGGGTTGGCAATTTACTTTTACCAAAACTGGTTAGGCAACAAAGTCAACAAAGCAATCTCAGGGACTAACAAAGAAAAAATAATAGCTAGGTCTAGGCCTATAGATTCTCTCTATGACCAAAATCGAACAGGTGAGTGTCATGTTTTAACTCAAAATAGCATTGTGTTCACTGTTGAAACTGTTCTGTTCATTTAAAAAAAAAAGGGAGGCCTGAAAACAGGCACATACTACCATAACATGGACTTGTGTACAAGGCCTTGCCAAATCCACTTTACCAACGGCTCGTTAAAACATTAACTATGCTGGCTGCAGTCATGCACAAGACTCCATCAACAGAGCATTTTCCTTTCATTTCTGATGCTCACACAGGAGACATGAAATCCTTGATCCTCCTGTCCACAAGGGAAAGTCTTGATTTCATGACTGACTTCCAATTGTATATTTCTCTAATACTGCAGAAAGACATCAAGGGTGGGCTATGTTTGTATTAAAAACAACCTAGAGAATGTCAAGACACAGGCAAACACTTTATTTTTCTTCCAAATAGTACAAGCATTAGGGTCTAAATCTGAAAAGCATCCTTTTCTATAAACCCACTTCTACCATGTGTTTTCACGTTCCTCAATTAGCGTGTCCTTACTGTGAAGGCCTAGATGAATTCTTATGTACGTTACAAAGGACAAGCTGTTCCTAGATGCGCATCTCGCGCCCCGGATCTGTGCTCTGCACTGGTCATTTTCTTCTCAGCTCGGTCTGTACTGTACACAGCAAATGTGGCAAAGTGTTTCACGCAGGGCACACACAGCTGGCATGTGACTAACTGAAACCCTCACACCGCCAATTCACCAAGACGATTTATAGTATAGTGCCGATGAATGCAGTTGATTAATGTGTGTATGCTGTGTGTGTATATGTGTGCGTATATTAACACACACACACCTCGGGTCGGGTTAGATGCGGAAGACACATTTTAGTTGAAGGCATTCAGTTGTACAACTGACTAGGTATCCCCCTTTCATGTACATACTGTACACGCCCTCTACTTTCACATGAAAACTCGAACACATACGCACATTACATCCACTGCTGGAGGGTTAGAGTTGGTACAAGCGAGGAGGTTTACGATGATGCCACAGAGACAGCGAGATGGGGGCAGTTTCTCATTGAGAGATGACACATTTCTGAATTATGTCACCCAAACAGACATGGCCTGAAACAGAGGCCGGGGCACAGAGGAAATGCACAGGCGGCAGCACCAAAACGTTCCACAGGAATTCCTTCCGAGTTTCGCAACTAGTAAAAATGTGCCCGTTGGCGAGGAGGGACGGAGGTGTGACGCATCAGAACAGGGTTGGGCCGATTGGCTGTTGCTGTGCAGACAAAGGGAGGTGGGGCGCATCATTAGCAGGCTATCTGTAGGACTGCATTTGTTCCAGTTCAATCAAAATCCCTGGAGACAAACTTTAGCCGAATGCATGCTAACTACATGGACTCAGAATGTGGAGTCTGTTATATCTCGCTATGAGAGAAGCTCAGGAAAGGGGAGGCTCACTTGACATTAAGGCTATTACACAGTTGAGGCATTTTGGTTTGTTGTGCCTTGCTGAATGACTCCAAGGTCTTGTCACATCATCCACGGCAGGTAGCCTAGTGGTTAGAGTGAAAGGTTGCTGGATCGAATGCCTGAGCTGACAAGGTAAAAATCTGTCGTTCTGCCACTGTTCCCTCCAGGTTCCCCCCATCATTGTGAATAAGAATTTGTTCTTAACTGACTTGCCTTGTTAAATAAAGGTTCAATCATTTTTTATTTTTAAAAAGCCATAATTCTGTGCTTCAACACACAGAGTGGCCCTGAGAGGATTGGGTTCTATACTCCAGAAGGTCCTGTCAGAAACCAAACTGGAACAGGCAGGCAAGCAAAGGCCTGTTCCAGAGTGGATTGGACCATCATGCATCAGGCGTGATTGTGTTGTGGGTTAGCGGGTCTTACATAAGAGCCATTCTCCCCCCTGTCTTTCTCTTTTCCTGTATAGCGGGGATCCTTATCCTGTGCTGCTGCTCACACCTCACATTCCTACTCTGTGAGCAATGGTAAGAGTCTGCTGCAAGTTGTAGTGAAGGGCCTGTCTGGGCTTCTTCGCTGCGGGGAGGGGAGCTTTGGATTCCAGCCTTTATGTGGTGGGTGGGGTAACTGCTGCTGACGTTGTCACCAGCACCCTGTAAGGGTTAGATGAAGGAGTGCATTCCCTGGCCAACACGCTGGGGAAACGAGAGCTAGTCGAATCCAAACCCCAGCCCCCCTAAGCACCTCTGGCATAGTGTGATCTAGGTGCACTTAGAGAGGTAGAGTTCCCTACTCCTTAGCTTCTTCTTGTGTATCTCTAGGTGTGTTCGACTTACTTCCTCTAGCTGCATTGTCCCACCTTGACATGGCCAACAGATAGACTACACAGTAAAACATTGAAACAATTTGTTTTCCTATTTTTCTCTACCTTCGATTTTTCCCTCACTAGAACCAGGATTGTTTTTGACCACCCTATACAGTAGCTATGCTAGCCAGTCATCATCATTACCACTGTGCCTGGAGCAAATAAATCATAGTAGGCCTAATTTAGCCTTTAGGACAAGAGAATGGTCCCCTTTCCTTTGTATATCTTTATGCTTGTTCTCTAACTTCATCTTCTGCATGTCTTACCTAGACAAGGCAAACAGAGAAACTCTCCAGTTAAACATTAAAACATGGTTTGTTTTCATTTGTCACTCCCTGTGATTTGTCTTAATTATTCAGAGTTTTTCTGACCAGACAATGAAAACTTTAGACCCTATAAAGTAGTTACAGTAGCTAGGCTAGCTATTTATCGCCATAAGTACTGTGCCTTAGCAAATAAATCCTATCAAAGTAAATCTACACTAAATCAATTGTGCCAAGAGAACAGTGTACATTTTCACTGTAAGCTGTCTGAAGGAGACGCAGATTGACAAGTGGGAAGGAGTCGTATCTAGCCTTCTGAAAGCAGCAGAGATGGCTGGGCCTGGGACATGGAGATACATCTCCCCATCAGATGCTATTTTTGCCCTCTTGAAAAACTAAAAAGATATTGTTGCACATGTTCCCCGGGGGGCTTTACAAGAAAGAAAGGAACTATTCCAACTGGCATGACTAGGCTCATCACAGACAGCTAGGGATGAGAACGCTGGCATTTTGTCTTGGGGGTCCGGGGGTCCGGATAGTTTTTATGTAGAAGGACTGAGAAGCTCATATCTAGTGACTTTTCAAAAGGACATGTTATTCCAAAATGAATGAAAACAATTATATAAAATATTATTTCCACCTCCAGAAATGAGCACAATAACATATTGTTAAAATTATTCGTGACAACTATTTTAACCATTTGGACCATGCATATAGCCTATCTGCATTTACCCTGTTGGGCTAATCATTAGCTAGATCCCAAATGTGATCTTGTAGCTCCTTACATACATATAACCCATATACGGGTTCAAAAAAGCAGATTTAGACACTGATAAGTGGCGCAGTGGCTGTACAGTAACATGCTATACATGACATCAGAACTCAAGGTCTCCGCTTCATAGTGCAGTATTGGTTTTGTCTGACAATAGCTCTGAACTTGAACCCCCATCCCCTCCCACTAATTGGGCAACTTTGGCAAATGTTTTGTGAGGGAAATGCGGTAAATAAAGAGGACTTAATGTATTTTGAAAGATGAGACGTTGAGGATTATTATAAATAGGGATGCACGATATATCGGTGAACATATCGGAATCGGCTGATATCAGCAAAAAATTGGGCCGATGTCTAGTTTAACACCGATGTGCAAAACCAATGTCAAAGCTGATGTGCATACCTATATAACGTAGGTACATGCCGTAATGACGCCACGTAAAGTTTTGCGCTACACGTGCAACACAGCATTCCTAACCTAGCCCACAATGTCTGCTATGTGGATCGAACAGTCAACAAGTCCAGCAGTCATTTGAAAGAGTAAAAACATTTCAGCGAGACAACTAAAAAGGCAAAATCCATTAAAGCCAAGATGGAATTCATTGCCCTTGACAATCAACCGTTCTCTGTCGTGGGTGATGTTGGCTTTCGCCGACTGGACGAACACCGGTACACACTACCAAGTGCGCTATTTTTCAGATGTTGCCCTACCGGAGTTACAGTAATTGCGTCACTGCTATTAGATTCACGACATACACGCTATGGAACGCCGTTTGGGTCTTTTTCATGTCCAAAAAGATACAGTAGCACTGTCAAAGCTGTACAAAAAGTCTGCAAACAAGCAAACACCGGCCACGAACAATGTGTTACAATACCGCGTCGCTAATAAGGCCTCATTTGTTCAACCGCAACTTCTGGGGTAGCTAGCTTTAGCTTGGTACATAAGCTAGCACCAATACAACCAGTCTGAAAACAATGACCAGTAGAAACTGCAGTCATTTTCATTATTCTTTGCAATGATTTAGGAATCCTTGTGAGTAAGTATTAGCTAGGTAGCCACTTGTTTGTTCACCTATTGAAATTGAACTTCAGTTCATGAAAATAAATAGTTAGCCAGCTACTTAACCCTGTTGCCCAAAGCTAACGTTATAAGCAGCCAGCTAGCAGTCATCTGGCTAGTGAGGCTCGACCGGACCGGGTTATGTGTTGTGAACCTAGCCACAATAAGGATTAGGCACCATAGTGGAATTGGTGGTTTGCCTTCAAAATAAAAGTAAGTCATTGACAGTGATGGAAATTAATACAAATAGTAGAATTATGCCATACTTTTATTTTGGTCCCGTGTGGCTCAGTTGGTAGAGCATGGCGCTTGCAACGCCAGGGTTGTGGGTTAATTTCCCACGGGGGGACCAGGGTTCAATTCCCACGGGGGGACCAGGATGAATATGTATGAACTTTCCAATTTGTAAGTCGCTCTGGATAAGAGCGTCTGCTAAATGACTTAAATGTAAAATGTAAATGTAACTGCAAAGTCCACTATTGTGGCAAATCCTTATTGCGGCTAGCTTCAGATATATGGGTCCGACCACCATTAATCAAATAAAAACTTATATGAATTACGGTTATTTTAGATGACACCTAGCTATATAGTTAGCTTGCTAACTATAGCTACTGAAACAGATTGTTTGCATCCATAAGCTAGCTCACCTTTTTTTTATGACCAGCACTGTAGGTGCGCGAGACAACTTTACCAGCATCATAGCATACGTATCGATGAATCGTTGTGACATGAAACACAATATGTAATAACAATGTAAAAAATGTATGAACGCGTTAAATTATTACGTGATGTGCAGTCATATTCGGGTCCTGACTGGTCAACAAGCTTATTTGACACGTCAAATAGTGTTATCTACTGGTCATTGTTTTATTTTTTGACACGTCAAATAGTGTTATCTATTGGTCATTGTTCTGTTTTTTGACACGCAAAGACCCAAACGCCGTTCCATAGAAATCCTGGTTGAGAATGAAACGACTGGTAATGGGGACAGATGTAAATAGCATTTTACAATGGACCGTTTTTGGAATGTGTAAAGAACAACAGCAATTCTCTAAAGGTGGGGATGCAAGGCTGCATTCCAAAGAAAATAACTACAAGTCTGCTTGCTCTAGTTCTTCATCAGCTCAGCTAGGAGAGCTCAAATTTAGACCATATAGTTGAAGACTCTTCTTTGAGTCATAAAAGCGCATTGAAATTACATGGGAACTGTGACCACTTTGGAGAGGTGTGAGACCACTAGGAGAAACTAGTTAGATATCTTACTCAAACCACTGTAATATTTTTTTCTTATGTTGTACCTACCCCATATTTCCTAGAAATATTATTATCATGTTACTGAATGTACACAGAGTATTTTCAGATTTCGTTATGGATAAATGACTGCAGCGGAAACACCGCCCAACCATCTTCCTCTCACAGCGGATAGACCGCCATAGGTTTTCCTTCAGGGGAAATGTCTACCTTGTTATTGTAGAGCAAAAAAGGGTAGCCTTAAATCGCTTGCGATTAAAAGTAACATATTGCCTACAAGTTAAAATGATACTGTAATCTCGTTTTCAGATTAGCAATGAGCAATTGTAATGTCACCGACATTGGCAGTTTCCCTGCTGTATTTGAGAATGAGTGGAAGAATGTCAAAGTAGAAGAAGAATAAAAAAAAATATATATATATATATATATATATATATATATATATATATATATATACACATACATACACACTGCTCAAAAAAATAAAGGGAACACTTAAACAACACAATGTAACTCCAAGTCAATCACACTTCTGTGAAATCAAACTGTCCACTTAGGAAGCAACACTGATTGACAATACATTTCACATGCTGTTGTGCAAATGGAATAGAAAAAAATGTGGAAATTATAGGCAATTAGCAAGACACCCCCAATAAAGGAGTGATTCTGCAGGTGGTGACGACAGACCACTTTTCAGTTCCTATGCTTCCTGGTTGATGTTTTGGTCACTTTTGAATGCTGGCGGTGCATTCACTCTAGTGGTAGCATGAGACAGAGTCTACAACCCACACAAGTGGCTCAGGTAGTGCAGCTCATCCAGGATGGCACATTAATGCGAGCTGTGGCAAGAAGGTTTGCTGTGTCTGTCAGCGTAGTGTCCAGAGCATGGAGGCGCTACCAGGAGACAGGCCAGTACATCAGGAGATGTGGAGGAGGCCGTAGGAGGGCAACAACCCAGCAGCAGGACCGCTACCTCCGCCTTTGTGCAATGAGGAGCACTGCCAGAGCCCTGCAAAATGACCTCCAGCAGGCCACAAATGTGCATATATATATATACACACACACACATGATATATATCTTGAATGTATCAAAAATGAAACACTACTACGTGAGCTTCAAAAGTGAAAATTTTGTTGGTGTTTTGGCTATGTACACCATTTGAAATGATACAATGACTATGAAGGTTCAAGTGCAGACAGTCAGCTTTAATTTGACGGTATTTTCATCCATATCGGGTGAATCGCTTAGAAATTAAAGCACTTGTTGTAGATAGTCTCTCTCCCATGTGCTTAGCGCCATCCAATTTCTTTTCATCCTGAAAAACTCCCCAGTCGTTGCCGATGTCAAGCATACCCATAACATGATACAGCCACCACCATGCCTGAAAATAAGGAAGCAGTTACTCAGTGATGTGTTGGGAAGTATATTCCTTTGAAGTAATGTTTTGCAGTACTACTTTCAGTGCCTTGTTGCATACAATGCGTGTTTTGGAATATTTTTTATTCTGTATATTTTTGTTCTTTAATTAAGGTCATTATTGTGGCGTCAGTACAATGTTGTTGATTCATCCTCAGTTTTCTCCCATCAGTCATCGAACTCTGTATCCGTTTAAAAATCACCAATGGTTACATCCATAACACCATGCCCAAACCAGACGCGCGCAAATTGATTTTGTGCCCCCCACACCAAACGCAGGTTGAAATATCAAAACAAACTCTGAACCAATTATATTAATTTGGGGACAGGTTGAAAAGCACAAAACATTTATGGCAATTTATCTAGCTAGCTTGCAGTTGCTAGCTAATTTGTCCAATTTAGCTTGCTTGCTATTGCTAGCTAATTTGTCCTGGGATATAAAATGTTGAGTTGTTATTTTACCTGAAATGCACAAGGTCCTCTACTCTGACAATTAATCCACACATAAAATTGTCAACCGAATCATTTCTAGTCATCTCTCCTTCCAAGCTTTTTCTTCTTTGGACTTTATATTGCGATTGGCATCTAAATTTCATAATAAGGTGTATTACCACAACAACCGACCGACCTCAGTTCGCTTTTCAAACACCCACGTGGGTATAACCAATGAGGAGGTATATATGAGGTATATGCTGCTATAAACCAATGACGAGATGGGAGAGGCAGGACTTGCACCGCATTCACCGTCACAAATAGAACTGACTTTATTTTAGCACTTGGCAACACAGATGCTCGTTGGCGCATGCGAGCAGTGTGGGTAAAATGATTGAATAACGTGTGTAAATGTATTTTGCAATGCTCATGCACACGACGCAAGTGGTGTGGTCAGCATGAAAGTGTTTCCTTTCTGTCTTGCAGCTCAGTTCGGAAGGACAACAGCACCTTTGATGTGTCTGGGTGGTTTAATACATCATACACAGCATAATTATTAACTTGGCCATGCTTGAAGATATATTAAAATGTCTGGTTTGTTATTGTTACACATCTACCAATCACTACCCTTCCCTGGTCTTTGTAGCTGAATCTGTGCTTGAAATTCAATACTTGACTGAGGAACCTTACATATGTTGTATGTTTGAAGTACAGAGATGAGGTAGTCATTCAAAAATCATGTCAACCCCTATTACTTCAGAGTTCATGTAACTTCCGTGATTTGTTAAGTAACATTTTAATTCTGAACTAATTTAGGCTTGCCTAAAGAAAGGGGGTGAATACTAATGCAGACTATATTTTAGTTATATTTTTATTCATTTGTAAAATGGTCTTTTCACTGACATTAGAGCATTTTGTGTAGCTCAAATACCAAAAATTTCAATTCAATCTATTTCAAATCACACCTAACGCAACAAAATGTGAAAAAAGTTAAACGGGTGTAAACTTTCTATAGGCACTATAATAGACTAACGCCAATTAGCTGATGTTCCAATTGTGACTAATTGATTAGTGTGCACTACATGCAAAAAGCCTTTGTTTTGTAACAGACCTTTGCATAGTTTATGGCATGTAGAGATCCTATTGGCAAATCGATTTCACTCACTGTCATTTCATAACCACACACACAGTAAATCAGACCTATAGAGAAAGACAAAGACAAAGTGTTTGTGAAAACAAAGTGATACTCTAGAGAAGGAGAGTACGCATGTGGAGAGAGAATGAGTGTCTGCTTACGTACAGTAAAGTATGCGGGTGTCTCTGTTTGTTTACTTCTGAAGCGAGAGGCATGTTAAACTCTGTTTTCAGTGAGCCACGACAGGTCTGGGAGACAGTCAGAAACTGATGGTGGAGGAGCCCCAGGATTAAAGGCCTTAAGCTCTTTAGCATCTCTCAGTAATGGCAACATGACCTGGGCTCAGAATGAAGAGAGGAGTCAATCTCCACCTACACGACTACAGCTCCCACTGCAAATCTAGATAATGGCCTTTTCTCATTCAGAACCCATAGCCATTACACGCGTTTTTAGGGAATTGTAATGAGAGCAAACACATTGGCCATGTCCGAATACCCATACTTACGTTCTAAATAATAGTAGGCTTTTTGGATACGCGAAAAAAGAACGTCTTAAATTAAGTGAAATGTATAAAACATAGTAAGCTTTAAATGCCAGGACGTCATACTCATTTCAGCTTTTCATCTTGTAGAATTCACTGCACACTATTGAGGAAGAGAATTGTCTGTTCACATCCACACGTGTTTGACAACAGCTGATAAGAATATGGGACACGCTCTACAAAAAACTAATGGCTGCAAACAAGGGCGATTGCACATTAGATGACGCCTACACAGTATGGACGAGTAGTATGATGATATTTGTTGTGTACTGTATTCGATGCTAGTAAGCAGTACGTTCTAAATAGTATTTAGTACACAGTATGCAGATTTGTTAAGTAGTAGGCAAGACAGATGTGCGTTCTCTCCTATTGAAAAACATTGATACTAGAGCACAGCTCATAGCAACAACAAACCTGCTCCACATTTAGAAACATTGGCCGAAAGTATTCACACTTTTTCCACATTTTGTTGTGTTACAGCCTGCAGCTCAAATAGATTAAAAGTAGATTGTTTTGTCACTGGCCTACAACACAATAGCCCATAATGTCTTGTTAATTAACAAATAAAGCTGAAAAAAATGTCTTCAGTCAATAAGTACTCCTCTTTGTTATGGCAAGCCCGAATAAGTTCAGGAGTAAAAATGTCACATAAGTTGCATGGACTCACTCTGTGTGCAACAATAGTGTTTAACATGATTTTTGAATGACAACCCTATATTTTTTACCCACATATACAATTATCTGTCCCTCATTCGAGCAGTGAATTTCAAACACAGATTCAACCACAAAGACCAGGGAGGTTTTCCAATGCCTCAAAGGGGATTGGTGGGTAAAAAAATATATTTAAAAAAGCACTATCCCTTTGACTATCCCTTTGAGTATGGTGAAATTATTAATGACACTTTGGATGGTGTATTAATACACCCAGTCACTACAAAGAAACAGGGGTCCTTCCTAACTCAGTTGCTGGAAAGGGCGCAGCGATCTAAGGCACTGCATCGCAATGCATTACTACAGACACCCTAGTACAAATCCAGGCTGTATCACAACCGGCCGTGATTGGGAGTCTCATAGGGCGGTGCACAATTGGCAAAGTGTCGTGTATGCCATCCTTGTAAATAAGAATTTGTTCTTAACGACTTGCCAAGTTAAAGAAAGGTTAAAAAAATGGTGACTTAAAAACAGTTCGAGTTTAATGGCTGTGATGGGAGAAAACTGAGGACGGATCAACGTTGTAGTTAATCTCCAATACTAACCTAATTGACAGGGTGAAAAGATGGAAGCCTGTACAGAATAAAATTACTCCTGTTTCCAACAAGGCACTTAAGTAATGAGGCAAAAAATATGGCAAGGCAATTAACATTTTGTCCTGAATACAAAGTGTTATGTTTGGGGCAAATCCAATACAGCACATTATTGAGTACCACTCTCCATATTTTCAAGCATAGTGGTGGCTGCATCATGTTATGGGTATGCTTGTAATTGTTAAGGACTGGGGAGTTGTTCAAGATAAAAAGGAAATGGAATGGAGCTAAGCACAGGCAAAACTCTTGGAGGAAAACCTGGTTCAGTCCGCTTTCCACAAGACACTGGGAGATAAATTCACCTTTCAGCAGGACAATAACCAGGGAACCAAGGCCAAATCTACACTGGAGTTGCTTACTAAGAAGACGGTGAATGTTCCTGAGTGGCCGAGGTAGTTTTGCCTGAAAATGTTCTTAACTATCTATGGCAAGACCTGAAAATTGTTGTCTAGCAATGATCAACAAGCAATTTGACAGATCTTAAAGGATTTAGAAATCAATAATGGGCAAATGTTGAACAATCCACGTGTTTAGCTATTAGAGACTTACTCAGAAAGACTCACAGCTGTAATCACTGCCAATAGGTGCTTCTATACTGAACAAAAATAAACGCTACATGCAACAATTTCAAAGATTGTACTGAGACTTTCAGTTCATATAAGGAAATCAGTCAATTAAAATACATTCCTTAGGCCCTAATCTATGGATTTCACATGACTGTGAATAAAGATATGCATCTGTTGATCACTGATACCTTTAAAAGAAAAGTTGGCGTGGACCAGAATAACAGTCAGTATCTGGTGTTACCACCATTTGCCTCATGCAGGACGTCATCTCATTTGCATAGAATTGATCAAGCTGTTAATTGTGGCCTGTGGAATGTAATCCCACTATTCTTTAATGACTATGCGAAGTTGCTGGATATTGGCCGGAACTAGAATATGCTGTCATACACGTCAATCCAGAGCATTCCAAACATGCTCATTGGGTGACATGTCTGGTGAGTATGTAGGCCGTGGAAGAGCTGGGACATTTTCAGCTTCCAGGAATTGTGTACAGATCTTTGTGACATGGGGCCATGCATTATCATGCTTAAACATGAGATGATGGCAGCGGATAAGTTAAACGACAATGGCAGTTTATGCCTGCCCATACCATAACCCCACTGCCACCATGAGACACTCTGTTCACAACGTTGACATAAGCAAACCGCTCGCCCACACGACACTATACACGTGGTCTGCAGTTGTGAAACCAGTTGGACGTATTAAATTCTCTAAAACGACATTGGAGGCAGCTTATGGTAGAGAAATTAACACAACAGCTGTGGTTGACATCCCTGCAGTCAGCATGCCAATTGCATGCTGACAGAGATCTGTGGCAGTGTGTTGTGTGACAAAACATTTCAGGGGTGGACTATTGTCCCCAGCACAAGGTGCACCTGTGCAATGATCATGCTGTTTAATCAGCTCATTGATATGCCAAAGAAGAGAAATGCTCACTAACAGGGATGTAAACAAATCTGTGCACAACATTTTTTAGTAATATGTTTTTGTGCGTATGGAACACTTCTGGGATCTTTTATTTCAGCTCATGAAACATGGGACCAACACTTTACATGTTGCATTTATATTTTTGTTCAGTGTACAAAGTATTGACACAGGGGTGTGAATACTTACGTGAAGTATGCATTTCTGTATGTAAAAACAATTTCACTTTGTCATTATGGGGTATTGTGTGTAAATGAGAGAATCGATTTGATCCATTTTGATTTCAGGCTGTAACAAAATGTGGAATAAGTCATATAGAGAACGATCGATAATCGTCCGGGCCGATATGTGCATCCAGCACCAGCTGTCAGAGCAGCTCACAGATTACTGTCACCTCATTTGCTCACATTGTATATATGTCACGTTCCTGACCGGTTTTCTGTTATTTTGTATGTGTTTGACGGTCAGGGCGTGAGTTTGGGTGGGTAGTCTATGTTATGTGTTTCTATGTTTGTTAAAGGGTGACCTGATATGGCTCTCAATTAGAGGCAGGTGGTTTTCATTTCCTCTGATTGAGAGCCATATTAAAGGTAGGTGTTTTCACATTGATTGTTGTGGGTGGTTGTCTCCTGTGTCTGTGTCTATGTAAGTTGCGCCACACGGGACTGTTTCGGTTTGTTTGTTCGTTTGTTCGGTTTATGTAGTCTGTTCCTGTTTCATGCGTTCTTCGTTATATGTAAGTTAACGAAATATCATATCTTATCACAACGCTGCGTCTTGGTTCAATCCATGCTCCTCCTCTTCGGATGAAGAGGAAAGCCGTTATAATATACTTATTTTTTTCGACAGTATTATTGACTGTATGTTTGTTTTACTCCATGTGTAACTCTGTGTTGTTGTATGTGTCAAACTGCTTTGCTTTATCTTGGCCAGGTCGCAATTGTAAATGAGAACTTGTTCTCAACTTGCCTACCTGGTTAAATAAAGGTGAGATAAAAATAAATAAAATTAAATTGAATTGATATTAGATAGGAGCTACTACCCAACGTAGCTAGCTAACGTTAGCTGGTTATCATTTTGAACATGCATCATTTCTCAGCAACAAGCCATCGGACTTGCGGTGTAATGTTAGCCATTTACTGTTGTGCTGATCTGACCAGCTGCAATCGTATCTGTGAATTGCTGCTGATAGTCAGATTAGATTTTCGTAATAGGGAATGTCTAAATAAAAGATTGGCAATAGGTTTAGCCATCTAACAATCTTAAGCATGTTTGTTGACGAAGAAAGCTGTAGTTCAGCATGTGCGTGTTGTCACTTCACAAACTATAGGAAGATTTGAGTTATTCAGACAGAACGTCACTCATCTTTTTTCCTACCCTCACTCTCCTTGTGCACATTTATGGCTTGGTAGAAAATGTCATCGCCATTGAGCTAGTTCTAATAGTAGCAGTAAATGGCACCAAGTGATATGAGTGACGAGAGAGATGTGAGGAGATGTGAAAGGGAACAGAGTGTCGTGTCTGTGACTATCATTGAATGTGAAGACTTATTTTATCAAATCAATTCTCTATGTGTAATTATTATTAAGTGATTCAACTAAATCATGTACACTTCAATTAACTAGGAAGTCGGGGCACCACGGGAAAATGTTAGTCTCCATTTCTGGAATTGACTCTTCAGATATTTTCGTATTTTATCGATTAGTCATTCTCATTAATGTATTATTACCTCAGTCTCATATCTGAATGTCGCAAACCCTTGGATATCTGCACGAACCCTAGTTTCCATAATGAATCAGCGATATACAAATTGGCTTAATTATTTATTTACTCACTAATCAAATCACAAAATTACGTAAACAATATAGTTATTTGTTACTAACAAAATGCATTGATAAGTCCCTAGTGGGCTAAACCAGTATGACGGCTTGGTAGACAATGGAAAGGGGTGGGGACAGATAAAAAGCGGGAAAGACAAAATGGATTCACTACACACCGTTGATAATTATATTAATTGAAGTACTAATCATTTGCACATGAACGGCCAAAATTAAAAAATAACTGCAATGTATATATTTACGCCCATATGTCGTTGTTGACTTCTCTGTTAGAATCGCCAGTCCATCTGCTGGAGAGTCAGTTCATCAGGGAGTCTCTGGTTAACTTCTTAATAGGGGGCGCTGTTTTCACTTTGGGAAAAAATCGTGCCCAATTTAAACGTCCTCGTACTCTATTCTAGATCATACAATATGCATATTATTATTACTATTGGATAGAAAACTCTCAAGTTTCTAAAACTGTTTGAATTATATCTGTGAGTAAAACAGAACTCATTTGGCAGCAAACTTCCAGACAGGAAGTGAAAAATCAGAAAACGAGGCTCTGTTTCAGGGCTTGCCTATTGAATTGCCTTATATTTATGGATATGCATGCACTGCATACGCCTTCCACTAGATGTCAACAGGCAGTGGAAGGTGGAATGGGGTGTCTAGCTTGATCTGAGGTCGAACAAGAGCTTTTGGAATGACGTGTCCAGAATTTCCTTTCTCTACCTAGGCGCGGGAAGCACCTCCATATTGTCTTATGATAAGCGTTCGGTATACACGGCTAATATCTCCAGCTATGATTTTATTTGATACATGTGATAATAATATCATAAAGAATGTTTTTTCAACCGAGTTTTATCAGATTATTTAACGTTTATTGGGACTTTTGGAGTTTTCCGTTCTCTGCGTCGAGAGAAATTGGGAACGTCATCAACATTGGCTAGCATTGTGGCAGGAATTCGACAGGAGAAGAGGACATTCTAAAACCAAACAACAATTTATTCTTGACCAAGTACTCCTTGTATAAGATTGATGGAAGCTCAGCAAAAGTAAGAACAATTTATGATGTTATTTCATATTTATGTGTAAAATGTTGAGTCCTATTATCCGCCGTTTTGGCGGGCGCTGTCTCGCTGTAACGTAAGCTGTTTGTTATGGTAAAGTTATTTTTAAAATACTAACACGGCGGTTGCATTAAGAACTAGTGTATCTTTCATTTGCTGTCCAACATGTATTTTTGTCCAACATGTATTGGTCAGATTAGGTGAGTGTCCAAAATAGCTCCGGACATTCTGGTGAATCGATGCTACATATTCACAATGTATAACCACGGTTTGCAGCTCTAAATATGCACATTTTAGAACAAAACATAAGTGTATTGTATAACCTGATGTTATAAGACTGTCATCTGATGAAGTTGGTCAAGGTTAGTGATTAATTTTATATCTTTTGCTGGTTTTTGCGATCGCTACCTTTTGCTGCTAATAAATGCATTTGTGTGTTTGGCTATTGTGGTAAGCTAATATAATGCTACATAGTGTTTTCGCTGTAAAAAAAAAAATCAGAAATATTGGCTGGATTCACAAGATGTTTATCTTTCATTTGCTGTACACCATGTATTTTTCATAAATGTTTTATTATGAGTATTTAGGTATTTCACGTTGCTCTCTGTAATTATTCTGGCTGCTTTGGTGATATTTTTGATGGTAGCTGCTATGTAAAACTATGATTTATACCTCAAATATGCACGTTTTCGAACAAAACGTAAATTTATGGTATAACATGTTATAAGACTGTCATCTGATGAAGTTGTTTCTTGGTTAGTGACTAATTATATCTCTATTTGGTCGGTTTTGTGATAGCTACCTATGCGGTAGAAAAATGGTGAAAATATGCGGTTGAGTCTTTTGCTATTGTGGTTAGCTAATAGAAATACATAGTGTTTTCGCTGTAAAACATTTTAAAAATCAGAAATGATGGCTGGATTCACAAGATGTTTATCTTTCATTTGCTGTATTGGACTTGTGATTTCATGAAAATTATATTATATGATATCCCTGTCGCGTTAGGCTAGGCTATGCTAGTCAGCTTTTTTGATGAGGAGGATCCCGGATCTGGGAGAGAGAAGCGGTAGAGGTTCTTCCCCAGAAGTCACAATGTCTTTCGTAGTTGTCGCTTTCTCAGCGGCTCTGGACAGCGTCTATTGTAATGGATACATCAGGCGTACAGATGGTTGTTGCATAGAATAGATGCTTCCGCGGTTGACAGTATTCTCGTACTAGACTCATGTAATTTCCAGCTGCAGACTAGTAATTATACGTCTAGGATTTGCTCTCATTCTGTAGTGATCAATAGTCTCAGGAGTTTAACCATTTCCAGCTGTGTAGTCAATGCTACACACTGTATTGTCTCTGTTGCCTATAGAGTTGTAGTTCTTAACCATTTCACATGTAGCGTCAGCTCCATATTTTATGGTCTGATGGCCTATAGAATTGTAGCCATTCCAACATGGGGACTCTGTCCTGGCGTTCTCTGACTAAATATACATTTTGTAGGAAGTGGTTTTATACTTTGTGGAAAAAAAGGTGATTCCATGATTCCTGATGTAATGTCTGGCTTCACGGGGGCATGGTCACTGACTAGTTAAAACTTTACATCTTAACAAGTATCTCGTTTAGAGGCCAACATCACATTCTCACAAATAGGTTCATATTTACTCATTAATTTTATCCAACATCTAGATGTAAACCTGACAGCTGAGAAATGTACACTTTAACCTGTCTAGGATCAGCGTGGCGCTAGCGGCACACCCCCCCCCCCCCCCCACTGAAAAACCAGTGCCGCGAAATTCAAAAAAATTTTTTTTTTTTAAATATTTAACTTTCACAAATTAAAGTCCAATACAGCTAATGAAAGACACAGATCTTGTGAATCCAGTCAACATGTCCGATTTTTAAAATGTTTTACAGGGAAGACACAATATGTAAAGATGTACATCTATTACCTAAAAACACATTAGCATAATCCACCATCTTTTATTTGTCCACCAACACCAGTAGCCATCACCAATTCGGCTAAACTAAGATATTTATAGCCCCTAACCAACAAAAAAACTCATTAGATGACAGTCTGATAACATATTTATGGTATGGGATAGGTTTTGTTAGAAAAAAGTGCATATTTCAGGTAGATGGCATAGGTTACAATTGCACCCACCGTCACAAATGGACTAGAATAATTACAATGAGCAACGTGTTTACCTAACTACTAATCATCAAACATTTCGTAAAAATACACAGCATACACTAATCGAAAGACACAGATCCTGTGAATACAGACAATATTTCAGATTTTCTAAGTGTCTTACAGCGAAAACACAATAAATCGTTATATTAGCATAGCACATAGCACATAGCAGCCCAGCATTGATTCTAGCCAAAGTGAGCGATAAAAGTCAACATCGCCAAAATATATTAATTTTTTCACTAACCTTCTCAGAATTCTTCCGATGACACTCCTGTAACATCATATTACACAATCCATATAGAGTTTGATCGAAAATGTTTATATTTAGCCACCAAAATCATGGTTAGACAATGTGAAATGTAGACAAGCTGGTAAAGAAAAAGTCCTTGCGCCACTTAGACAGTGATCTACTCTTATACATAAATACTCATAAACGTGACTAAAAAATATAGGGTGGACAGGGATTGATAGACAATTTAATTCTTAATACAATTGCGTTATTACATTTTTTAATTTATCCTTACTTTTCAATACAGTTTGCGCCAAGCGAAGCTACGTCAAAAAACATGGCGTCCTAAGCCACTAAAATGTTTCGACAGAAACACGATTTATCACAATAAAAATGTCCTACCTTGAGCTGTTCTTCCATCAGTATCTTGGGCAAAGGATCCTTTCTTGGGAGGAATCGTCTTTTGGTGGAAAGCTGTCCTCTTGCCATGTGAAAATGCCAACTGCGTTCGGGATGAACTGAAAGCGTGCCCACCTATTCACAGCGTTAAAGAAATAAATGTCCCAAAATCGCACTAAACGGATATAAATTGCTATAAAACGCTTTAAATTAACTACCTTATGATGTTTTTAACTCCTATAACGAGTGAAAAGATGACCGGAGAAATATAACAGGCTAAACTAACGCTTGGAACAGGAGAGGGTCGGTGTCTTCCACGCGCGTTACGCAGCAAGAAAAGACTTGCTAGCTAAAGTTTTTTTTCATTTGTAGTGCCTGTGAACGCGCAATCGACCCCATTGGAATCGTCATCACGTAAAGGCATCCAGGGGAAGACGTAAGAAGTGTCCGTGTAGTCATAGCAATGACAGTGCCCTTTTAACTGACTTCAGAAGAGTGGCCAACATTTCTCAAATCTGACTCCATGTCAGGGAAATTGCTGTAGAATGGGCTCTGTTCCACTTAGAGACAAAATTTCAACTCCTATAGAAACTATAGACTGTTTTCTATCCAATAATAATAATAATATGCATATTGTACGATCAAGGATTTTGTGGGAAGCCGTTTCAAAAATTAGCCAAATTAGCATAAATAGTCTAAACAGCGCCCCCATCCCCAACAGGTTAAGAGATTGTTTCATTTGGTAACTCTCTCAACATGACTGTCCCTTAACTTCTCTTGGGCATGCCCAAATTAAACTGCCAGCTACTCATCCCCAGAATATAAGATATGCGTATTATTAGTAGATTTGGATAGAAAACACTCTGAAGTTTCTAAAACGGTTTGAATCATGTCTGTGAGTATAACAGAACTTATTTAGCAGGCGAAACCCAGAGGACAAACCATTAAGATGTCTTTCATTGGGAAACCAGATTTCTAAGGGACCTTCTTGCAGTTCCTACCGCTTCCACTGGATGTCAACAGTCTTTAGAAATTGGTTGAGGTTATTCCTTTGTGTAATGAAGAAGTATGGCCATCTTGAAGGAGGGTCACTCGAAGTGTCCTGTTTGTTAGAAGCCGTAACCAGAAAGCTAGCTACAGTTGGTTTTAATCCTCTATTGAACACAGATCATCCCGTCTTCAATTTTATCGATTATTTACGTAAAAAAATACCTGAAAGTTGTATTACAAAAGTAGTTTGAAATTTTTTGGCAAAGTTTACAGGTAACCTTTGAGATATTTTGTAGTCACGTTTCAATTTGGAACCGGTGTTTTTCTGGATCAAACGCACCAAACAAATGGACATTTTGGATATATATCGACGGAATTAATCGAACAATTGGACCATTTGTGATGTTTATGGGACATATTGGAGTGCCAACAACAGACGCTCGTCAAAGGTAAGGCATTAATTATATTTTTATTTCTGCGTTTTGTGTCGCGCCTGCAGGGTTGAAATATGCTTCTCTCTCTTTGTTTACAATGGTGCTATCCTCAGAAAATAGCATCGTTTGCTTTCACCGAAAGCCTATTTGAATTCTGACATGTTGGCTGGATTCACAACCAGTGTAGCTTTAATTTGGTATCTTTCATGTGTGATTTAATGAAAGTTAGATTTTTATAGTAATTAATTTGATTTTGGAGCTTTGCATTTTCTCTGTCTTTTTGCCAAGTGAGATAATGACGTCCAGCCTAAACTCAGATTTTTTTTTATATAAATATGAACTTTACCGAACAAAACATACATGTATTTTGTAACATGAAGTTCTATGAGTGTCATCTGATGAAGATCATCAAAGGTTAGTGATTAATTTTATCTCTATTTCTGCTTTTTGTTACTCCTCTCTTTGGCTGGAAAAATGGCTGTCTTTTTCTGTGACTTGGCTCTAACCTAACATAATTGTTTGGTGTGCTTTCGTCGTAAAACCTTCTTGAAAATCGGACACTGTGGCTGGATTCACAACAAGTGTATCTTTAAAATGGTGTAAAATACTTGTATGTTTGAGGAATTTAAATTATGGGATTTCTGTTGTTTTGAATTTGGCGCCCTGCAGATTCACTGGCTGTTGACAAGGTGGGACGCTACCGTCCCACATACCCTAGTGAGGTCAAGTGTCCACAAACCATTGCCACATTCTCAAAAATAGAAATATTGTTTAATTATTAAAGCTTTTGATGTCCAAAGGTCTCTGTGTTCCACAGTTTACATTCCAATCTCGAACACTACAGAGGCAGCGTATTTTATGACCACCATAAAATAAAATAAATGTTGACTTCCCGCTCTCCCCATCTGAGAGAGCACACTGTAGTGCGAACCCACTGTAACCTGATCCTTCAGATCGTCACAGGAGGGTTATGACAAGAGTTACAGCCTCGCTCTATCCAATCGCAGCAGTAGGATCAAATTACCACCCACCCACCCACACATGGCACGTACGCACGCACGTTGCAGTCAGGACGCATCTCTAAACAAATTTGAAACTTTTTAATTGGCTAGTTCAACCACACACAAACGTTTGGGGTCAATTAGAAATGTCCTTATTAAAAAAATAATAAAAAAAGCACATTTTTGGCCATTAAAAAAAACACAAAATGTATCAGAAATATAGTGTAGACATTGTTAATGCTGCAAATGACTATTGTAGCTGGAAATGAAAGATTTTTTTTATGGAATATCTACATAGGCCTATTATCAGCAACCATCACTCTTGGGTTCCAATTGTACGTTGTGTTAGCTGATCCAAGTTTATCATTTTAAAAGGCTAATTGATCATTAGAAAACCCTTTTGCAATTATGTTAGCACAGCTGAAAACTGTTGTCCTGATTAACTTCTTGCAACTATAGGGGGTGCTGTTTTGCATTAGCATAATTTGCTCTACAGATTAAACTGCCTAGTACTCAATTCTTGCTCGTACAATATGCATATTATTATTATTATTGGATAGAAAACACTCTCTAGTTTCTATAGCCGTTGGAATTTTGTCTCTGAGTGAAACAGAACTCAATCTACAGCACTTTTCATGATAGGGAGTCAGATTTCAAACATCTTGGCCACTGATCTGGAGTCAGTTTAAAGGTCACTGTAAATGCTATGGAGAAACAGACACTGCTTGCGTCTTCCCCTGGGTGTCAGTACGTGATGACGCTTTGAATGGAGTCGATTGCGCAATCAGTGCCTCCATAAATCACCAAATACCAGAAGTAACTTCCTTTGGCTGCCTGCGCGTGGCGCGCTAAGGACATCGGACTCGCCTCCTTCCAAGCTTTAGTTTAGCCAGTAATATTTCTCCGGTCATATTTTTACTCGTTATAGGTGTTAAAAGCATCATAAGGTAGTTAATTTGAACCGTTTTATAGCAATTTATATCTGTTTAGTGCGATTTTGAGGCATTGCTTTGTTGTGCACTTTGAAGCACCGGGCACGTTTCGGGGTCCCGGTCGAACGTTAGTGGGCATTTCGACAGACAAGAGGACATCTTTCGAACAAAAGAAGATTAGACCCAAGAAAGGATTCATTGCCCAAGATTCTGATGGAAGATCACCTCATAGTAAGAAATATTTATGATGATAAATCGTTGTTCTGTAGAAAAATGTTAAACGCACGTTCCGCCATTTTGTTAGGTGTAGCTTTGCTTGGCACAACCTGTATTGAAAAGTAAGGATAATTTAAAAAATGTAATTCCGCGATTGTATTAAGAATTAAATTGTCTATCAATCGCTGTCCACCCTATATTTTTTAGTCAAGTTTATGAGTATTTATGTATAAGACTAGATCACTGTCTAATATGGTGCACGACATTTTCTGACCAGATGGGCTACTTTTGTCATTGTCTAACCATGATTTTGGTGGCTAAATATGCACATTTTCGAACAAACTCTATATGTATGTTGTAAAATGATGTTACAGGAGTGTCATCGGAAGAATTCTGAGAAGGTTAGTGAAAAAATTTATATATTTTGGCGATATTTACGTTATCGCTCTCTTTGGCTTGAATCAGTGCTCGGGTAACGTTTGCATATGTGGTATGCTAATATAACGATTTAGTGTTTTCGCCGTAAAACACTTAGAAAATCTGAAATGTTGTCTGAATTCACAAGATCTGTGTCTTTCCATTGCTATGTGCTGTGTATTTTTAAGAAATGTTTTATGATGAGTAAATTGGTAATACAAGTTGCTCTCTGTAGTAATTCTAGTCGCTTTGGTGAGATTTGTGATGGTGGCTGCAATGGCAAACTATGATTTATACCTGAAATATGCACATTTTTCTAACAAAACCTATCCTATACCATAAATATGTTATCAGACTGTCATCTGATGAGGTTCTTTCTTGGTTAGTGGCTATCAATATCTTAGTTTAGCCGAATTGGTGATAGCTACTGGTGAAGAGAAAAAATGGTGGACAAAGAAAAATGGTGTCTTTTGCTAACGTGTTTAGCTAATAGATTTACATATTGTGTCTTCCCTGTAAAACATTTTAAAAATCTGATATGGTGGCTTTATTCACAAGATCTGTATCTTTCATTAGGTGTCTTGGACTCGTGATTCAATGATATTTAGATGCTACTATTTAATTGTGACGCTATGCTAGCGATGCTAATCAGTGGGGGGGGGGGGGGGGGGGGGGGGCTCCCGGATCCGGGGTTGAGGCTCGTGAAAGGTTAAAGAAGCAATAAAACGAGCCTTCTTTAGACTAGTTGATTATTTGGATCATCAGCATTTCTGGGTTTCGGTAACAGGCTCAAAATGGCCAGAAACAAAGACTTTCTTTTGAAACTCGTCAGTCTATTCTTGTTCTGAGAAATGAAGGCTATTCCATGCGAGAAATTGCCAAGACACTGAAGATCTTGTACAACGCTGTGTACCACTCCCTTCACAGAACAGCGCAAACTGGCTCTAACCAGAATAGAAAGAGGAGTGGGAGGCCCCAGTGCACAACTGAGCAAGTACATTCGTGTCTAGTTTGAGAAACAAGACCTCAACTGGCAGCTTCATTAAATAGTACCCGCAAAACACCAGTCTCAACATCAACAGTGAAGAGGCAACTCCGGGGTGCTGGCCTTCTAGGCAGAGTTCCTCTGTCCAGTGTCTGTGTTCTTTAATATTTTCTTTTTATTGGCCAGTCTGAGATATGGTTGTGCTTCTGGAGGGTTCTCCCATCTCCATAGAGGAACTCTGTCAGAGTGACCATCGGGTTCTTGGTCACTTCCCCGACCAATGCCCTTCTCCCCCGATTGCTCAGTTTGGCCAGGCAGCCAGCTCTAGGAAGAGTCTTGGTGGTTCCAAACTTCTTCAATTTAAGAATGATGGAGGCCACTGTGTTCTTGGGGACCTTCAATGTTGCAGACATTTTTTGGAACCCTTCCCCAAACCTGTGCCTCGACAAAATCCTGTC
The DNA here is from genome assembly GCF_029448725.1 of Salvelinus fontinalis. Lineage (NCBI taxonomy): Eukaryota > Metazoa > Chordata > Actinopteri > Salmoniformes > Salmonidae > Salvelinus > Salvelinus fontinalis. The sequence goes on along the minus strand of NC_074691.1, from coordinate 248,381 downwards.
TCGGCATAGCTTGGTTTTTGCTCTGACATGTACTGTCAACTTTGCGACCTTTCATATAGACAGGTATGTGCCTTTCCAAATCATGTCCAATCAATTGAATTTACCATTAGTCGACTCCAATCAAGAATGATCAATAAAAACAGGATGCACCAGAGCTCAATTTCGAGTATCATAGCAATAGGGTCTGAATACTTATGAAAATAAGCATTTTTTTTATATATATATAAAATATATATTTTATACAGTGGCAAAAAAAAAAAACGGTTCTCGCTTTGTCATTATGGGGTGTTGTGTGTAGATGGATGAGGACATTTTTAAAAATCCATTTTCGAATAAGGCAGCAACTTAACAAAATGTTGAAAAAGTCAAGGGGTCTGAATACTTTCTGAATGCACTCTAAGTCCCAAATGGAACGCAAACAGATTATGGTGCTACAGATAAGACTCCACTGATCAACCAAAAAACAATCTCAATAACTCAATGTATGCACACTCCTATTGAATATGCATTCACCTGTATTGTGAGTAGGCCTATGCCATCTTAAATTTACCCAATTTATCAAGAGATTTACTAGTCAAATAAAAAGTATAACCATTATGTTATGTAGTTACATTGGTAAAAACAAATTCAAATGTATTGTTTGTCTCTGGGAAATGTCATCCGAATGTTCACTTAATGATATTGAATATCTGCCTAAAATAGTCGGCCATCAGCCTCCTTGACCCCAAAAATCCATATTGGTCGTTCTCTAGAGTTAAGGGGTATGAATAATTTCTGAAGGCACTGTAGCAACCAGATATTGAACTGGCCTTGATGAGCGTGCAGCACAAGGCATTAATTTCTAGCGCCAACCAAAAAAATCTACCGCAAATGTTGTTTTTTTAAGCTCTATCTGCTTACACTTAAAAGAGCCTCAGCCTTTACGTGCAGGAGGGGCTCTGAGCCATTTGGAGTGAAATGTTGGCCTGGTGTAAAATACTTAAGTAAAAAAACTTTTAAGTACTACGTAAGTAGTTTTTTGGGGGTACCTGTACTTTACTTTAATATGAATATTTTTGACAACTTTTACTCCACTGCATTCCTAAAGGAAATAATGTACTTTTGCCTCTATACATTTTCCCTGACACCCAAAAGTACTTGTTACATTTTGAATGCTTAGGAGGACAGGAAAATTGTCTAATTCACTTACTTATCAAGAGAACATCCCTGGTCATCCCTATTGTCTCTGATCTGGCAGACTCACTAAACACAAATGCTTTGTTTGTAAATGATGTCTGAGTGTTGAACTGTGCCCCTGGCTATCGGTAAATAAAAAAAATTAAAACAAGAAAATCGTGTCATCTGGTTTGCTTAATATAAGGAATTTTTTAAAATATATATATTTTCACTTTGATACTTAAGTACATTTAAAACCAAATCCATTTAGACTTTTACAGTAGTATTCTACTGGGTGACTCACTTTTACTTGAGTCATTTTATTTTAAAAGGCATCTTTACTTTTACTCAAGTAGGAAAAGTGGGTACTTTTTCCACCACTGTCTCCACAGCAGAACAATAACCTTGAGGGTATAACAACAAATAAGAGAGAATCAACTGGCTGAATCTGAGGAAAACGTGTTGTGGACATTGTGGTGTTGTATTATCAGTGCTCAGACTCCAGATCGATCCATAATCAACACAATATGAGTGTTTATGGGAGAGGAGGACAACAGTCAGGACACTGGCAAGGGGATGGACCGACGGCGAGGATTACGCAACTTCTTTGAATTTTAGCGTCTTGTGAAATTTTGGGCACCAGTGGCTGATGTGTGGTGAGCTGGATGGACGATGGCTCTCGGGTGATTTCTACCTCAGCGGCGTGCTATGACGGAAGCTGGCTTGAAGGAATACGCAATGCTCAGCTGAGGACATAAAAGTTAACAGAAAAAGTTTCCTCCCCCCACAGAGGATAATCATCACTGGGCCTGGCTGGGCAGAGCAGGGTCAACTTAGTGGCCTGTGAGGGCAAACAGGTGGCACTGTGGGCCATCCCCATGTAGATGGCTATTCAGATAACCAACCTTGAATAGAAATATAGGCTAGGTCTGGCTTAGACCTCTCTCTCGCCTGTTGAACTGGTGAAAGCACTTAGTCAGAGCTCCAAATATCACTGCAAACAAGAAAAACAGGGTTTGACTGCTCCCAAAACAGTCGCATTTGTGACCATGTCGGGAGCATGCTGTCTATTTAGTCAGGCAATGCACACATTAGTTTTACATTCTAAAATGTCAGAATAATGTGAATGTCAATGCCATTGCCTATAACAAAAAAAGTGTTATTCTTGAAATGGCAAATGCATACTTTTTCGTGGAGTTTTTTTGTTGTCTATAAGCTATTCCAACAATTCAATATAAAATGTAGGTCCTTGATTAAGTGCTTGAAAAAGTCATTGAATTTAACTTGCCAATGCATGTATGAACCCTGTATAGGCTATTTGCTCAGCCCGCAAATTAAAGATATAATCACCTGCTATTGAAATAATGCACGCATCATTTAATTTCCTGTCAGATCTCGACTCGGGCAAGTATAATATTGTTTTTAACATTTGTTTATTTTTCCAGGCCAGTAGCTTTCAGTTGGCACTGGCAAATAATGCCTGAATGTCGAGCCCTACTGTATGTGGTGCGCGTAGGGCCTATATATAGGTTTACCTCTGTGTAGCCATTAGTGATGCTAATGATAGTCTAACTGTTTTGGGGTAGATGGAAAGGCAATTAAAAAGGTAGCCTGCTTACCTGGCAAAATCATGATTATTTGCATCAACCCAGTGGGCTTTGTATTTATTTGATTTTTTTTTTTATCACAAATGTGCTACAGAAACAAACAAAAAACTTTCTGTCTGGTGCACACCTGAATTAAAGGGTAACACACACACACACACACAAAAAATCCCCAAACCTCAAAAATGGACCCCTGATGTGGTTTTAACATTGTTGTTTTTGTATTAAATAACAGATTGAGAGCAAAACTCTGAAAAGTGGCAGAAATCAGTCCTACTCCCTGCTTTTTGTTGTTGTGGTATCAAGTATGGTATTTATTATTAAGTTTATTTTACTATTCTGCCCAATAGAGGATTTCACAGAAAAGAACACATGGCACTTTGAAATCTGCAATAAATACATGTTGCACTTTATTTGAACAGTCTCTTTCCTTTGCTATTACTGTAAATATAGCCAAATCCATTTAATAACACAAGGGCATGCTAATGTAAAAGATGGCTAGTCATTATTAGCCTGGTCCTATATGGAATGCAGGCACATTATCGGACACAGGCCAAGTCATTATCAATTATTTAAAAATATATTTATTTAAAAAATTGGTACGACCAAATCATGTGCTGGTGCCACCAACTGAGAATGTGGGAAAAGTTCATGTAGAACCCCGAGAAAGCAGAAAAAGGCTTTGACATACATGGTTTGCCAGGACTAGGCCTACACCTTTAATAGTAGGTCTATATAGCCTAGCGTAATCAAATAGGCATACCTGTTGATCCAGCTAGAATTCTAGGGGCCATTTGAGCCTACTGAAGAAATGACCACCATGGTGATAGAAACAAAACTCGTGTACGGTCACACCTCATCATCCACAGATGGACCACAAACATCACATATTTGTATTAAATACACCAAACTACGTATGTTCAGTGCTTAAATGCACTGGGTGCCCTGACGGTGCCTAGCAACATTTCCTAGAAAAGCAGCCATCCGGAGAGAGACAAAAACAAGCACAAAGTGGGCATGCGGGGAAAATGACCTTTGCCATCCTCGGTAAAAGCAGTAGGGCAGTGGTGTCAAACCCAATCCATAGAGGGCAGAGTGTCTGCTGGTTTTTGGCTTCTTTCAACGTGTAAAATTATGACCTAAACAACCAGGTGAGTTTCTTACTAATCAGTGAACTTAATTCATCAATTAAGTACAAGCGAGGAATGAAAGCCTGCAGACACTCAGCCGTCTGTGGAATGATTTTGACACATGTGCAGTAGGTGATAGTTTACCCATGCAGCTGCCCCCATTTACACCCTAGTATGCCACCCCCAGTTGGGTTAGTTTTCCTCCACAGTGAAAGTATCAATGAGCGATAGCTCCCTTGGGGTAGAAAAGCAAGCAGACGGAAAAACCACAGGCATGTTATTTAATACTACACTCCTTCTGTGACCTTGGAAGTGCCCACTCCCTACAACAAAACACACCCAAGCGCACACCACACACACACACACACACACACACACACACACACACACCTCTTGCACATGAGAAAACATGGGCACACACAGAGTACAAACGAGTGCAGCTTTGCCTTCTGTACTGTATCTACTAAACATGATTTGTTAGCAGACAAACTGTATTGAAGTTCACATGCACCCAATTTCGATGATATGATTATTGTGCCAATGTTGGGACATTCCCATCATCATAAGGAGACAGAAACAGTGAGGAGACGAAAAAGCACAAGATGAGAGAGGCGGATGGTCAGATTATTATGGCTATTACTCGTATTATTAATACTACATGACTTTGGGTCAAATTGGAGAGGGTACCCAAAGTTCACTTAATATCGTGATAAGTAGTATTCCACTCTCTGATTGACAGGCAAAACACACCTGCAGCCATGGGAGAAAAACCTGAATATCGACTTGCTGTGCATTCATAAAGTATTCAGACTCCTTGACTTTTTCCACATTTTTATATGTTTCAGCATTATTCTAAAAAAGCATTAAATAAATAAAATCCACAATCTACACACAAATAAATATGCAAATGTAACAAATAAAAAAACTGAAATACCTTAATTACATAAGTATTCAGACCCTTTGTGATAAGGCTTGAAATTGAGTGCAGATGCATCCGGTTTCCATTGATCATCCTTGAGATGTTTCAATAACTTGGAGTCCATTTATGGTAAATTCAATTGATTGAATATGATAAGGAAAGGCTCACACCTGTCTATAAAAAGGTCCCATAGTTGAGTGTTCATGTCTGAGCAAAAACCAAGCCATGAGGTCAAAGGACTAGATCTAGGGAAGGGTACCAAAAAAGCATTGAAGGTCCCCAATGAATCACAGTGGCCTCCATCACTCTTAAATGGAAGTAGTTTGGAACTTCCAAGGCTCTTCCTAGAGCTGAGCAATAGGGGGAGAAGGGCCTTGGTCAGGGAGGTTCCCAAGAACCCGATGGTCACTCTGACAGAGCTCCTCTGTGGAGATGGTTGTCCTTCTGGAAGGTTCTCCATCAGGCCTTTATGGTAGAGTGGCCAGACAGAAGCCACTCCGTAAAAGACATGACAGCCCGCTTGGAGTTGGCCTAAAGGCACCTAAAGACTCTCAGACCATGCGAAACAAGATTCTCTGGTCTGATGAAAACAAGATTGAACTATTTGGCCTGAATGCCAAGCTTAACCTCTGGATGAAGCCTGGCACCATCCCTACGGTGAAACATGGTGGTGTCTGCATCATGCTGTGGGGATATTTTTCAGTGACATGGACTGGGAGACTAGTCAGGATGGAGGGATAGATGAACGGAGCAAAGTACAAAGAGATCCTTGATGAAAACCTGCTCCAAAATGCTCAGGACCTCAGACTGGGGTGAAGGTTCACCTTCCAACAGGACAGCAACTCTAAGCACACAGTCAAGACACGCAGGAGTGGCTTCGGGACAAGTCTCTGAATGTCCTTGAGTAGCCCAGACAGAGTACGGACATGAACCCGATCGAACATCTCTGGAGACCTGAAAATAGCTGTGCAGCGACGCTCCCCATCCGTCCTGACAGAGCTTGAGAGGATCTGCAGAGAAGAATGGTTAAAACTCCCCAAATACAGGTGTGCCAAGCTTGTAGCGTCATACCCAAGAAGACTGGATGCTGTATTCTTTGCCAAAAGGTGCTTCAACAGAGTCTGAATACTTATGTAAATGTGATATTTACAGGGGTTTCTTCAAATATGCTACAATTTCACAAAACCTGTTTTTGCTTTGTCATTATGGGGAATTGTGTGTAGATTGAAGAAAAACATGTATTTCATCAATTTCAGAATAAGGCTGTAACTCATTAAAATGTGAATAAAGTCAAGGGGTCTCAATACTTTCCAAATGCACTATATAAAGTCCACAGAAGACTACTACTACTGAAGGAGAAAATACTAGGAGTGGTGGTCTGTGTCTATTTTAAAATAACAGCTGGTGCACAAAATTGAAGGAAGTCTCAAGGTTTTGCTCGCCTGAGGTAGAGTATCTCATGATAAGATGTAGACCACATTATTTACCAAGAGAGTTAATCTATATTTTTTGTAGCTGTCTATTTACCACCACAAACTGATGCTGGCACTAAGACGGCACTCAACGAGCTGTATAAATCCATAAGCAAAGAAAAAAACGCTCAACCAGAGGTGGTGCTCCTAGTGGCCGGGGACTTTATTGCAGGGAAACTTAAATACATTTTACCTCATTTCTACCAGCATGTTAAATGAGCAACCAGAGGGGAAAAACAACAACAACTCCAGGCCACCTTTACTCCACACACACACACACACACCACACAGAGACGCATACAAAGCACTCCAATTGGTAAATCTGACCACAATTCGCAGATGCTTTTTCCACCATAATTTGCAAATAAATTCATTAAAAATCCTACAATGCGATTTTCTGGATTTTTTCCCCCCTCATTTTGTCTGTCATAGTTGAAGTGTACCTATGATGAAAATTACAGGCCTCTCTCATCTCTTTAAGCGGGAGAACTTGCACAATTGGTGGCTGACTAAATACTTTTTTGCCCCACTGTAACTTTAAGGGACATGGGCAGCTGTGGAGGAGGGTTTATTCTCCAGGTCTTTAACCGTTTTCCAGAAATTCTTGGGGTTAGACCCACAGAGAGAAAACTGCTCCTTAAAGTAACTAACTTCGGCCTTCCGGATAGCCTGATTGCACTTATTTCTCATTTGTCTGAACGAGAGCGAGTCAACCTGAGTACACGTGTGCGGAGCCTTTCGCCAAATGCAACTCGAGGTGGAGTAACTCTGCAAGATCATGGTCGAACAGGGGCTAAACCCAGTTTTAATTATAATTTTCTTTATGGGGGCGTGTTTGTTAACAATGCCACTGAAAATATTAAAAAAAGAAGGTCGCTTGTCTTTGACAGAGGGGATCAAGCTGATTCTATACCAATTTACAGAGGCCAGGTCATGAAGGAAGACTTACTCATTAAAGTTTTTTACCAAGCGTCTATGACAAATCAGGACAGCTTATTTTACTGAGCAGCCATTATGAACACAGGCTGTAAAACAGTGATCACTAAGGTCATTACAGAAAACACCAGACTGATACCTCTCAGGATTATTTGTGAGGATAACGTCAAGGAGAGTAGCCTTTTCTGGGTGTTTGGAGTCTTACTTTGTGGGATTGGTATTAATCTGAGAAAGATTTAGGGAGTCCCATTGCTTTAGGACTTGGTCAAGTGGTTTAAGCATGTCCCAGTTTAAGTCACCTAGCAGGACAAATTCAGACTTAGTGTAAGGGGCCAGGAGAGAGCTTAGGGCAGGTAGGGTACATGCCGATGCTGATGGAGGACGATAACACACAGCCACAGTCAACGAAGAGCTATTTGAAAGTTTATTGCTTAAAACCAGCAAATCAAAAAAAAATTGGACAGACTTGGTGGGGACAACTGATCACTGAAGCTGGTCCTTGATAAAGATTGCCACTCCCCCACCTTTGGAAGATCTGTCTTGCCGAAAAAGGTTATAACCAGAAATGTTAACATCAGTATTCAAAACACTAATTCTCAACCACGCCTCAGTAATGACCAACATATCTGGATTGTAGCTGCGAATTCACACTTTCAACTAATCCATTTTAGGTAGTAAGCTTCTAGTGTTACCGTGCAGAAAACACAGGATTTTACGAGAGCAGAAATCAGTGAAGCGCATATCAGAGCACAAGTCAGAATTGGGAACAATTCTGGCAACAGTATATAGGCCAGGGTGTACATGCACATTTCAAGATATCGTCAACAGTAATTCAATCAAGGCACGGCCGAGGACAAGGAGAGCTCTGCAGTGTTGATATATGACATTTGAATGTGCATTACATGGCAACAAGATCATATTGTACAGCAATTTCATCAAGTAACATGAATACAAAGCTGGCGAGAGGTAGTTAGAGTAAGATGGGAGACTAAAAGTCTGTGTAACCAATAAAGAGTCAGAGTCCCGAGTGTGGGAACAAACATAGTCTTTCCCACAGTTGGGAAAAACAAGGAAGTCCATAGTCAACAAAGCATGCAGGAGTCATGAGGCAAATAGCAAGATGCACAAGAAAACAAACATAATGATGTAGGGCTAGCCATTGTAAGTTCAGAGTCACTCGCCCCAACAGTGTTTGTGTGCTGGAGGCGAGCGAAAGCTCGGGAGAGGAGGGGGGAGTGGGGTACACAAGTCAGGGCAGACGGTGAACAGATCGCCAGGTGGAATCCAAGCAGCAGTGCAGCAGGCAACGGGAGTAGGTGTCACCCACTTGGGAGAAGCTTTTTTTTCTGGAGATGATTTCTTGCAGTGGATGGTCTCTGAACAGCTTCAAATGCCTCTGGATTTGAGTGGGATAGCCTGCCCATTTGTTAGGCTCAAAGGCGTCGACACATTTCATACCTCGGTGCTAATTGAAGTTGTATCTGGTCTGTCTCAGTTCCAGGTTCTCAGGACTTTGTTTGCAAGAGCACTCTCTGTATAGCTTGGAAAAAGGAATCCTTGATATAATTATTCTTTCCAGGTCATTTTGTGCAAAATTAGGTTGTAGGTTTGGAGTTTTGATCTGGAGTGAAGGTTATGTTGTGGAGGGTAGCATCCTGTATATGTCCCTTCAGAAGTTAACCTAACTCGAAAACTCTTATTGTAAAAAACATGTTGAAAAATGCAAGAACTCACATGCAGCTGTGTCTCTCTAAGCAGAGGGAGGGTCTACCTCTAAAGGGTGAGCTGCCGCTTTTCAAGGAGCGGGACTCTAACCCGGAAACTTATAAGCAATCCCGCTATGCCCTCCAACAAACCATCAAACAGGCAAAGCATCAATACGGGACTAAGATCGAATCGCACTACAATGGCTCCAACGCTCGTCGGATGTGGCAGGGCTGGCAAACTATTACTGACTAAAAAGGAAAGCAGTGACGCGAGCTGCCCAGTAACACAAGCCTACCAGACAAGTTAAGTAACTTCCATGCTCGCGTCGAGGCAAGCAACACTGAAGCAGGCATGCTGTTCCGGACGAACGTGTGATCGCGCTCTCCATAGCCGATGTGAGTAAAACCTTTAAACAGGTCAACATTCACAAGACCGCAGGGCCAGACGGATTACCAGGACGTATACTGCGAGCATGCGCTGACCAACTGGCAAATGTCTTCACTGACATTTTCAACCGGTCTCTGACCGAGTCTGTAATACCAACATGTTTCAAGCAGACCACCATAGTACCTGTACCCCAAAACACCAAAGTAACCTGCCTAAATGACTACCGACCTGTAGCCATGAAGTGCTTTTAAAGGCTAGTCATGGCTCACATCAACACCATTATCCCAGAAACTCTAGACCCACTCCAATTTGCATAGCACCCCAACAGATCCACAAATGGTGCAATCTCTATTGCACTCCACACTGCCCTTTCACACCTGGACAAAAGTTAACCCTACGTGACAATGCTATTCATTGACTACAGCTCAGCATTAAACACAATAGTGCCCTCAAAGCTCATCACTAAACTAAGCTGGGACTAAACAACTCCCTCTAACTGGATCCTGGACTTACTGACAGGCCACCCCCCAGGTGGTAAGGGTACGTAACAACACATCTGCCACGCTGATCGTCAACACAGGGGCCCCTCAGGGGTGCGTGCTCAGTCCCCTCCTGTACTCCCTGTTCACCCATGACTGCATGGCCAAGCACGACTCCAACACCATCATTAAGTTGTAGGCCTGATCACCGACAACAATGAGACAGCCTAAAGTGAGGTCAGAGACCTGGCAGTAGAGATAACAACCTCTCCCTCAACGTGATCAAGACAAAGGAGATGATTGTGGACTACAGGAAAAAGAGGACCGAGCACGCCCCCATTCTCATCGACGGGGCTGTAGTGGAGCAGGTTGTTCCTTGGTGTCCATATCACCAACAAACTATCTATCATGGTCCAAACACACCAAGGAAGTTGTGAAAAGGGCACGACAACACCTATTCCCCCTCAGGAGACTAAAAATAAGTTCTACAGCTGCACCCGAGAGCATCCTGACTGGTTGCATCACTGCCTCTATGGTAACTGCTGGGCCTCCAACTGCAAGGCACTGCAGAGGGAAGTGCGTACCGCCCAGTACATCACTGGGCCTAGCTTACTGCCATCCAGGACCTCTATACCAGGCGGTGTCAGAGGAAGGCCCCAAAAAATTGCCAAAGACTCCAGCTACCCTAGTCCAGCTACCCTAGTCATGTTCTCTGCTACCGCACGGCAAGCGGTACCGGAGCGCCAAGTCTAGGTCCAAAAGGCTTCTTAACTTCTTATGGCTGCAGGGGCAGTATTGAGTAGCATGGATGAAAGTTGCCCAGAGTAAACGGCCTGCTCCTCAGTCCCAGTTACTAATATATGCATATTATTATTAGTATTGGATAGAAAACACTCTGAAGTTTCTAAAACTGTTTGAATTATGTCTGTGAGTATAACAGAACTCATATGGCAGGCAAAAACCGGAGAAAAAAATCCAAACAGGAAGTGAGAATTCTGAGGCTGGTCGATGTTAAACTCATCGCCTATTCAATTCCCTGTAATATATGGATCTGTTTGCACTTCCTACGCCTTCCACTAGATGTCAGTCGGTAGAACGTTGAATGAAGTTTATACTGTGTTGTGGGGCCGGATGAGAGGAGAATGAGTCAGTGGTCTGGCAGATTGCCAGTTCCTGGTCACGCGCATTCCTCATGATATCGCCTTGCGTTCCATAACTTCTACAGATAGAAGGAATGCTCCGGTTGGAACGTTATTGGATATATATGATAACAACATCCTGAAGATTGATTCTCTACTTAGTTTGACCAGTTTATTCGACTTATAATATAACTTTTTGAAGTTTTCGTCCGACGTTTGCCTGCATCTGCGCGAGCGTTTGGACATGTGTACTACACATGCTAGCAAAAGTAGCTACTTGGACATAAGTAATGGACATTATCGAACAAAACAACAATTTATTGTGGAACTAGGATTCCTGGGAGTGCATTCTGATGAAGATGATCAAAGGTAAGGGAAAATGTATGATGTAATTTCGTATTTCTGTTGAGTCCAACATGGCGGAGAAATGTTGTTAAATCTGAGCGCCGTCTCAGATTATTGCATGGTGTGCTTTTTACGTAAAGTTTTTTTGAAATCTGACACAGCCGTTGCATTAAGAATTAAGAAATTATATGTAAAACATGTATCTTTCATCAAAGTTTATGATGAGTATTTCTGTTATTTGACGTGGCTCTGCAATTTCTCCGGATATTTGAGGCATTTCTGAACATGGCGCCAATGTAAACCGAGATTTGTGGATATAAATATGCACATTATCGAACAAAACAAATGTATTGTGTAACATGATGTCCTATGAGTGTCATCTGATGAAGATCAAAGGTTAGTGATTAATTTTATCTCTATTTCTGCTTTTTGTGACTACTATCTTTGGCTGGAAAAATGGCTGTGCTTATTGTGGTTTGGTGTGACCTAACAATCGTTTGTAGTGCTTCCGCTGAAATGCATATTTGAAATCGGACACTTTGGTGGGATTAACAACAAGATTACCTTTAAAATGGTATAAGACACATATCTGAGGAATTTTAATTATGAGATTTCTGTTGTTTTGAATTTGGCGCCCTGCACTTTCACTGGCTGTTGTCATATCATCCCGTTACCGGGATTGCAGCCATAAGAAGTTTTTAACAACTTCTACCCCCAAGCCATAAGACTCCTGAACAGCTACTCAAATGGCTAGCCAGACTATCTGCATTGTCCCCCCACCACCATTTTTACGCTGCTGCTACTCTCTGTTTATTATCTATGCACAGTCACTTTACCTCTACCTACATATTACCTCAACTAACCTAACAATGACTAATTTTTTTACTTCAGTTTATTTGAGTAAATATTTAACACTTTTTTTTTTCTTAAAACTGCATTTTGGTTAAGGGCTTGGAAGTAAGCATTTCACTGTTGTATTGGGCGCATGTGACAAATACAATTTGATATGGAAAAAAGGACCTTGCGTAGGCTAGGCTAAATGTGAGATTAATGCATGGCGATTGATACCGCACAACCCCTGACAGGCTGCCGCTGCAGCTGCTAAACTGGTTGGGTGGCGAATTAATCAGTCGCCAGGCGAATGATGCCGGCTGAGCATGTGACGAAAACAGAAAACAGCTGTCAATGAGCCGATTAAAGACAGTTTTGCTACAAAAACAGGAGGCCTAGCGGGCCTGGTGCCGACTGCTATTTTCTATTTAACTTGAGTAATACAGGCAAGAACAGGAGAGGAGAATTAGCAGAAATCGCAAGAAATTGGTTGGCTTCTAACAAAGGAATAACTCTAGGGTTCTATGAATATGGTGAAATGACAGCATAACTGACCATGTAATAAGTCTTGAGATTGCTAAATGTAAAAAAAGGCTTAACTGCAGGTGTGATCCCACAAAATTCTATCTACTCTAAAAATCTGTCCAATATGTCTGTGTTCTAAAGACTATGCTCCCTTCAGTCACTCACTGTAATTGCTAAGCATGACTTATTCTACGGTGTAATGTACTGGAGAGTGAGTCAGTGCAAACTAAGGATCCACCCATACAACCAGTGGACTCTCAGCAGGTTCCCCGCAGCCAGGTTTCAATTTTTTTTTTTTTTACTCAACACAACAAACAAAACCCTGGGCTCCATAAGGGATTGGCCAGAGCTTTTACACAGTCCAGTGAAGTTTAAAAGAGAGAAGGAAAAAAAGAAAACCTGGAAGGAATGGCAATCATTTTCATTAGGTTTATTTTGGGCATAATAATTTGTGTCCTGAAAGTGTTTCTCCCACCTGTCGCCCAGTAACCGCAGCACAGGGGTCTTTTACTCACGTTACGACGGTTCAGTCCATGGGACACGGTTGTAATTTGAGTAGGTGTTACTGGGTTCTGAGAAAGAGGTCTATCAGCCGGACAGACCGAGGGGGCCGGGGCTGTGCTTAGAGGTCTGGCCCCCTGTAGAGTGTGACATGATATTACACCACTAGACTGCATACCAGATCATGACCCATACTCAACTAACCATCTGGGGGAAATAAAAATGCATGGTGTTTCGCATTGTTCAGTCCAGCCTATCAGCTGATTAACTTAATACATTTAGTACTAGTAAAAAGCTATAAGCTTTACATTTGTATTGCTCTGTTATTACATAATCATCAACCGGGCAATCTCGCAACCCTGTGGTTACACACTCAGTGTCACATCCATGACCCAAGGTTGAGTGCACTCACACACAAAGAGCAATTCCGAATGAATGTGCACACATAGTTGCCTGCCATAGCACCCAGGCTGTGATGGGATAACAATAAAAGTGATGCGAGTGATCGATGATGTCTGGTAGGTTGTGGTCGACAGAGAGCACTCATATTTACCACTTGACAGGCATCTATTGCAAATGAGTCAGTTTTCACATTAATAAAAAAAGACAGACTCATCCACTGAGCTACATGAAAGCAGCATGCCGTACCCCTTTGATCTAAAAATAAATATGAATTGATTCCCGGTCTGTTGGCACACACAGTGGAAACAAGTCACATGACAAAGTCTATCAATCTATGTGCATTTGATAAAGCAGGATACGAGTTAGCTAAGCTAGCGACCTAACTAATCCGTGTTCGACACGAAGACCAATCGCTTCAAGACTGGCAGGGTTTTGATCAGATCCATCTTTAAAACACCTCTGAAATCTGACTTCAAATGAAGCCAGCTATCTTTGGGAAAATCTCAAATTTGCCAAACATGCTTTGCAAAATACCTCGCAGGGCTTCTGGCTGCCATGGCAACCATGCCGGCCTCCCAGTGAGTCATCATTTCGGTATCTTTCACACAACATGAGGCTATAAACACTCCAGCATCTCTAATGCAGGAAGGAAGAGGAGCTTCTTTACAGCTGTAGCAGTTCCCAAGATTATTATACCTTGATTTATGCATTATCTCTAGCCAATCATTATGTAGTAAAGAACTTTGAAAGTTTCTTCAAGTGCAGTCGCAAAAACCATCAGGCGCTATGATGAAACTGGCTCTCTCACCACCACAGGAAAGGAAGACACAGAGCTACCTCTGCTGCAGAGGATAAATTCATTAAAGTTACCAGCCTCAGATTGCAGCCCAAATAAATGATTCAGAGTTCAAGTAACAGCCAAACATCAACTGTTCAGGGGAGACTGCATGAATCAGGCATTCATGGTCGAATTGCTGCAAAGAAATCACTATTAAAAGGCCACCAATAAGAAGAGACTTGATTGGGCCAAGAAACACAAGCAAAAACATTAGACTGGTGGAAATCTGTCCTTTGGTCTGATGAGTCCAAATTTTTTATTTTTGGTTCCAACCGACCTGTCTTTGTGAGACGCAGAGTAGGTGAACGGATGATCTCGCATGTGTGGTTCCCACCGTGAAGCATGGAGGTGGTTTGATGGTGCATTGCTGGCGACACTTGATTTATTTAGAATTCATGGCACAGTTAACCAGCATAACGACAACACCATTCAGCAGCGATAAGCCATCCCATCTGGTTGGCGATTAGTGGGACTATCATTTGTTTTCCCAACAGTACAATGTACCAAAACACACATCCAGGCTGTGTAAGGGCTATTTTTGTGATGGAGAGTGATGGCCTCCACAATCACCCGGACTCAGCCCAATTGAGATGGTTTGGGATGAGCTTGAAGGAAAAGTAGCCAACAAGTGCTCAGCATATATGGGAGACTGTTGGAAAAGCATTCTCATGAAGCTGTTTGATAGAATGCGAAGAGTGTGCAAAGCTGTCATCAAGGCAAAGGGTGGCTACTTTAAAGAAAAACCCAGGAATGAGTAGGTGTCCAAACGTTTCACTGGTACTGCACACACACACACACAGAACAAAACATTAGGAACACATTCCTAATATGGAGTTGCACCCCCCCCTTTTGCCCTCAGAACAGACTCAATTTGTCAGGGCATGGACTATATAAGGTAGAGGTCGACCGATTAATCGGAATGGCCGATTTCAAGTTTTCATAACAAATCGGAAATCGGTATTTTTGGACACCGATTTGACTTTTTTTCACCTTTATTTAATCTTTATTTAACTGGGCAAGTCAGTTAACACATTCTTATTTTAAATGATGGTCTAGGAACGGTGGGTTAACTGCCTTGTTTAGAGTCGAAACGACATTTTTACCTTGTCAGCTCGGGGGATTCAATCTTGCAACCTTACGGTTAACTAGTCCAACACTCTAACCACCTGCCTCACAAGGAGCCCGCCTTACTGCATTCGCGTAACAGAAGCCAAGGTAAGTTGCTAGCTAGCATTAAACGTATCTTATAAAAAACAATCAATCAATCATAATCACTAGTTATAACTACACATGGTTGATGATATTACTAGCGTGTCCTGTGTTGCATAATCGATGCAGTACGCATTTGCGAAAAAGGACTGGCGTTGCTCCAACGTGTACCTAATCATAAACATCAATGCCTTTCTTAAAATCAATACACAGAAGTATACATTTTTAAAACTGCATTTTTAGCTAAAAGAAATCTAGGTTAGCAGGCAATATTAACCAGGTGAAATAGTCACTTCTCTTGCGTTCATTGCACACAGAGTCAGGGTATATGCAACAGTTTGGGCCGCCTGGCTCATTGCGAACTAATTTGCCAGAATTTTACGTAATTATGACATAACATTGAAGGTTGTGCAATGTAACAGGAATATTTAGACTGATGGATGCCATCCGTTAGATAAAATACGGAACGGTTCCATATCTCACTGAAAGAATAAAAGTTTTGTTCGAGATGATAGTTTCCGGATTCGACCATATTAATGACCTAAGGCTCGTATTTCTCTGTGTTATTATGTTATAATTAAGTCTATGATTTGATAGAGAAGTCTGACTGAGCGATGGTGGCCACCAGCAGGCTCGTAAGCATTCATTCAAACAGCACTTTCCTGCGTTTTGCCAGCAGCTCTGCTGTTCATGAATTCAAGCCTATCAACTCCAGAGATTAGGATTGTGTAACCAATGTGAATTGGCTAGCTAGTTAGCAGGGTGCACGCTAATAGTGTTTCAAATGTCACTCGCTCTGAGACTTGGAGTAGTTATTCCCCTTGCTCTGAATGGGTAACGCTGCTTCGAGGGTGGCTGTTGTCGTTGTGTTCCTGATTCGAGCCCAGGTAGGAGCGAGGAGAGGGATGGAAGCTATACTGTTACACTGGCAATACTAAAGTGCCTATAAGAACATCCAATAGTCAAAGGTATATGAAATACAAATCGTATAGAGAGAAATAGTCCTATAATTCCTATAATAACTACAACCTAAAACTTCTTACCTGGGAATATTGAAGACTCATGTTAAAAGGAACCACCAGCTTTCAAATGTTCTCATGTTCTGAGCAAGGAACTCAAACGTTAGCTTTCTTACATGGCACATATTGCACTTTTACTTTCTTCTCCAAAACTTTGTTTTGCATTATTTAAACCAAATTGAACATGTTTCATTATTTATTTGAGGCTAAATTGGTTTTATTGATGTATTAAGTAAAAATAAGTGTTCATTCAGTATTGTTGTAATTGTCATTATTACAAATAAAAATGTTTTTAAAAATCGTCCGATTAATCGGTGTCGGCTTTTTTGGTCCTCCAATAATTGGTATCGGCGTTGAAAAAATCATAATCGGTCGACCTCTAATACAAGGTGTCGAAAGCATTCCACAGGGATGCTGGCACTTGTTGACTCCAATGCTCCCCACAGTTGCGTCTTGGCTGAATCTCCTTTGGGTGGCTGACCACTCTTGATACACAAGGGAAACTGTTGAGCACAGAAAAACCCAGCAGCGTTGCAGTTCTTGACACAAACCGGTGCACCTGGCACCTACTAACATACCCTCTTCAAAGGCACTTAAATATTTTGTCTTGCCCATTCACCCTCTGAATGGCACACATACACCATTTTTATTCTACCTTTAACTAGGCAGTTAACAACAAATTCTAATTAACAATGACGGCCTACACCGGCCAAACCCGGATGACGATGAGCCAATTGTGCGCCACCCTATGGGACTCCCAATCACGGCCGGTTGTGATACATCCTGGATTCGAACCAGGGTGTCTGTAGTGAGGCCTCTAGCACTGAGACACAGTGCCTTAGACCGAGGCGCCACTCGGGAGCCATTCTCAATTTTCTCAAGGGTTAAAAATCCTTCTTTAACCGGTCTTCTCCCCTTCATCTACACTGATTGAAGTGGATTTCAAGAGGTGACATCAAAAAGGGATCATAGATTTCACCTGGTCAGTCACTTTGTCAAGGAAAGAGCAAGTGTTCCTAATGTTTTGTACGTCGCTGTGGTCCACCTGTACCTGCGCCAAAACTCTTATTTTTTTTTATCCTTTAGCTTCTTCTCCATCTTTTTAAATAGTGAGCCAACATGTTTTCAACAATTATTTGCCTGATAGATCAAAACTAATTTTCTCATGCTCTCGCATCTCTCTCCAGCAGACATACAGAGAAATATGTTTGGAACATCAAATCACAATATTGAAACACAATACATATAGAATTGTGAGAATTGCGATTCAAGCTGAGAAAGGTCACAGTAAAGCATTTAGGCTATTGTCATGATGCGTAGACTGTGGAATATAGTGTTAAAATGCAAATAAGTTCAGATGTATAGGCAAGACTTTTAGAATGCATTGAAATATGAGCAATGTCAAGCTGATTGTGTTCTAGGAAATAGGCCCACGTGTGTGGGCTAATTGTTCAGGACTATTCCAGAGGAAATCACTTTTTATTCACGACAAAGGCATTCGTATGAATCCAAAGCTGTCGCTCCCCTATCAGTGCAGACACAGCTAAGCCAATTTTATAAAACCAGAGGTGCACAACCACGTTGCTTCCTGTCAAGAGTATGGATTTAAAATAAATCAAAACAGGCCAGCTATCTTTATACCCAGGGAGTATTTCAATGTGAGTGAAACAGCAAATCGACCTGGGTGAGTTATTTAAAAAGTAGTTGATTGGGAACAAGAGGGAGAGCCAGTGAGTCCTCTGGGAAGCAGACAGGAACCATCCCTTGGACTTCAACCACAGATGGAACCACAGTCAGCAATCAAATGAGCATGGGGTAAACCTCTATGTGGGAGTCAAACACACACCCGCGCACAGCTAACTGCAAATAAATTATTGCCCCAATTGAACTTTGCCACAAAAACCACTGCTCATTTGACACATCAGAGCCTACACCAACACAAGAGGTGAGCTACTCCTCCTCCTCCTCCTCTGCGCAACCCATTTCACTCATGCATTAGTCTAGCTCTGCTATTACTCTTACAGGCTCACAGATGGGACAAAAGGGGGTCAGAGGAACGGAAAGATAAGGCAACACAAGAGAGGTAGGGTGAGGTCTCTGCTCCAGAGAGAGAGGGAAGGAGAGAGGGGGAAGAAGGGAGCGAGAGATAGTTGGTGGGGGAATCAGTAGCCTGTCTGACACACACATCCCGGTCATGGCAAGCACCTCCCCAGCAAGACGTCCAGTTAGCTCCCCTCACAGCCAACCACTGTTCCTAATTACTTTGAAGTCACTCAAATAAGCATGCATTCTTGCACAGCTTTACAGGGACAGTTAATCATTCTGCAGGTCATTCTGTCTGAAAAAACATCACATTACTTTGTACCAGAGTATGTGAGCGGACATGAGCAGTCGATAATACAACTCATGTCCTTTCCAACCGCTCCACTAAAAACCGTTCCTTGCTCACAGGGAGAAGAAAAAAAAAGCTGCTACAACTTTACTCCATTCATTGAAATCAATTTAACCAACACCCATCTATTTTTGTGACTACATAGCATACCATTTGGTTTTGAAACCAAACCATTCGACTTGAATGCTAATATTTTTTAAGAAGAGCTCATCATTTCAAATAGGCTACATGTCATATTAAACAGCACATAAAACACTAAATAGGTCAGGAGCCTGACAGGTAGTCTAAGAAAGAATGAAAATGAATTATTTAGGCTATATTATTAGCCTATTATCTCAATTATTTCAAGGCCATAGACTACAAATAACTAAATTGTGACGCATTTGCGAGAGCGACACTAGGCTGGCAGGAACATTGAGCACTCAGCATTTAAACAACATTTTGTTGTATTAAATCATTATAGTCTACATTGCACATATAGGCTGTGACTTACTTAGAATGAAGTAAAAATGAAACATAAAATGACTTATTAGACCTTTGAATTCACTTTTAGAAACACGAGTTTGGCCAGAGTCTGTGGCTTCAGGCTCATGCGATGGTGCCTTGACAGCAGGCCAGCAGCGGAGAATATCCTCTCCGCGCTTGCAGAGCTACTGGGGATGCTAAACACCCTTCGGGCCACTCTTGCCAGGCTGGGCAGGGATGCAGAATTGTTTTTCAATAGGTAGGCCTAAAGGTTTATAGGCAAGCAAAATAACCCTATCAAAACAGAAAGCTCCTTGAAAGAGGTAATATGTCAGGCCTATTGGGCCAGAATCAATGATAGAATTGTATCTATGCAATAGGCTTTCTATTTATTTGGATTTGAGATTTGTTGTTTATAAATACTTTGTTACAATGACACGCAAGCTACCAACCTGGTTACTTTGTTAGCATGTGCACGTGGTACTCCATCATGCTTTCGGGATATGTGTCTTTTCAGATTCCACAATGATTATTTAGTTGTGGACACTACATTACCCTCTTTTGTACTTGGGCCTCATCTTTGTAAGTCACCTTGATTTTGTACCTGTGTTTTACCAGTTTATGAAAAATAAATAAATGTATACACACACCAAACCCCTCTACACAATCCTCCATTCAAAGCAGTGAGTCACACCAGCATTATCATCACCCGGAGCTGAACCCGTCTGTGACATCAATAAAAAATGCCACCCATTCACAGGCGCAAGAAAACAAAAGTAGCCTCGAGGTTATGGTCGACTACAACTATCAGAATAAAAAGGGCCATGAAACTACATACTAGGCTAGTCTACTACTATATAACTACTAGGTACGAAACTATTAAAATAGACTAATTGAGAATTTTCCATGATCAAATGAATACTGCTGCCAACATAGAAATGTCCAATTTCTATTCAGAAAGAGCTTGTCTATACATTATCATGTGCTCTCCATAGACATTAAAACCAATAGATAGTGAAAGCGCTGATGTCATCCATGTAATCCTATGGAAAACTCCTGACTGAATTTGAAGCGGGCCATATTGCTGAATGGCACCAACAACAAAAAATGTTCACTAAGGACCTTCGTGACTCTAAAATAACCGAGGGGATCAAACTTGATCATAATAATCGAATTTTACAGCCCAAAACGTCCATAATTGTTTTCATTTTCTGGGCTGTTCTGGCAATTTACATAGGCTTTCTAGGAGCGACCAGGGCTTTTGGCACCGCTAGGTTGCAACGCAGTAGCTTCCAAGCAAAGTGCATGTCTTCACGCTCCAGACCGGACACTGGGGGCCTGGTGGGAGACCACCCCACTGAGGGAACCCTGAAACCCCTTAGGGTCTCTCCCTCTGCACCTGAACTTCTGGTCCCGCTGGTGTAGGGCCGTTGATGACACGTTACTCTGTAATATCCATCAATGCCTTCATTCAGTGTAGTGTATAACTAACTGCATATTACCTTTCTAACCAAACAAAGACGAAACCTCACAAATAACAACCAGTTAAACATTTCATCAATCCACAAGCAGCAGTAACCAAGTCAATGCCATGTAGGCCCAAGGTTTAGTGTGTCTGGACTTTTCCCTTGCCATTTCAACATGTTGGAAGGCTAACTTGTCTGAACTTGACTGCTGAAATCAGTGAGAGGTTTTGCTTTAGAAAATGAAGTTTCAGGAGTCTTCACAATACCATGCAGTAGTTGTGAGGACAGGGTGAATTTTGAGTCTTCAAAATGGCCTCTTAAGGTGAAAGGAAGCACATTGATTCAAACTTATGGACACATGTTATTCCTGAATACATTGACATTTCTCTCCCAGACAGGCTTCTGCCAAAATCTTTACTACTCTGCATCAACATTAAAGATCAAATTGTCATTACAACACAGATGCCATTAAGCTATATTTGGAGAGTTCCTATAATGAACTGTACAAATGACCTGGGGACAGACAAGCCACAGTGGGAGCCCATCAGATAATAACCAAGCTCTTGACCTTGTAATATGTGGAGTTGACAAAGGGAAGTTCATCACTGTTGCTCAATTCACACCTGTGATTGAGATATATAGCCAAGACTGAATTTGGCAAAATTCCTGAATGAAGATCAAAGGTATGCACTTAAAAGTGCAGAGCATTTTGGATTCTGGTATTCTGAACCTCTCTCATCAACTCCAATAATACTGGAGTATGAAGCAACTTAATCCCCATTGGTTTCATTGTGTGTCCGACAGTTTTGGATTGAGGAATATGACTATAGAAATGTTTGTTTAGAGGCAACTGTTTAAAGTATCAATCTTGAAATATCCTATAACACAAGTTACAGTAGCTTGAGCAGATTACAATTATCCTGGCTGCCAAGGTGTACAAAACATATCACTCTCTGCAACTGGGTTGAAATTCCCAGAAAGGGACATAGATTTTTTTGTACGCAGGCTACTCTTTACCAAAAATATAAAGTTATTAAATACTGTAGTAGGCCTATGTTTACAGAGAGCTCTGTAGCTTGCTTGCATGTATTCAAAACATAAATTCATGTAATTGTCTGGCCTTAGGACCATATGTCTCATACAGGAAAATAACCATTAACTTCATTATTCAACAAATATCCAGGTGAATTGTGATAGTAGTATGGTACAATATGTAGCTGGCAGGAAAAACATGTATTTGTATTTATTAGAAATCCCCATTAGCTATCCTTCCTGGGGTCCAAACACATTAAGGCACTTGCATCACACATAAAACAAAAGATAATACAGTACAACATTATTACACCACTACATATCTACAATACAAAATGTATAATACCACCATACAACAATGTACATCTGTGTAGTGTGCATGTGCTAGCATGTGTGTGCGTATGCATGTATATGTACCTGTGTCTCTCTTCAGTCCCCTCTGTCAAAATAACAGATACCATGCATTACAACGGTGCCATTTCTGAGAATGGAGGAACTGACACCGATGGAGAGAAGATATCAGAACAGAGATCAGCACCAACTAAAACGTAGGCGGTGTACAATTTACAACAGTAGCCTAGTTTACAATGATTGCACTTCAGTCCTTGTGAGCACACCTGAACACGGATCACAGCTGGGTGCCCAGGAACAGAAGCTGAATATGCATGTCATCGCAACTGTCATTAGCTAACGTTACCCATAGCTTCCGCGTTGCATTCACCACCAACACATTTGTATCCCTATACAGATCGATGTCTGAGTACGTCAGGTATTGATCACGTTTGCAGGTGTAAAGGGAAAGTATCAACACTACACCACCACCCTTTCATAGACACTATTTCAGGCCGAATTGTTAATCCTCTAGTAGTTAGTCTTACCTTTGAGCTGCGGCAAGGGTGAAAGCTCGGTAAGAGTTTGAGTTCGGAACTGGGACGACCCTTGAGATTTCTTCTGTTTCTGGGCTTTCCTCATTGATTTTCGTGTGAACCCGTCCACTTTCTCAGTCGCAGAGATAGCCGACATTGTGGTGCATAAACTATAACGTTAAAATATGTTTTACAAGTGCACGAAAGACCGATTCAGGGGTTACCACACGTAGGCTATGTCTCCCAGCCCAGCCGCATCCAAATATTCTCCAACTTGAAATAATGGAGTGAACCGCAAGCTTTAAAGAAAACCTCTTCTCCTTGTTGGATCCACTACTGTAGCTTGTTAATCAGTTTCCATGTAAAGCCCGCATAATTCGGTCCGCTTGTTGAGAGTCCAGCGAGCTGCTTACAAAACGAACGTTACGCGTTAACAAGCCAAAGTTGGTAGGCTAACGTTAACGAACTAATTATCTGACAACGGAAACATTGCCTAACTAAATTGCTGGGTATATTTGTTAACTTGTAATTTCTGCAATTTACCTGTTGCTAGTGTTGTCATTTTTATAGCTAACTAGCTATTTCAGAGAAAACAAGTAACGTTATGCCATGTACTGTAAATGACAGACAAAAAAATGCTACCACTAGCTAGCTTCTTGGCTAAAGTGTTAAAACGCACAGTTAGCTAGCTAGATAATATGAACATTTACAATTTAAAGCGAACTCTCATGATGAAATTCATACTATTTTCACAAGAAAATAAATACTATATTCCGTGTCTTTTAGCCGCAGTTGGCTTTGTCTAAAAAAAAAAAAATAGTCTGGACGAATGAAGTCTGGCAACCTCGAACTAACGTTACTCAGTAACGTTCGTATCGGAAGAACAGCGGCGCCAATGGAGTCATGTTCAGCACTTTCCCGTATCCATTTAGTCGGAATTATCTGTTCATTGAGTTGCACTGACACCCCGATAAGGAATTTTCAGTTATACTCGGACCTCAACAATAACTTTTCCAATATATTCGTTAGATAAAACACATCCATGCAGAAGCCACAACACTGTAGACTCTGTGCAACCGTAAACAGTTTCGCATCGTTGTCGAGGTTGCATTTTGTGACACGAGTGTACGTAATTGACAGACAACGCCAATATCCAACAAAAATGTAGAACCTTGCACGCTCCATGCCTTTTTAACCAATCGAATTCGATTAAGACCGGGCTCTAAACCATGTGACAATGGGCGGATTCGATTATGCTGAGCCGCGGGCACCGGGCAAATGCCCATGACGTCACCGGACGAAAGCGGGGAGGGAGGAGCGCCTTCTCAAATCGAACAGTAATCTGTGCCGATCGGTCATTTTGTCAACAAGGCAGCATAGTGCAGTCCAGAAACATTCAAGATATATTTTCCTCAAAATAAATGTTTGAAGTGTCTAACATTTTTTTTAAATCAAAAGCAATCACTTTGCACGCTAAAACACATAATCGTACAAATTACTATACGTGCAGAATTATGTCACTTTTGTTTGGGCTTTGAACGGGGCACGGGAGGCAGCCCGGTTTCAAATATAATGCAATCAACTTTCAGCCAATGAAAGGTTGGAAACGTTTATAAATAGGCTAGATACTGTACTAAGATCCAAATAAAAAAAGTCACAATTTTCTTTTCAGATCACACTGGTGAGTGATTATTTTGAGGCCAGGCACTTGCAATTGCAAGTACATCATGATGCTATTTTTATCCATCAGGACACACTGTAGCATCCAACAAATGTGTGGTTAGTGCTATCCAGAATCCTTGGGAA
This sequence comes from Salvelinus fontinalis, assembly GCF_029448725.1. Taxonomy (NCBI): domain Eukaryota; kingdom Metazoa; phylum Chordata; class Actinopteri; order Salmoniformes; family Salmonidae; genus Salvelinus; species Salvelinus fontinalis. The sequence continues at coordinate 223,756 of NC_074691.1, read as the reverse complement.
GTCCCCTAACATTAACCCTTACCTTCACCATTTTAAATGTCAACTTCAATGGGGTAGGGACATCCCAATGATTCCCAGATAGCATGGACCATAAACCTGTCCCCTACATTTACAGCAACACCCTTAACAGTGTTTGCAGAAAGCAGATGTTGCCGGTTTTCAGGGATAGAGAGGGTCTATTTTCAACCTAACTTCAATTTCCCCTGAAAATTGGAAGTGGGGACTCCACTCAGGCGTCTTTCTAGACCTACTATGTTAGGTTATTACAGCAAAGTGAGTGGTTTGACCCCATGTGATTCTCTGAATGTAAGCCCTCAAGCACTAGTAGCATGCTAACCTTTGCACGTGATCACACGAAGAGAGCAGAAGAAAATGTTCTCATGAGACAAATATATTGCAGGTTGACAGGTATACAAACTATCATGCATTCCAAATCTCCTTTCAGCACAAAGGATAAATAATTATCTAATTATTTGTCAAAATACAATTAACACAGCGCAAAACGCATGTGTGTTTATTATTGCTTTTAATATTTGAGGGTGGCAGGTAGCTTAGCGGTTAAGAGCATTTGGTCAGCAACTGAAAGGTTGCTGGTGTGCATCCCCGAACCAACTATGCGCAAAATCTGCTGATGTACCCTTGAGCAAGGCACTTAACCCTAATTGCTCCTGTAAGTTGCTCTGAAGAGTGTCTGCTAAATGAATGAAATTGTGTCATTACTTAGCTATTATTTATCTCTGCATTGTTGGGAATGGCCCGCAAGTAAGCATTTCAGTTAGTCTACACCTGTTGTGTACAAAGCATGTGACAAATAACCTTTGGTGTCAGGTTAAAACAACAGAAGGGGAAAGTATACAGGAAAAACAGGTTTGAGACCAGTGTTGGAAACCTTTTACTGATGAACAGCATTGCATGGGGCTGTTAACCTAAAGAGAAATGTAGTACACAGTACCATAGACATATATTTCTATGATACCAACAACACAACAAAGTTGGCTCTTAACTTTTAATTTACAAGTATTGTTGTCTAGGGACATACTTTCTGCAATATCTAAATATTTTGTAGTGAAATCTGACATACTTCTCTAGTACTAATTCCAGTCCCATGGTCAATTCATGAATTGTAGCGTGACAGCTAATTATTCAGTATGGGGAGCCAACACTGGAATTCAAACTTGTGCAGGCATGACATGAACGGTGTAGGGTGAAGAATTTCACCCACTAATGGTTAAGGTTAGGGGAGGAAAAGGTGATCCTAGATCTGTACCACTCCAAAGTTGTATGCCAAGGTGATGGTATTTAATCAATGAAAAGTTCAGAAAGACACAGCAACTTTGGCTAAAGTCAGTTTATACAAGCAATAATCATATACACAAACTAAATACACATTCACACAACTTATACAATATCTCGTACAAATTAATAAACTGATGGCAGAAATCCACACCAAGTATACAAAGTTAATGTACAAAATAAAGACACGAGAAGAGGAATCTCTCAAAAGTTTGTCTTCTATGTTGAGTTAACACCCTCTTTTAAGGATACGCAATATTGTACCCATTGAGGATTTGAAGGTTAAGAATCAACCCACATATATACAATACCAGTGAAAAGTTGACACACCTGCTCATTTCTTATTATTCTACAATGTAGAAAATAGTAAAAATAGAGAAGACATCAATACTATGAAATAACACATATGGAATCATGTAGTAACCAAAAAAGTGTTCAACAAAAAGATCAAGTCCATATTATGGCAAGAGCAGCTCAAATAAGCAAAAATAAACAGTCCATCATTACTGTAAGACATGGTCAGTCAATCCTGTGAAAATTAAGAAATATGAATAACCATCCAGCACTATGATGAAACTGGCTCTCATGAGGACAGCCACAGTAAAGGAAAACCCAGAGTTACCTCTGCTGCAGAAGATAAGATCATTAGAGTTACTAGCCTCAGAAATTGACAATATCCTGCACTCAGATTGCAGCCCAAATAAATGAGTCAGAGTTCAAGTAACAGACACATCAACTGTTCAGAGGAGACCACGTAACATCAGGCCTTCATGGTCAAATTGCTGCTGAAAAAAAAAACACTACTAAAGGACACCAATAAGAAGAGACTTGCTTGGGCCAAGAAACACGAGCAATGGACATTAGACCGGTGGAAATCAGTCCTTTAGTTTGATGAGTCCAAATTTGAGATTTTTGGTTCCAACTTCAATGTCTTTGTGAGATGCAGAGTAGGTGAACAGATGATCTCCGCATGTGTGGTTCCCACCGTGAAGTGGGTGGTGTGATAGTGTGGTGGTGCTTTGCTGGTGACACTATCACACCACCCACTTCACGGTGGGAACCACACATGCGGAGATCATCCACAGCATTCGGCAGTGATACGCCATCCCATCTGGTTTGCGCTTAGTGGGACAATCATTTGTTTTTCAACAGGACAATGACCAAACACACCCCCAGGCTGTGTAAGGGCTATTTGACCAATACGGAGAGTGATGGAGTGCTGCATCAGATGGCCTGGCCTCCACAAATCACCCGACCTCAACCCAATTGAGATGGTTTGGGATGAGTGAAGGAAAAGCAGCCAACATTTGCTCAGCATGAGGGAAATCCTTCAAGACTGTTGAAAAAGCAGTCCAGGTGACTACCTCATGAAGCTTCTTGAGAATGCCAAGAGTGCAAAGCTGTCGTCAAGGCAAAGTGTGGCTACTTTGAAGAATCTCAAATGTATTTTGATTTGCTAAACACTTTTTTGGTTACTATATGATTCCATGTGTTATTTCATAGTTTTGATGTTTTTACTATTATTATACAATGTAGAAAATAGTAGAAAGAAAGAAAGAAAAAATAATAATAATAATTGAATGAGCAGGTGTGTCCAAACTTGACTGATACTGTATAAATGTATATTTAAAAAATAGATCTCGGTTGAACAGTGATCCCAATTAAAATACAGAATATCTATATATTGTAGGAGCATCAAAGGATTTTGCACGCTCTCTCTCTCTCAGCACTGAGAGTACAATTTCAATCCAAGCTGATTACTCCGAAGTCTTTTGCTGGAAGTAGGAGGATATTTTCTGCATGGATCGTGGTGAGCGCATTGCCTGAGAGAGAAGAGAAAGATAAATGACAACAGGTACCATATTATGCAGTTAGAGCCATCAGTGTTTGTTCTACATTGGGAGCCAATCCTGGTCATACTGTAACATCACTAATTTCAGGTCAACTTGTACATACCGGTGAGGTGGGCATCCTGCCATCTCGCCTCTTGCAGGCACTGGGGCTTCTGGGAATGCTGCTGGTGTTTCCCACACCTTTCATCAGCCTCTGGCTCATCACTGACAACCAATCTGCCCCACCTGGAAAGTGGTTCTCCTTGTCTGCCTGTGTGGATGGGTCCTCCACCTGGAGGTCCGCTCCTCCCCAGGCCTCACTCCTCTCTGTGCCCGCCTGAGGTGGCTTCTGGCTGGGGCAGCACATGCCTGCCAGTCCCCGGCTGCTCTTGGCTGCGAGGTAGAGCTCCGTAACGCAGTTGCACTCCCCTGCACCTTTGCAGCCCCCTGCTGCCCCACAGTCAGCCGTCTCCAGTCGGCGCTTGGCCCTCCTCCCCGAGGGAGCAGTACCGGTTGTGCTCTGGGGGCTGAGCACCGTGTGGAGAGGAGAGATGACCTGTTCCCAAGGAGACATAGGGGTTCGGGAAAACCAGTTCCTGATGGAGGAGGATGTTTTCTGGCATAGGAGGGTGGCCTTAGCACCCTGGGCCTGAAGAGTGGAGGTGCTGGAGGGTAGAGGTACATCGGCTCTACCTTGGGCGCAGGCGGCAGGCTGGGGGGAGGACAGGGCCCCCAGACTCCCTGCCTGGGGACTCGTGGCGGACTCCACGTGGTTCAAAGGCCCTTAGAGAAAGAAACAGAGTTTCAATTTCAATCCAAAGAGTGCCCCTTGTTCAAGAAGCATTGGAGATAGTCATCTCTCTTATCGTTTGGCTACGCAGACCAGTAAAAACAATTAAGGATGTTAACCACTGCAATGGATACAAAATTCCAGATATTCCCCATCTTCATCAGGCCATTTTATTAATGTCCTATCCAATTCTCTCATTGATCAGAATGTCATGTACCCTCTCTCTGCTGATAAATAGCAGCAGTAGCGGTACTCACTTGGAATGGACACGGTGGTGGCAGGTTTGGGACATGCCCAGCCCACCAGATTGGCCTCTCCAACAGAGGACTTTGCTCCACCCGTCCCCCGGTCCAGACGCCAGATCCGTACGGTGTTGTCGTCAGAGCAGGAAGCAATCTGGCAAGACAGAGCATGATATTACACAGGGCCCCAATCTGCACCTCACCTAGCCTGGTTAAGCCAGACTGAATGCTGCACACATTGTTTCAATGGTGAACGCAGCTTTCAGTCTGGTCTACCTAGGCTACAAACCTACACCTCCTCCTGACCACTTCAACTATCACAACTCTGTTTTATGGCAAAGGCACACAATTTACAACGTAAACATTTGCTCCACGGACACAAAATGGATCTAAAAGCAGCACAAAAGGTGTATTTCTTGGAAGCAACAGGGTGAGCGTTCTCAAATCCCATCACCGTCGGACGCGATGGGACAGCTTATAGGGAGGTCGGAGACCTGGCAGTGTGGTGCCAGGACAACAACCTCTCCCGCAACGTGAGCAAGACAAAAAAAAGAGCTGATCGTGGACTGCAGGAAAAGGCGGGCCGAACAGGCCCCCATTAACATCGACGGGTCTGTAGTGGAGCGGGTGGAGAGTTTCAAGTGCCTTGGTGTCCACATCACCAAGACAGTCATGAAGAGGACACAACACCACCTTTCCCCCCTCAGGAGACTGAAAAGATGTGGCATGGGTCCCCAGATCCTCAAAAACTTCTACAGCTGCACCATCGAGGGCATCCTGACCAGTTCCATCACCGCCTGGTATGGCAACTGCTCAGCATTTGACCGTAAGACATTAGAGGGTAGTGCGTACGGCCTAGTACAATACTGGGGCCAAGCCTCCTGCCATCCAGGACCTATATAATATGCAGTGTCAGAGGAAAGCCCCAAAAATTGTCAGAGACTCCAGTCACCCAAGTCATAGACTTTTCTCTCTGCTACCACACAGGACCAAAAGGCTCCTTAACAGCTTCTACCCCCAAGCCATAAGACTGCTGAACAATTAATCAAATGGCCGCCGGACTATTTACATTGACCACCCCCCCCCCTCTCCATTTGTATTGTACACTGCTGCTACTCGCTGTTTATTATCTATGCATAGTCACTTCACCCCTACTTACATGTACAAATTACCTCGACTAACCTGTACCCTCGCACATTGATTCGGTATCAGTACCCCTCTGTATTTAGCCTTTTTATCGTGTTATTTTTTACTTTAGTTTATTCAGTAAAAATGTTCTTAATGCTTCTTGAACTGCACTGTTAGGTAAGGGCTTGTAAGTAAGCAGTTCACGGTAAGGTCTATTGGTAAGGTCTACGGTAAGGTCTACTTGTTGTATTCGGCACTTGTGACAAAGTTTGATTTGATACGAATAACATTCCAAACACAAACCATCTGAAATCATGCTGGCTATGTGAACATAGACAAAATCTTAGATCTCACCTTTGTGAAATCTGTTGGGCACCACGCTACAGAGGTCACTTCCTGGTTATGGCCTTGAAGCATCATAGGAGCCTGCTTTGGGTCGGAGATCTGAAATAGGAGGTTAAGACACATTATAAAATGCATGGACATAAGAGTTATTAAATAGTCAAAGCATGTTCATTTGTCAGCAATCGTCCATCAGTCTGCTTTTCAAAGGTTTTCACTGGATTGGGTAAATCTAAACGTCAGCTCACCTTCCAGATGTATGTATGATGGTCACTTGAGCCACTAGCCAGGAACTGGTCGTCTGGGCTAACAGTGGACTTGACGTAAAACGAGGAGTTGAGGTGACCAGCGAAGACTGCCACTGCAAAAGAAAGACAAGTTAGAACAGAAATAAAATGTGCACATAACCAGACATTGAAACCACCAGAACAACATTTCAGTTGTTCAGAGTACACAAAAAGTGGTCAACATAACTAAACAAATATCCTCCTGAGGAGCAGGGCTCAACTCTAAACAATTTTTGTGCCCAAGTTGAAAAAAAAGTAGGTGCACACAAAGAAATGTAGGAGCGCAATGAAAAATATTTGCAATATTAAAGATAGAATCCTTCATTTTTCTAGGTGCAATGGTGCTCCCAAATAAAAATTCCAGGTCACACAGCAAAATATTTCGGCACATATGCATGTAAAATGGTTACACTGTAGAGCCCTGCTGAGGAGACGCTCCAGTCTACACACATATTACTTCCTGTTCGGTCAAGGGACTGGTCACATTGTAAGTTAGAGCCCCCCGGGCTACATTCTTGACTAATGACAGAATAAAGACCCCACACCCAGCAGTGCAGCACCCAGTCTCAGCTAGTGGGTACAAATACCAGGGTGGCGTTCATTAGGCACCGAACAGTAGACAGCGGAGTAAAACAGGGAGGGGCTACATTGACTTGTCCAATAAGAACCGCACGTTTGCTTTCCACTAACTTTAAAAAAAAAAAACATTTCCTTTGCATGTCCTAATGAACACATCCCAGGCTTAGATGACTCATTAAGAACACAAACACTGAGGTATTTCTCATCTCTGTCAGACAGTCTCCTGTACCCACCCTGTCTGTTTAACAACCTCTGGGCCATTGTATGGTATTAAATCGTCTTTACGTGCCTGGCACGTTTTATTTTTATTCATTTTATCAGGTAAGTTGACTGAGAACACATTCTCATTTACAGCAATGACCTGGGGAATAGTTTCAGGGGAGAGGAGACGTTAGCCAAATGATAGTAGCCAAATTCATTATGACGGTGTTGGAACATGCAGTTCAACTAGCTATTTCAGCAAATAAATCTTCCCAAAGTATGGCATTTTTGCCTATCTGACAGCTTCCCATAAATCAAATAGCTTCAACTGTACAGTAGTGTGCAGCCCCACCTGGTGGAAAACAGTGGCAGTGACATAAAACAATTTAATGGCATGCAGGAGCTTAATGTGAATGGATGGGAGACGATACAAACGCATTAAAGTAACTTGCCATAAAACAAAGTCATGGGCTGAATGCAGTCCTGCTTTTGATGGGCGTGGCCATAGAAATAGAATGACATGCAGAAGGCATTTGTTTACCTGGAGTGGTTTTCAATCCACTGACGTTGAACATGTAGATGTTGTCGTCGATGCAGTTGGAGAACAAGTTGGAGCCGGTGGAGTCCAACACCATCCCCGAGTAACCTACCCAGAGAACACAGGTCAGGTCCTACACTTATGCTACTCCATGAAACAAACACTTTTTTTATTTTACATTTTTAAACAACCCGTTTGAATACTTGAAAACAGCTTCCTTCATTCCTTTACAGAATTCACTGATCTTACTACAGTTGGCTAGATGAAAGGACGAGTTCCAGACAGTAGCTTCACCAATCCAGTAATATCTTATAAGTGATTAGCCTATTCCAAGGAAGGAAGGATACAATTATCAAGAATTTGAGTCATGTTTGAGAAAACCCACCTAGTTTCCGTGTGCTGGAGCCTGGGTACGGGTACACCTGGAGTGGTGTGGGGTCGTGGTTGTAGGCAGTGTAGTTTTTCCGAAGGTCCCACGTCTTGATTACCCTGGTTAAAAGGAAAAACATCACATTCGAAAGTAAGAATCGCTCTTTGTGGTGCTGGCTTCACATACATCCCTATGACAGTCATCTAGATTTTTAATAAGCTTGTCACACCATCGTGCCAATCCAAACCATACTGGCTCAGATGTTATCCTTTCAATGTCCTTTCCAGCAACTGTGTCGGATACGTGAACTGGCCAGCGCAGTACTTAACCAGAGCAGGGCAGCACTGCTCAGTACCATTAAAGTGTTACACATCAGATGTCTTACCCATCAACAGCTCCTGAAGAGATGAGGGTGTGTGCATCACGGAACAGCACCACGGTGACACTCTGCTGGGAGTCCTACAAGACATGGAGAACAGATTTCAGATTTGCTCTTAATATCCCAGTCCCTAACTGTAATCAGTATGAAGTAAACAATAAATCTGACACTAGATCGGTTTTACTACTAACCACAGAGGGGGACATGCCGCGTGTGCCTGGGCGTCTCTTCTTCGCGTTAGAGGGTGTGTTTCTATCCATCTTATTGTGAGCCCCGCTGATCTGCTTCACCTGCCTGTAGAATCCATCTGAAGGGAAAACAAACACCACGACCCACTCAATCTCTCGTAGATAGACGCACATAACTGGTATCGTAGCGTCTGACAACAGTCTGCAACAACTAACAAGGAACTTTGTTCCGGTGCACAGATTTTCTTGTGACTGATCACTTTGACAAATTAGGATTTTGAATTTCTGAAGGGGACATTTGGCCCATAGACTTGCCCGTAACGTGCAAGGGTGGGGGTGGGGGGGGCTCACCGTTCTACTTGCAGTCCCTATTCTAGATTCTTTTAACACGTCTCAGCCTAGAACTTAATAGAGCATTAGGCACAATTACCCAAGATTTTAGTCCTGGCTTTACTCACTGAAAAATTCAAACTTTTGAAAGATTTAAGATCCAAAATATGCAACACCTAACCTAGCGATTTCAAACATACTGTTTACACTAAAGAAAAACGGTAATCACTTTCATATCTGTCCTTACCTTTTTTGCTGCACCTGGTGTCCCAGACCATAATATTCCCATCTCGGCCCCCAGTACAGAACACAGCTGTTGGAGAAGAGAGAAGTTAGCATGGTTACTAAGAAGTTTTCGGACACAAACAACAAAGTGTGCCGTGGCCTAAAAAGCACAGGTGCCCCTGGGGAAAAACAGAAACTCTGCATTAACTGTTTAAGGAGTTTTGTTCTCAGTAGATGAACTGTCAAGCTGTTCTGTGATGATGCCTATAATAAAAAACCTTTTAGGCATGGGTATACACACACATGAGAAATCTGAAAGACCACACACTCAAAGCTGTGTCTCTGCATTCAGGAAACAGTCTTAAAAATATATATATATATATTTTTTATGTATCATGCGCTGCCGCTCTAGGACAATAAAGTTATTGAATTGATATGAAAATGACCTTTCTCCTGCTGTGTGAATGCAACCGACTTGAGGCTGCACTGGTGCCCCTTGAAGCTGCCAAGGAGTTCCCCCGATGTCACGTCCCACAGCTTGGCCATCTGATCACCTGATGCAGTCACCTGAAGGAAATACACAACATTTTATCATGCATCTTCTAACACGTCTATAGAAAGTAGTAGTCTGAACACTGTGTGTAATGTGAAACAATCAGGGAAAACTTATCCTACTCACCAAGCTAGCCTCCCCTGGCACCCAAGCAACGTCAAAGACAGCATTCTCGTGCGCCATCCATTCTATGGAATAGCAAAATAAAGTTTATACCCCAATTGGCATCTGATGACAATTAATGAGTTAGGGTCCTAAAACAAGGCGAGCTAGGCTGGAGATTCAGAGAGCTGCAATGGCTAGTCACAACCAGTGTTGTGTCTCACAACCTTGAGTTTATTTTATTTTTACAGGGACAGTGCACATTAATCAACGATTCAGTAAAAGTGCCGGTTTTAGCCAGCCGGCTAATTTTCAACCGCAGTCCCTGGGCAGGTTATTAAAAACAATTACAATATAAACAATCATTGAGCAGTGAGCACACGCAGAGCAACATAGGACAAGCAAGACATAGCAACATTGGACAAGCAAGACGTAGCATACAGACAGAGCAACATAGGACAAAAAGCAACATAGAACAAAAAGCAGCAAGACAAAATTCATAAAAGCAACAAAGTGTTTCCACACCTCACAAGCTACAGACAACAGGGAAAGCGGCAATACACAGCTAGGGATTATGTTCACAAATCTGATTGACCTTTGTCAATGTCTTCATGCATTTTGTGAAAGTGTGATATGTGGTGCAGTTATGTGTGTCTGATGGCAGTGTATTCCAGACATGGGAAGCTCTCAGAGAAAGCGGATTTACTAAAGATGCTTTTCCTTAAGGGAACTAACAGTCACCTCTCATGGCAGACCTTGTGGATCTGCTGCCATATGTTTGGGTTTTCTGTTTAACAAAAATACTGAGTGGAGGGGGAGCCAGGCCATTTAGGATCTTGAATACAAGACATGCGTCGGTGTATTGCACAAGATTTTCCCAACTCAGGAGCTCATGCTTTCTGAGGAAGTAACAGTGATGATGGCTATTGGGCTTCCTATCAAGCACTTTGAGAGCCTGTTTGTAGACAGACTGAATACGTTTTAATGTTGTGCAGCAAGCTTGGGCCCAACTAGTCAAGCAGTATGTTAAGTGGGGGAGTACCATAGATTTGAAGTACAGTTTTGTTACCTCTGTAGTCCAACAATTTCGTATAAATCGGAAATTAGCTAGGTTGAATTTGGTTCTGAATTACCTTTTTCACATGCTTTTTAAAAGAGAGGTTGGAATCAAGTATGATGCCAAGGTACTTAAAATCAGATACCACCTGGAGCTTCTCCCCTGACACATAGACATCTGGCTCAGTAGCATCTGTTGCCCTCTTTGTGAAGAACATGCAAACAGGTTTTTTTCACATTGAGATGCAAACACAAGTCACTCTGTCATCTGAACCATTACAGTAGTGAGTTCTTGTGCAACTTGTTGTTTGCACATATATCACTGTATCATCTGCAAACATTTGAACTTTAGACCCAGTACAGACAGAAGGTAGATCATTAATGTACAGGCTGAACAGGAGGGGCCCCAGTATTGACCCTTGGGTCACGCCCACATCATAGCTAAGTGTGGGCGACAGCTCATTGCTCACTCTGACACACTGAGTTCTGCCTTCAAGGTAGGATTTCATCCATCTCAAGGCATCGGGGAAAAAGTTGAACTTGGACAATTTTCCTAGGCGGTCAGCATAATACGGTTGCATTATCATATCAACTGTTGTCTCAGCCCAAAAAACAAGATGCTTGAGTTACTCGGTTGGTCATGTGGTTTTGCCACTCAGGTGATAAGTTACCTTTCAGGACTGGACTCTGTCTGTTATCTGTGTTGTAGAGCCTCAAGACACCCTCCTCGTTGGCCACAGCAAATACACTCTGCAACCCTCGAGCTAAAACGCCAGGAAAATAAATGGTTAACAGAAGAAAACAGGACATCGGGACAGTGGTCCATAGTTAACGCACTCATAGGCATACAGTAGAGTACTTCCTGTATTACCTGTAGAGAAGGCGCATCCAAAAGGCGGCACGGCTAACCCCATGTTCCCGTATGAGATGTGTTCATCATGCCGTGCACACTGGTAGCCGTCCAGCAGAGAGGACAACGGGTACTTTGGGCTGAGGTCTGGTGGAGAAGAGGAAACAACAAATACAACCACTATGAAACATGCAGCAAAAACTGTGCATGAAACGTGCAGCAAAAACTGTGCATGAAACGTGCAGCAAAAACAGTGTGTGATATCCATCCCCAGGAACCGCCAAGTTCCTCCTTAGTTAGTTGTTAACGCTAGCCACTTCCCCACAACAATATCCATCCATTAGCATCACAAAATGGCCAGCCTAGCAGCCAACAATGCTGAAGTAACCACAGCTGAGCTAGTTACCTAGCTAACTAGCTAACTAGGTATAGCCAAATATCTTTCTCATTGTTCTATCTGTGCTATAGCTGCCTAGCAAAATTACTGTCAACATTAACATTCTTACCATTTCGCCTCCGTTTACGGACTCCTCTGTCAACAATGGAGCGAAAAAGCATTTCTATAACTCAGCCGAAGCCAGACGATTTTTTAAAACTATTTCTATTCGTCAGAGCAATTCCTGTGCTGTGATCTTCTGTTTGTTTCTCCACTTTCCCGCGAACTAATGAACTGAAAGAAGAGACGAATATCCCGCTAAATTTACGACGCGCTCGCTGATTAGTCGGAAATGTCATACTTCCTGTATTACGTCACTTCATACCTCTGGGCCGAACGGAACATGTTTGCTATATCCGGTGGTTGAACTAATACTTTAAAAGATAACATACAGTTGTTTCACGTGAAGTCTAAAATATAAACAATGTCGCTTTCTACTGCACGGTCATTCTTGTCAGAGGCCGGTTATGGGGAACAAGAATTGGACGCAAATTCAGCTCTCATGGAGTTGGACAAAGGTGTGTAGTTAGCCGGCTAGCAACAAGCTAGGTGTCTAGCCATTTGTTATCTGTATCAATGCGAAACTTGCTTAACATTTGAAACAACTGTTCTGTGTCATGTATCCCCGGAAGTTAATGCATTCAAGGGCACATTTGTTAGCTACAATTAAAATAACAAGAAAGCTAGCTTAGTAGCGAACGCTAGGTTTTCGCCTCAGTGACGAGCAAACTTTAACTACATTCAGACGTTTGTCAGTTAGGCATATGGCTACAGAGGATTGAACTAAAGTTGGCCTTCCAGATCTGTATACACTAATACATCTAAATGTTTGACTGAGTTTCTGTCATTTGTTACAGGTTTGCGGTCTGGGAAGCTTGGGGAACAATGTGAAGCAGTGGTCCTCTTCCCCAAACTCTTCCAGAAGTACCCTTTCCCCATCCTCATCAACTCTGCTTTTCTGAAACTGGCAGACATCTTCAGGCTTGGGTACAGAGAATTGTGACATTTCAACTAGACATTACTCTGCAAAATCATAAATGCACTTTTCACTTGTCGTTACTGATATGTATTAAAATGCATAAACCTCTGCCTCAGAATCGTTCCAAGGCAGCTAACCAGATTGAGTTTTGACCGTATTGTCCTCCTACTGTAATAAATAAACATACCTCCCCTCTTTCAGGAACAACTTTCTGCGCCTCTGTGTGTTGAAGGTGACTCAACAGAGCGAGAAGCACCTGGAGAAGATCCTTAACGTGGACGAGTTTGTCAAGAGGGTCTTCTCTGTCATCCACAGCAATGACCCTGTGGCCAGAGCCATCACTCTCAGGTGCCATAGCGTGCACTTCTCTTTCCATTTAGGGTTTGATGATATATTATGATGGTGGTTAAATCCACATTCCACACTGGCTGTGTTGCAGATTTGCATGGTGGTCATCGTTAGTCTCAAATTTCAGACAACTGATTCAGAAATATTACATACCTACAACAATGTGAATTTAAAAAAATATGGTAGAGGATAGGTTGTCATTGCATGAGAAACCTCACTGATTCCAAAGAAAATGTGATACATACACCATAGAAGACCAAGCTTTTATTTTTCTTTGTAAAGACTCAATCATCTTTATTTACATGATTTCTAATTCTCTGTGTTTTGTTCTGTTTTTTTTAAGGATGCTTGGCAGTTTGGCCACTATCATCCCGGAAAGGAAGAATGCCCATCACAGCGTTCACCAAAGTCTGGACTCTCATGACAACGTCGAAGTAGAGGCAGCCATTTTTGCATCGGCCTGCTTCTCTGCACAGTCGAAGTAAGTGGGTCTCTGTTTGAGATAAGTTTCAATGTGGTCTGTTGTCTGTCTGAACTGTCATGATTTTAACTTGGCTTAATTCCTTGCAAACTGTTGATATATTGTTTTGTTCTATGCCCCATCCAGGAAAGAGGAATAATTATGTATTCAGTGTCTGACTCATTGAACATGTTCTGTTCTTTGTCCCTTTCAATCTGCAGAGACTTTGCAGCCGGGATTTGCAACAAAATCAGTGAAATGATTCAAGGTAACATAATGTCTCTAGTATCATGTGAACATCTTGTGCAGAATCATATTACATTCTGTGAAATTTGTGTTTAGTTATATACAAGCAACTGAACAAGCACATTGGTGGTGTTGTAGAGAAGAAAAGGCCATGCAATTCCTTTTTAAATAAAACATCCAGGGTCATGTTCATTAGTCTACACTGTAGCAAAAACATTTTGCAACAAACAAATGCAAGCATTTTGTTATTGGGTTTCTGAGCTTTTTCTTCCATTTCGTGCCAACTGAACATTACCCAGTTGATCTCCCACTGGGCCGTGCTATCACTACGCTCTTCTTCCTCTCCAGGTCTGGACACCCCAGTGGACCTGAAACTGAAGCTGATCCCTATGCTGCAGCACATGCACCACAATGCCAGCCTGGCCTCTAGCAGCCGAGAGCTGCTGCAGCAGCTGGTCACCTCCTACCCCTCCACCCCCATGGTCATTGTCACCCTGCACACCTTCACCCAGCTGGCCGCCTCCTCGCTCATTGACATCCCCAAACAGGTAGCTATAGTAACAGACACTAGGGGATAACTAAGGTGACGTGGCTGGTGTGCAAGCTGATATTACATTTTCAAATTGGTTAAAATTAAGTTTAAGGTCAGTTTTAGATTTTGGCTAGTTGTGCTGTCAATGGGATGCTGGTCAGGAAAATCCTCATAGTCTCTCCCCGGACACTAATGGACATTAGAATCCCATTGGTACACAACTCAGACAATTTTTGGCAGCTGGACCCTATTTGGTATGACAGTTGACACCACAGCACAGACTGTTTTGCATTTCATCCAAACCAATCATACAAACAGATCTCCACGTGTAGAATTTGAGTGACAAGTGACTTGTTAATATCACCTGCAATTCTGAAGCCCAGATGACAGCAAAGCTTAGCGACAGTGGAGATTGCTAATGCAGATGCATACTGTGGCATCCACCCAGGCTATAAAATCTAAATTCCTCTCCTGAGCACAAGAATCTGAGAGATCTGTAGGCTTTGAATAATGTTTAATGGCTAGTCTCTTTCCCCCACTGTCTGCAGTTACAGCTGCTTCTCCAATATCTGAAGGAGGACCCCAGGAAAGCAGTCAAAAGATTGGCTATCCAGGACTTGAAGCTCCTGGCTAAAAAAGCCCCCCATCTCTGGAACAGAGAAAACACTCAGGTGGGGTCTTATGTCCCACACGTATAGTACCAGTCAAAAGTTTGTACACACCTACTCATTCAAGGGTTTTTCTACATTGTAGAATAATAGTGAAGACATCAAAACTATGAAATAACACACATGGAACCATGTAGTAACCAAAAAGTGTTAAACAAATCAAAATATATTTGAGATTCTTCAAAGTAGGTGCCCTTTGCCTTGATGACAGCTTTGCACACGCTTGGCATTCTCAAACAGCTTCACCTGGAATGCTTTTCAGTCTTGAAGGAGTTCCCACATATGCTGAGCACTTGTTGGCTGCTTTTCCTTCACTCTGCTGTCCAACTCATCCCAAACCATCAACTGGTTTAAGGTTGGGTGATTGTGGAGTCCAAGTCATCTGATGCAGCACTCCATCACTCTCCTTCTTGGTCAAATAGCCCTTACACAGCCTGGAGGTGTGTTGGGTCATAATCCCACTAAGCGCAAACCAGATGGGATGGCGTATCACTGCATAATGCTTTGGTAGCCATGCTGGTTGTGTGCCTTGAATTTTAAATTAATCACCAACAGTGTCACCAGCAAAGCACCATCACATCACCTTCTCCATTCTTCACGGTGGGAACCACACATGCGGAAATCTTCTGTTCACTTACTCTGCGTCTCACAAAAACAAGGCGGTTGGAACCAAAAATCTCAAATTTGGACTCAGACTAAAGGACAGATTTCCACCGGTCTAATATCCATTACTTGTGTTTCTTGGCCCAAGCAAGTCTCTTCTTCTTATTGGGGTCCTTTAGTAGTGGTTTCTTTGCAGCAATTCAATGAAGGCCTGATTCACGCAGTCTCCTCTGAACAGTTGATGTGTCTGTTACTTGAACTCTGAAGTATTTATTTGGGCTGCAATTTCTGAGGCTGGTAACTCTAATGAACTTATCCTCTGCAGCAGAGGTAACTCTGCGTCTTCCTTTCCTGTGGCGGTCCTCATGAGAGCCAGTTTCATTATAGCGCTGGATGGTTTTTGTGACTGCACTTGAAGAAACTTTGTAAGTTCTTGACATTTTCTGGATTGACTGACCTTCATGTTTTAAAGTATTGATAGAATGTCATTCCTTTTTGCGTATTTGAGATGTTTTTGCCATAATATAGACTTGGTCTTTTACCAAATAGGGCTATCTTCTGTATACCACCCATACCTTGTCACAACACAACTGATTGGCTCAAATGCATTAAGAAGGAAATAAATACCACAAATGAACTATTAACAAGGCACACCTGTTAATTTAAATGCATTCCAGGTGGCTACCTTATGAAGCTGGTTGAGAGAATGCCAAGATCGTGCAAAGCTGTCATCAAGGCAAAGGGTGGATACTTTGAAGAATATTCACTATATTTTGATTCGTTTAACACTTTTTTTGGTTACTACATGATTTTATATGTGTTATTTCATGACTATTATTCTACAATGTAGAAAATAGTAAAAATAAAGAATCCAAACTTGACTGGTAATGTACCTGCAAATTATTCCTCCATAATCAAACTGCAAGTAGGGAATTATCATTCATTGGGTATTTTGAGGATAATCCATGTTTTCATGATACTGTGTTAATTTATTTTTGTTGCAGTGCATTAAATAAATGGTTATTCCTCTGTGTGTAGACCCTGTGTGAGTGTGCCTTGAGTAGCCCTTACAACAGCCTGAAGCTGGGCATGCTGTCTGTTCTCTCAACCCTCTCTGGAACCATCGCCATCAAACAGTACTTCAACCCTGGAACAGGTACAGTATAATGCAATATTGCCTGACTTTCAGTACAGGCAATCGTAAGAAACACATTTACTTTCAATTAAAACAATGTTTTTCTTAAGTTTAACCATGCATCGCTTTAAGCTCTTGGCCCACGTTCAAAATATGTCTCGGCGTACGAGTGCTAATCTAGGATCGGGTGCAATTTGTCCATAGAATCTTATTCATATGATCAAAAAGGCAAAACTGATCCTATATCAGCACTCCCACTCTGAGACTCTTTGTGATTACGGGCCTTGTGATGTTGGGAACAATCAGTTAAGTACTCAAGTTGGGTTTAGAACTTCCCAAAACATTCCTCGTTTCTACCCCTCAGGTGGCGCTTCCGCCCCTCCCCGGCTCACTGACCTGGTTAAGCTGGTGCAGGAATGCTGTTACCACAGCAACCTGGCCGTCGCTGCCCATGGAGTCACTGTGCTCGCTAACATCGCTATTTCATGTCCAGAGAAAGGTGGGCACTGGGTATAGGGTACCACTTAGTGGCATTTGATGTCCTCTCACTCATCTTTCATTAGCTACCTGACCATCACAGGACTTCACAGGCATTTTAAAATGGGGCTTACCTTAGAAAAACTTCCAGTAGTGGACTAATTCATGCTAAAAAAGGGTTCAAACGCCTTCACAGATTACCTGTACAGTATTTGGGGTTTTCAGCAATACAATTACAGCTCATCCATTTCATTAACTGCAGTGTTTTGTTCTTTGCAAAAAACAATGTTTTATGCTTGCACTGATTTATTGTCCTGCTTTCCCTCCCCAGACATGATGCAGCTGGAACAGGACACCGTGATGGGGTTGGAGTCTCTGCTGGTGCTCTGCAGTCAGGATGACAGCCCCAGAGCTCAGGCCACACTCAAAGTGGGTAGCACCCAGGACCCAAATGTCTATACATTACTCGTACAGTGAGGGGAAAAGATGCTTGGCTTACTCGGTAGTCGTATAAACGGCCATATGAACGCTGTAATTAACTGTTAGTTTATAGATAGGTTTACAAATCTGTAATAAACAGTTATAACACCTTTGTTGTAATTGTGTACTCACTCTTTTCCTCACTCCGTGTGTTTCCCTCTCACTCCCCAGACGGCTCTCACGTCATTGGTCCAGCTGCTGAAGAGTCGCCCCCACCTCAGCCAATCAGCGGTGGAGTTCCTGCTGTGCCAGCTGCACTTGGCCCACGACCCCTCCCGCGTGCTGATGTGCCATGCCCTGGCGGCCATCGCCACTCAGTTGCCTGTGCTAGGAGAGGGCATGCTGGGGGATCTTGTGGATCTCTACCGGGTGGCCAGCCACTCGTCCACTGACAAGCAGCAGGAGCTCCTGGTGAGAGATAACAAAACCCTAATACTAACTGTCGTAGGGGACTAATAAAGTTGAAATGAAATGCATTTGTTTGTTTTTTACCACACAATTTAACCTTAAGAAAATTGCCTGAAATGCATTTGGGCAAATTATTTTGAAAATTACATTAATGGTCTTTCAATGACCGTACCTATTTTTGAAAAGAAACACAGTGGAAGCTAAGCAGTGAGAACAGATTCTGGCTCCCATATGTCATAATGGTCTCTGATAAATGCTCTGTGTGATGTATTGTTTAACGCTGTTCTCCAATCATGAATCCCACCTACTGGATACTGACATCTGGTTTGTGTTATCACCTCCCCTCTGCTCCCCGCAGGTTTCCTTGGCGACGGTGGTGTTTGTGGCTAGCCAGTCGTCCCTGTCGGCAGAGGTGAAGACTGTGATCAAGCAGCAGCTGGAGAACGTGGCCAACGGCTGGACGGTGTACTGTATAGCCCGGCAGGCCTCGCGCATGGTGAGTTTCTAGTCTGCGGGAAGTAAAGATTTATTAAATCTGGCACATTTGCAGAAATGTTGATACCTGCATTGTCCCTGTCAAATTCACCTAATAAAATAAAGCAGGCACTTGTAGTCTACATCTCTCTGAAGTAAGTCCATGTAAAGATGAAAGCATAAAGCACATGTATAAGCTTCCTGTTGAAGGATTGTCCCCATAGACATATACTGTGATATGTATAGGGAATATCCGTGCTGCACTCATTTAGGTTGGAATCCTAAATGCCCACGCTTAACTTGGCACTCGCCTAAATCATGCATTGATGTCAATGACAGACTTTTGTGAAAACTCGAATAACACGCGCAGATCTCAAGTTAGGATTCAGGCCTTAGTCATTAGTCACTGATGCCTTGCCTCAACACAGTATTTGGAAACATTTAGAAAAAGCTTAGATATTAGTCTAGAAGCATTTCCACCCTACTGTCCTGACCTGTGTGATTTGTTTGCCAGCCTGCCTCCATAACATCTCGTCTGGACCTCTGTCCTCGTAGGGTTGCCATGAGTTCTCCAGCGAGTTGTACCAGAGCTTGCGGACACGCGTGGCCTCCGAGCACTTCTACTTCTGGCTCAATAGTCTGAAGGAGTTCTCCCAGGCCGAGCAGTGTCTGAACGGCCTGGAGGACGGAGACTACAGCGCCGCCATGACGGCCATCGCCGAGGCTCTGCGCTCCTACCAGAAGGGCATCGCCTCCCTCACGGTCAGTGACTGGCCACCTGCTTATAGGAAGGCAACGGATCCATTTATAATCAACTGAATTGCCCCTATTGTAGGTTTCAATACGGCAGGTGTTAGTGGTTAGAGCGTAGGGCCAGTAACCGAAAGGTTGTCAGCTCGGGATTCGATTTAGCAAGGTAAAAATCTGTCGTTTTGCCCCTGATCAAATCAAATTTCAAATCAAATGTATTTATATAGCCCTTCGTACATCAGCTGATATCTCAAAGTGATGTACAGAAACCCAGCCTAAAACCCCAAACAGCAAGCAATGCAGGTGTAGAAGCACGGTGGCTAGGAATAACTCCCTAGGAAGAAACCTAGAGAGGAACCAGGCTATGAGGGGTGGCCAGTCCTCTTCTGGCTGTGCCGGGTGGAGATTATAACAGAACTATGCCAAGATGTTCAAAAATGTTCATAAGTGACAAGCATGGTCAAATAATAATAATCACAGTAGTTGTCGAGGGTGCAGCACCTCAGGAGTAAATGTCAGTTGGCTTTTCATAGAGAGTTGAAAACAGCAGGTCTGGGACAGGTAGCACGTCCGGTGAACAGGTCAGGGTTCCATAGCCGCAGGCAGAACAGTTGAAACTGGAGCAGCAGCACGGCCAGGTGGACTGGGGACAGCAAGGAGTCATCATGCCAGGTCGTCCTGAGGCATGGTCCTCCGAGAGAGAGAATTAGAGAGAGCATACTTAAATTCACACAGGACACTGGATAAGACAGGAGAAGTACTCCAGATATAACAAACTGACCCTAGCCCCCCGACACAAACTACTGCAGCATAAATACTGGAGGCTGAGAGAGGAGTGGTCAGGAGACACTGTGGCAGCATCCGATGATACCCCCGGACAGGGCCAAACAGGAAAGATATAACCCCACCCACTTTGCCAAAGCACAGCCCCCACACCACTAGAGGGATGTCTTCAACCACCAACTTACCATCCTGAGACAAGGCCGAGTATAGCCCACAAAGATCTCCGCCACGGCACAACCCAAGGGGGGGGGCGCCAACACAGACAGGAAGATCACGTCAATGACTCAACCCACTCGAGTGACGCACCCCTCCTAGGGACGGCATGAAAGAGCACCAGTAAGCCAGTGACTCAGCCCCTGTAATAGGGTTAGAGGCAGAGAATCCCAGTGGAGAGAGGTGAACCAGCCAGGCAGAGACAGCGAGGGCGGTTCGTTGCTCCAGAGCCTTTGCGTTCACCTTCACACTCCTGGGCCAGACTACACTCAATCATAAGAGATGAGTCTTCAGTAAAGACTTAAAAGTTGAGACCGAGTCTGCGTCTCTCACATGGGTAGGCAGACCATTCCATAAAAATGGAGCTCTATAGGAGAAAGCCCTGCCTCCAGCTGTTTGCTTAGAAATTCTAGGGACGATTAGGAGGCCTGCGTCTTGTGACTGTAGCGTACGTGTAGGTATGTACAGCAGGACCAAATCGGAAAGATGGGTAGGAGCAAGCTCATGTAATGCTTTGTAGGTTAGCAGTAAAACCTTGAAATCAGCCCTTGCCTTAACAGGAAGCCAGTGTAGGGAGGCTAGCACTGGAGTAATATGATCAAATTCTTTGGTTCTAGTCAGGATTCTAGCAGCTGTATTTAGCACTAACTGAAGTTTATTTAGTGCTTTATCCGGGTAGCCGGAAAGTAGAGCATTGTAGTAGTCTAACCTAGAAGTAACAAAACCATGGATTACTTTTTCTGCATCATTTTTGGACAGAAAATTTCTGATTTTTGCAATGTTACGTAGATGGAAAAAAGCTGTCCTTGAAACAGTCTTGATATGTTCGTCAAAAGAGAGATCAGGGTCCAGAGTAACGCCGAGGTCCTTCACAGTTTTATTTGAGACGACTTTACAACAATCAAGATGAATTGTCAGATTCAACAGAAGATCTTTGTTTCTTGGGACCTAGAACAAGCATCTCTGTTTTGTCAGAGTTGAAAAGTAGAACGTTTGTAGACATCCACTTCCTTATGTCTGAAACACAGGCTTCTAGCGAGGGCAAGTTTGGGGCTTCACCATGTTTCATTGAAATGTACAGCTGTGTGTCATCTGCATAGCAGTGAAAGTTAACATTATGCTTTCGAATGACATCCCCAAGAGGTAAAATATATAGTGAAAACAATAGTGGTCCTAAAACGGAACCTTGAGGAACACCGAAATGTACAGTTGATTTGTCAGAGGACAAACCATTCACAGAGACAAACTGATATCTTCCCGACAGATAAGATCTAAACCAGGCCAGAACTTGTCCGTGTAGACCAATTTGGGTTTCCAATCTCTCCAAAAGAATGTGGTGATCGATGGTATCAAAGGCAGCACTAAGGTCTAGTAGCACGAGGACAGATGCAGAGCCTCGGTCTGACGCCATTAAAAGGTCATTTACCACCTTCACAAGTGCAGTCTCAGTGCTATGATAGGGTCTAATACCAGACTGAAGCATTTCGTATACATTGTTTGTCTTCGGGAAGGCAGTGAGTTGCTGCGCAACATCTTTTTCAATTTTTTTTGAGAGGAATGGAAGATTCGATATAGGCCGATAGTTTTCTATATTTTCTGTGTCAAGGTTTGGCATTTTCAAGAGAGGCTTTATTACTGCCACTTTTTTTAGTGAGTTTGGTACACATCCGGTGGATAGAGAGCTGTTTATTATGTTCAACATAGGAGGGCCAAGCACATGAAGCAGCTCTAAGTAGTTTAGTTGGAATAGGGTCCAGTATGCAGCTTGAAGGTTTAGAGGCCATTGTGTCTCCCGGGTGGCGCAGTGGTCTAGGGCACTGAATCGCAGTGCTAGCTGCGCCACCAGAGTCTCTGGGTTCGCGCCCAGGCTCTGTCGCAGCCGGCTGCAACCGGGAGGTCCGTGGGGCGACGCACAATTGGCATAGCGTCGTCTGAGTTAGGGAGGGTTTGGCCGGTAGGGATATCCTTGTCTCAGTATGTAAAATGTAATGAAATGTAAAAAAAGTAATAAAATGTATGCACTCTACTGTAAGTCGCTCTGGATAAGAGCGTCTGCTAAATGACTAAAATGTAAAATGTAGATATAGTACTAAAACACTTAAGTGTCTCTCTTGATCCTAGGTCCTGGCAGAGTTGTGCAGACTCAGGACAGCTGAGGAATACGCAGATTTAAAAAGAAGTCCGTAATTTGCTTTCTAATGATCATGATCTTTTCCTCAAAGAAGTTCATAAATTTATTACTGCTGAAGTGAAAGCCATCCTCACTTGGGGAATGCTGCTTTTTAGTTAGCTTTGCAACAGTTTCAAAAATATATTTTGGATTGTTCTTATTTTCCTCGATTAAGTTGGAAAAATAGGATGATCGAGCAGCAGTGAGGGCTCTTTGATACTGCACGGTACTGTCTTTCCAAGCTAGTCGGAAGACTTACAGTTTGGTGTGGTGCCATTTCCGTTCCAATTTTCTGGAAGCTTGCTTCAGAGCTCGGGTATTTTCTGTATACTTGGGAGCTAGTTTCTTATGACAAATGTTATTAGCGGTGCAGCTGCATCTAGGGTATTGCGCAAGGTTAAATTGAGTTCCTCAGTTAGGTGGTTAACTGATTTTTGTCCTCTGACGTCCTTGGGTAGGCAGAAGGAGTCTGGAAGGGCATCAAGGAATCTTTGTGTTGTCTGAGAATTTATAGCACGACTTTTGATGCTCCTTGGTTGGGGTCTGAGCAGATTATTTGTTGTGTTTGCAAACGTAATAAAATGGTGGTCCGATAGTCCAGGATTATGAGGAAAAACATTAAGATCTACAACATTTATTCCATGGGACAAAACTAGGTCCAGAGTATGACTGTGGCAGTGAGTAGGTCCAGAGACATGTTGGACAAAACCCACTGAGTTGATGATGGCTCCGAAAGCCTTTTGAAGTGGGTCTGTGGAATTTTCCATGTGAATATTAAAATCACCAAATATGAATATTATCTGCTATGACTACAAGGTCCGATAGGAATTCAGGGAACTCTGTGAGGAACGCTGTATATGGCCCAGGAGGCCTGTAAACAGTAGCTATAAAAAGTGATTGAGTAGGCTGCATAGATTTCATGACTAGAAGCTCAAAAGACAAAAACATACTTTTTTTTTTGTAAATTGATATTTGCTATCGGAAATGTTAGCAATACCTCCGCCTTTGCGAGATGCACGGGTGATATGGTCACTAGTGTAACCAGGTGAGGCCTCTTAACACAGTAAATTCATCAGGCTTAAGCCATGTTTCAGTCAGGCCAATCACATCAAGATTATGATCAGTGATTAGTTCATTGACTATAACTGCCTTTGAAGTGAGGGATCTAACATTTAAGTAGCCCTATTTTGAGATGTGAGGTATCACGATCTCTTTCAATAATGGCAAGAATGGAGGTCTTTATCCTAGTGAGATTGCTAAGGCGAACACCGCCATGTTTAGTTTTGCCCAACCTAGGACGGGGCACAGACACGGTCTCAATGGGGATAGCTGAGCTGGCTACACTGACTATGCTAGTGGCAGACTCCGCTAAGCTGGCTAACAGCCTGCTGCCTGGCCTGCACCCTATCTCATTGTGGAGCTAGGGGAGTTAGAGCCCTGTCTATGTTCGTAGATAAGATGAGCGCACCTCTCCAGCTAGGATGGAGTCCGTCACTCCTTAACCTGCCAAGCTTGGTCCTGTTTGTGGGTGGGTCCCAGAAAGAGGGACAATTATCTACAAATTCTATCTTTTGGGAGGGGCAGAAAACAGTTTTCAACCAGCGATTGAGTTGAGACTCTGTAGAGCTCATCACTCCCCCGAACTGGGAGGGGGCCGGAGACAATTACTCGATGCCGACACATCTTTCTAGCTGATTTACACGCTGAAGCTATGTTGCGCTTGGTGACTTTTGACTGTTTCATCCTAACATCGTTGGTGCCGACGTGGATAACAATATCTCTATACTCGCCAGTTTTAGCTTTAGCCAGCACCATCTTTAGATTAGCCTTAACGTCGGTAGCCCTGCCCCCTGGTAAACAGTATATGATCGCTGGATGATTCGTTTTAAGTCTAATACTGCGGGTAATGGAGTCGCCAATGACTAGGGTTTTCAATTTGTCAGAGCTAATGGTGGGAAGCTTCGGCGTCTCAGACCCCGTAACGGGAGGAGTAGAGACAAGAGAAGGCTCGGCCTCCGACTCGTTGCTTAATTAATGGGGATAACCGGTTGAAAGTTTGAATGAGCGACACCGGTTGAGCATTCCTTCAGCATTTCCTGCCAGAAGCCATGAGAAAATTGTCCGGCTGCGGGGACTGTGCGAGGGGATTTATACTACTATCTGTACTTACTGGTGGCACAGACGCTGTTTCATCCTTTCCTACAATGAAATTACCCTTGCCTAACGATTGCGTCTGAAGCTGGGCTTGTAGCACAGCTATCCTCACCGTAAGGCGATCGTTCTCCTGTATATTATGAGTACAGCGACTGCAAGTAGAAGGCATCATGTTAATGTTACTACTTAGCTTCGGCTGTTGGCGGTCCTGACGAACCATGTCCAGATAAAGGGTCCGGAGTGAAAAGGTTGAATGAAAAAAAAAAAAAAAAAAAAAAAAAGTTGAGGGAAAAACTAAAAATATAAACGGTAATTAAAAAGTAAAAACCGTAAAGTTGTCAGGTAGCAAAGTAAGGTTGGCAACAAAACGCACAGCAACACGTCTGCAAGTTCAAGAGGAAGTGACGAGCAGAGTAACAAGGCAGTTAACCCACTGTTCCTAGGCCGTAATTGTAAATAAGAATTTGTTCTTAACTGACTTGCCTAGTTAAATGAAAATACAACAGGGTTGCAGTCGATTCACTCCATTCCGGAAGTGAATTGAAATTCTATTTCATGAGTTGAAAATGTTTCCAGTCGTGAATTGGATTTCAATTAACTTTGTGAATTGACTGAAATTTTATTTTACCGTTATTTTACCAGGTAAGTTGACTGAGAACACGTTCTCATTTGCAGCAACGACCTGGGGAATAGTTACAGGGGAGAGGAGGGGGATGAATGAGCCAATTGTAAACTGGGGACACCCCTACTCTTACGATAAGTGCCATGGGATCTTTAATGACCTCAGAGAGTCAGGACACCCGTTTAACGTCCCATCCGAAAGACGGCACCCTACACAGGGCAGTGTCCCCAATCACTGCCCTGGGGCATTGGGATATTTTTTAGACCAGAGGAAAGAGTGCCTCCTACTGGCCCTCCAACACCACTTCCAGCAGCATCTGGTCTCCCATCCAGGGACTGACCAGGACCAACCCTGCTTAGCTTCAGAAGCAAGCCAGCAGTGGTATGCAGGGTGGTATGCTGCTGGCAAATTAATAGTGAATTTACGCCAACCCTGCTGTATTGTTTTTGTGCGCTGTTAAAACCTGTCAGAATCCTTTAGCCAGGTAGTATTGGAGTTCAATGGTTCTTTCCAGTCTGCTTAACTATCCAGTTAATGAGCTAGGTAGTATTGAAAGTCAACTCTCAACCTCTAGGCTGCCAGCACGCCCCTAAGCCCACTGTCGTACCAGTGTGACTTTGTGAAACTGCGCATTGACACGCTCCAGGGCCTGTCCCAGCTCATCTGCACCTGCAACAGCCTGAAGACCAGCCCGCCCCCTGCCATTGCCACCACCATCGCCCTCACCTCAGGCAACGAGCTGCAGCGCTGCGGACGCATCGCCATGCAGGTACAGGGGAAGGGACACTGAGTTCAAATTCTATTTCTGAATGTCAATTCAAAACTATTGAATTCTGATTAAATGTATGGTAGTACTAACATTACTCCATACAGTAAAACCAGGGAGTCCGTCTGTACAGAAGAAGGGGGTTATGAATGGCTGGCTGGATGAACACGGATATCTATTCCATCAATGGATATATAGAAACCTCTTGATCTCTTTATTTTCTTTCTCCAACTCAGATGAGGGTGTCCATGGATGAGTTCCGGAGTCTTGCTGCCCGCTACGCTGACCTGTACCAATCCTCATTTGACGCTGACTCTGCCACCCTCCGTAACGTGGAACTGTATCCTTAAACATAAGAGAACGGACACGCCTTGCCCATCAAATCATTAGTAAAATCTTAGTTAAAACCGCTTCCATTGACAATCCTCTCACATGTCTTTAACTGTTGGCTACAGACAACAACAGAGCTGCTTGCTGGTCTCCCATGTCATCGAGGCTCTGATACTGGACCCACATTCAGCCAGGTAAAGCTTGTTAATATGACTAACAACCTTATTCACTCATTGCTGTGTAATGTTTAGGGGATTATTTTCCTTACAACACCAGAAGCCTAACCTAATATTCCAGGAAGTGTTGTCTTGAAGAGTTTACTATAATCTGGACATTTCAGTTGATTCAATCTGAATTCTACCAAACACATTTTTTGGTGAAAATTCTACTGAAGCAAGTGGGATATCTCTCTGTTCTGCCCTCCAGTTTCCAGGACTATGGGACTCTGGGCTCAGTGCAGACAGAGAGCGAGTATGAGAGGCGGATGATGTCCGTGTTCAACCACGTCCTGGAGGAAGTGGAGGGCCTAAGCAGGAAGCACCCTCCTGTCTCTTACCTGGTGAGGTCATCAAACTACCCAGGGTTGTGTTCATTAGGCACCAAATTAAGAAAATTGACAAACTGTGAAAACCACTACCTGGACTTTTTTTTTTTTTTTTTTCATTACAAAACAGTTTTCAGTTGCTTTCCCTAATTAACCTGTAATGATGCTTCTTCCAGCTGGTCAGTGAATGTGATGACAAAATGCTAACCTATTTGTTTATGTAGCATACAGGTTGTCTATGTGACGCGGTCATAGCTCTGCTCAAGGTCCCACTGTCCTTCCAGAGGTACTTCTTCCAGAAGCTTCAGTCAACCAGTATTAAGGTAACTAACTAATGCAATACAAATACTATTCGGAATACACTACTTTAGCTCAGTTCTTGCTTTAGGAGCCATTTGATGCGTTTGTATTAGGTACACTGTAAAATATATGTACTGTATTAGATTTGCAATAACATTAAGAAGTAGTATTTTGCATTGACATTGATTTAGACTTATTTTACGTTTTTTGCTTTTCCAGCTTGCTCTTTCCCCATCTCCTCGGACCCCGACCGAGCCAATCCCAGTGCAGAACAACCAACAGCTGACTCTGAAGGTGGAGGGCGTGGTGCAGCATGGCTCCACACCCGGACTGTTCCGCAAAATTCAGTCTGTCTGCCTCAACGTCAGCTCCACTCTCCAGAGCAAGACTGGTGGACCCGAATACAAGGTGACTCTTCACCTATCCCACTCCCTGCCCTAGTAGTGATTATTGCAGTGGTTATTTACCTTACACACTACTGGGCTGGTGTTATAAACGGTTGAGGCTGTTGATGGATATCTCATACGCTATTCCTATAAAGTTACAATGTCTCTAGCTACTATGGTTTTAGACCTTTTTTTTTTAGCTTAATTTATACAAAAATTTACAACTCACTGGTTCAGCTTCATTAATTGTATTTGATTAATACAACTCAATACCAAAGTATGTAACCACCAGCATATTTAATTTCCCATCAGATTCCACTGGACAGCAACACCAACGAGATTGAGCAGCGGGTAGAGCCGCACAATGACTACTTCAGCACCCAGTTCCTGCTCAACTTCTCCATCCTGGGCAGCCACACGGTCAACGTGGAGGCCTCAGTTGTGGACGAAAGCGGCATCGAGTGGAAGACCGGGCCCAAGACCACTGTGTCGGTCAAGTCCCTGGAGGACCCTTACGCCCAGCAGCTCCGCCACAACCAGCAGCAGCAGCAACAGGCACAGCAGGCTAGGCCCGAGACGGCCCCGGCCCCCCAGAGGAGTAGTGTATACGCCCGCTTCCAGTGATACCTCTAACCCATTGTGTTGTCCCATAACTTGTTTGTATGTTTCCTTTCCTTCGTCAACGCTCATCTGAAAAGACTTCACTGGAGCAATAGAGGCATGAGCAATGGCTTGGTGAGTTTTCACCCATCATTGTGTTCACCTATCCATTTTTTTAGGTTAGTGGTCACAAAGCTATGGAATGATATAAGTATTAGCACCCCCCACAGGAGGTTTCTTGTCTTGTAGAATTCCCGGTGACTGTTTACTAATATTCTGTCAATTATTAAAGGCCACATTTCATGGAAGTTCTGCAATGTGAGTCTTTGTGTGAGTGTGGCTCAATTGTTGTCATGATATTTAGGGACACTAGGACAAATTCCCATTTTATATTATATCTCTGTACCTTTATTAGCTTTTGATAAAGGCCTTGTATATTGGAAATATAAGTTGTCAGCAAATCTACTTAGTGCAGGTTAGTGCACGAGAATGCAACATTTAGTCATAAAATTCTCCAGGTGGAGGGCTGCACCTCCATTGGGTTCCGCTGACTGTCAGTGAATCTAGTGGTCCATTTCCACTTCCCTTACTCGGTGTGGTTCTAAATAAGACCAGCAGGGGGTGACCAGTGACCATATAGTGAACAGTCTACATTGCAAAACCAAATCAAATGGTAATGATATATGGAAGAATACTTTGCATTATTTCTACAATCTTACAAGTATGGACTACAGTCTTTTGATCAATTTATTTGCTGTTACCCACTTAGTGCCCTGTGTATGTAGCACTCTGCCCTGTGATATTTTCTCTGTCCTTAACACAATTATATGTTGAGTTGTTAGGTACAGTTAATTTTTATTCCACAATAGTTTCAGTGATGGGCCGAATAGGCCTATGCACCGGTGATATTTAATTGACTCCTGTAGGCCGTCCATTGTAAATAAGAATATGTTCTTAACTGGCTTGCCTAGATAAAATAAATAGATTTGCCAGAGAGTGACTGAATTTTCCGCAATCTCAAGGTTCAAATGCACCTTGCTGCTCTTGCTTTCTGGATTTAAAATATGCTACAGCGTTCACAATGAACTGGCGGGAAAGTTTGAATGCAATGTGCGCGCGGAGAACAGATCTGTTTTTTATACGATTAGATGTATTGCGTCAGAATGCCCAATTCATAGATACGGAGTTAGAATAATGTAGTTTAATAGGCTATCCATGACCCAATGTTAAAATGTTTCCAATCAAATGTATGAATCAGTCTAATTTGCATAAACATTGTGATTGGATGATAGCTGTGAGGGTTATCGAATCAGGATAAACTCCTATGATTTCATAAAATATCAACATTCAATCATTACAGATTTTCTGTCATTTGCAAATGCACCCCACCGCCAAATGACAGGAGAGGCAAGGAGTGGAATGCTGAAGCTGAACAGAGACGGCAACCAGGCGAATGTTTAATCATCTCTGTCTCTAAAGCATTTGATGCTGTCCGTGGTTTGTCAGTCAGAGCTTGCGCAGATCCACGTTTTCTCAGCGTCGTCGTCATAAATGAGATTCTCCTCTGGTGGCCGCTCCATAAGTAGCTAGCGATAATCGAACGGGTCGGTCAAACTAGCGGAGCAGATAGCAGATTGTTAAATATCACCCGATGTACAAACTGAAATGCTGCAGCATTTGCACTAAAACAAATGCGTGTTATATGGCTCTTCCATCAAGGGATTGTTGCAATTGGATTAAAGTAGACGCAAGAGATGTAGATAGAAATGTCTAGCTAGCCAAAGTACTAGGTAACTGATGTTGCATCGATGGAATTATTCGAGTGCCATTGATTGAGAAGCACCCAGCGACGCTAAATGAGTAGCTAACTAGCTACATGGATAGTATTGTGTGAATGGGACATATACAATTTTGATACATAAATCAATGTTTAAGGATCTAACATGTTAACTTAATACATGTGACTTGGTATTCATCCATGCTAAGCCAGCTTTCTGTTTTATCGTCCGGCAACGACATTTGGACGGGGGGACAGTAGCTAACGTTACTAAGATTGGGTGAGTTACAGTAAAATGATCAAGTGATAAGAACATTGATGTTTAGTTAACTAGCCATTTGCTGAAACGTCTGACAGTGATTTAGATTTTATCTCCCTTGTATTTAACCAGTAGCTAAATTGGCTACATAACCAGGATTAGCCAACCACACAAGGCTAGTTAGCCAGCTAATAAGACATTGATGCGGAATATAAAAAAATCGGACTTTGTACAAACACCTTACAAAATCAATGGGAATGGCAGCTAGCATGTCCCCTCAAACTTGACTGTCGATATTGAAGATGGAAATTATGTTGTTGGTGGCTTGTTAGTTAGCCAGCCAGCTAAGAACAGCGTCTGTCCTGCACTTCAAAATCCGTTATACCGCTAAAGTAAGCTACCGGGCTAACGTTAGCCAGCTTAGCAACTAACGTTAACAGCCGGTAGCTAGCTTGTATCGGTACGGTGTACGTCTGTTTGTCAGAGCATCATTTGATTGGCTTAACATTATCTAGTAGTTATCATGCCCTGGTTCAAGATTCCAACACAGCTAATAGCTTTATATTTGTAAGAATTCGCTGAATGTCTAGCCAACTAAGTAAGTAGGCATGGGAACTACTACTGGATGAAGTCAACTGTTGTGGGTCTGTTCATGCCATGACCATGACCTCCACGTTGTACTGGACTTGCAAGATGTGGAGACATGATTTAACCCCGGAGTCCTGCTCAATGATAGCTAATAGCTAGCTGGCAGCATCTATTGTAACTATAAAGCGCATTGAAACTCCAACATGGATAATAGAGCCTAACGTTAGTTTCTAGAAAGGCTGCCTCCAAGCTAACGTTTGTTAGGTTGTCATGCATCTTATGTAGAACGGCTGAACAATATTTGTAGCTAGCCAACTAACGTTAGCTAGTTAGATGTCGACATGTTTGTCTTAGCTAACGTTAGCCATGTTTTCTGGTTAGTTATATTTATTTATCAAGTTTGTACCACTCAGAAATATTTACTAGCTAACTGGTTTTCTCCCTATTTTCACAGGCAGGGTGCATCAGTATGGCACTACTTCTAGAAGGTGCCCAAAACCTGGGCTGGGTACTCCTGAACTCCTTCCTTCGTTTCATCTTTGTGTTCATTAATAACTGTGTAGCAATCCCTTCGTATTGCCTCTACTGCATTCTTCTTCAACCCCTCAGAGTAATGGACAGCCGTACTTTCTGGCTCATTGAAGGAATAATGTTCAAATGGATGTTGGCAATGGTGTCACAGTGGGGCTGGGTTGCAGGCTATACAGGTAAGATGCTACACAACAAGCCTGGAATGCTTTTCTTTGATCAAAGTTGTGGTTGAAACTGGGAATGGTTATGAATACATGGGTTACTGTGGACACAAACTGTCATTATCATTGGTTCAGACAGGTGTGGTGGAATCAAAGTATTGATTTCAACAACCCTTTCAATATCACCTGATCCCCATTCAGAATAACTTGTACCTCAACTGCAAGACCAATAGCTACTGTCTGTAGGAACTAGGAAGTTCGTGCTGAACAGGTCATCCCCCTTGTATACGTTATGTATACCTACCTGTAAATGTAAGATTTATGTTATAGACAGACTCCTTTTGGTTTAAGACCATGCACAATTGCTTCAAGTGTCATCACATTCTCATATAGTAGGCAAGTCTGTATAGTACAGTGACTGTAATCACTTGATACATACAGTCCTGTTTTGCCGGCAACACTATTTCTAAGTTCATTCACACACAAAAATGTGCCAGGTGTTCCCACTTTCAATTGGGTGTCTGGGAGCCACATTGCCCTCTGAGCAGTGTTTGATTGCACCGGGCCAAGAGGAAAATGCTTATAAATGACAAAGTGCTGAACATGAGGATCAACAAGGCCTGCTGATAAATAATGCATCGAACACGGACTTGTTTTTGCAACATGCAGTGCATTCAGAAAGTATTCAGACCCCCTTTTCCTCATTTTGTTACGTTACAGCCTTATTCAGGGGTTACTGTGGACATAAACTGTCATTATCATTGGTTCAGACAGGTGTGGTGGAATCAAAGTATTGATTTCAACAAGCCTTTCAATATCACCTGATCCCCTTTTAGTTTTTCCCCCCTCATAAAATTACACAATACCATTACTGACAGCAAAACAGGATTTGAGAAATTCTAGCAAATGTATTAAAAATAAATGTAAATATCACTTTTAAATAAGTATTTCTGGCCCTTTACTCAGTACTTTTTTTAACGCATCTTTGGCAGCGACTACAGCCTCGAGTCTTGAGTATAACGCTACAAGCTTGACACATGTATTTGGAGAGTTTCTTCCACTCTTCAATGCAGATTCTCCCATGCTCTGTCAGGTTGGATGGGGAGCATCGCTGCTCAGCTATTTTTAGGTCTCTCCAGAGATGTTCGATCAGGTTCAAGTCTGGGCTCTGGCTGGGACACTCCAGGACATTCAGAGACTTGTCCCGAAGCCACTCCTGTGTTGTCTTTGCTGTGTGCTTAGGGTTGTTGTCCTGTTGGAAGGTAAACCTTTGCCCCCAGTCTGAGGTCCTGAGTGCTCTGGAGCAGGTTTTCATCAGTACTTTGCTCCGTTCATGTTTCCCTCAATCCTGACTGGTCCCTGCTGCTGAAAAACATCCCCACGGCATGATGCTGCCACCACCATGCTTCACCGTAGGGATGGTGCCAGGTTTCCTCTAGACGGGATGCTTGGCATTCAGGCCAAAGAGTTACATTTTGGTTTCATCAGACCACAGAATCTTGTTTCTCATGGTCTGAGAGTCCTTTAGGTGCTTTTTGGCAAACTCCAAGCGGGCTGTTATGTGCCTTTTACTGAGTTGCTTCCATCTGGCCACTCTAACATAAAGGCCTGATTGGTGGTGTGCTGAACAGATGGTTGTCCTTCTGGAATGTTCTCCCATCTCCACAGAGGAACTCTGGACCTCTGTCAGTGACCATCGGGTTCTTGGTCACCTCCCTGATGAAAGCCCTTCTCCCCCGATTGCTATTTAAAGAGTCTTGGTTGTTTCAAACTTCCATTTAATAATGTTGGAGGCCACTTCGTTCTTGGTGACCTTCAATGCTGCAGACATTTTTTTGCTACTGTTCCCAAGATCTTTGCATCGACACAATCCTGTCTCAGCTCTACGGACAATTTCTTCGACCTCATGGCTTGGTTTTTGCTCTGACATGTCAGCTGTGGGACCTTTTTTTATATAGACAAATCATGTCCAATCAATTGAATTTACCACAGGTGGACTCCAAGTTGTAGTAACATCTCAAGGATGATCAATGGAAACAGATGCACCTGAGCTCAATTTAGAGTTTCATAGCAAAGGTATGAGGTACCTATGTAAATAAGTTATTTGTGTTTATTTTTAATAGATTTGCAAAAAATGTCTAAACCTGTTTTCGCTTTGTCATTATGGGGTATTGTGTGTAGCTTAAGGATAAAAAAAAAGTAATCCATTTTAGAATAAGGCTGTAACAAAATGTGGAAAAGTGAAGGAGTCTGAATACTTTCCAAAAGCACTATGTGTAATGGGACCTTGATGAGCAAGTTAGACAACGAGGTTACCGCTGAGCCAGGCAAGAGAAGAGCTTGCTGAACTGCCGGAGTAGTACCTTGTCCTGTAACAGGACTGCCAACGCACCCATTCTCTGCATATGAATAACCTCTTTACGCATTAGATCAGTAGTTACTTACAGGGCTGTTACTTTTAGGAACAGTCGAGTAAATAACAGCTGAAGCTGCTATGATTGTGATTATCTTGCGTGACTCATTGCTACATAGCTTTTCATGACTCCCTTTCAACATAACATTGTCTACTCTTGGTTAAATGAGAATTTAGGGAAAGTACCGTGTTTGGGAGAACAGTGTGGGCAGTAGCAATTTCAGTAATGTCAATTGGTTCATTGTGGTGATACGATATGGACATGTATAGTTTTACCACTCCAAACCACGAGAGAGAATTTGAATAGCCTATTCCCACCAGAGGCTGATGGGACAAGCAATAGGAGGACGGGCGCATTGTAATGGCTGGAATGTAATAAATTGAACCGTATCAACCATATAGAAACCACATGTTTGACACAGTTCCATGTATTGCACTTCAGCCTTTACACAGAGCCCGTCCTCCTTATAGCTCCTCCCACCAGACTCCTCTGATTCACACCAGTAATATTACCATCTGTATATCAGCCACCAGCTGCTTCTTCTCTCCATTATGGACTGTATTCTTAGATTGTTGAGAAAGCTGCAATGCTGACACTTACAATCATAATGCTGATTTTGTATTTCAGCCTAACAGCAGCTCCACCACTACATTTGGTGTAGGCCTAATTCTGAGGACTGGGGAAATGCAAACACTCACATAGAGCTGTGGATACAAGGACTCATGGTCCACGAGAATGACATGAATTTTATACTGATTTTGGGCCTATGTTGTTTACTAAGACTAATGCGTATATATGAGTAATGATAGGTAAAGGCAGTTGTACTAAGCCTGAAGCAGTTCAATAATCAATTGTTTAATTAAACTATATATATACTTACACACACTTGAAGTCAAGTTTACATACACCTTAGCCATATACATTTAAACTCAGTTTTTCACAATTCCTGACATTTTAATCCTAGTAAAAAATTCCCTGTTTTAGGTCGGTTAGGATCACCACTTTATTTTAAGAATGAGAAATATTAGAATAATAGTAGAGTGATTTATTTCAGCTTTTATTTCTTTCATCACATTCCCAGTGGTTCAGAAGTTTACATACACTCAATTAGAATTTGGTAGCATTGCCTTTAAATTGTTTCACTTGGGTCAAATGTTTCAGGTGGCCTTCCACAAGCTTCCGACAATAAGTTGGGTGAATTTTGGCCCATTCCTTCTGACAGAGCGCATGTAACTGAGTCATGTTTGTAGGCCTCCTTGCCCATTTGCGACCAAGTTTTAACTTCCTGACTGATGTCTTGAGATGTTGCTTCAATATATCCACAATTTCTCTTACCTCATGATGCCATATATTTTGTGAAATGCACCTGTTCCTCCTGCAGCAAAGCACCCCCACAACATGAGGCTGCCACCCCCGCGCTTCACAGTTGGGATTGTGTTCTTTGGCTTGCAAGCCCCTCCCATTTTCCTCCTAATATAATGAGAGTCATTATGGCCAAGCAGTTCTATTTTTGTTTCATCAGACCAGAGGACATTTCTCCAAAAAGTATTATCTATGTCCCCATGTGTAGTTGCAAACCGTAATCTGGCTTTTTTATTGCAGTTTTAAAGCAGTGGCTTCTTCCTTGCTGAGCGGCCTTTCAGGTTATGTCTATAGTATTCGTTTTAGATACTTTTGTACCTCTTTCCTCCATCTTCACAAGGTCCTTTGCTGTTGTTCTGGGATTGATTTGTACTTTTCGCACCAAAGCACGTTCATCTTTAGGAGACAGAACACGTCTCCTTCCAGAGCGGTATGACGGCTGCGTGGTCCCATGGTGTTTGCGTACTATTTTTTTGTACAGATGAACATGGTACCTTCAAGCATTTGGAAATTGCTCCCAAGGATGAACCAGACTTGTGAAGGTCTCTTTTTTTTTTTTTTTAGGTCTTGGCTGATTTCTTTTGTTTTTCCTATGATGTCAAGCAAGAGGCACTGAGTTTGAATGTAGGCCTTGAAATACATCCACAGGTGCACCTCCATTTGACTCAAATTATGTCAATTAGCCTATCAGAAGCTTCTAAAGCCATGACATTTTCTGGAGTTTTCCAAGCTGATTTAAAGGCACAGTCAACTTAGTGTATGTAAACGTCTGACCCACTGGAATTGTGATGCACAAAGTGGATGTCCTAACCGACTTGCCAAAACTATAGTTTGTTAACCAGAAATTTGTTGAGTGGTTGAAAAACTAGTTTTAATGACTCCAACCTAAGTGAATGTAAACTTCCGACTTCAACTGTATGTATTCAGACCTTTTGCTATAAGACTTGATTGGAGTCCACCTGTGGTAAATTCAATTGATTGGACATGACTTGGAAAGGCACACACCTGTCTATATAAGGTGCCACAGTGGACGGTGCATTTCAGAGCAAAAACCAAGCCATAAGGTCGAAGGAATTGTCCATAGAGCTCAGACAGGATTGTGTTGGCACAGACCTGGGGAAGGGTACCAAAAAAATGTCTGCAGCATTGAAGATCCCCAAGAACACAGTGGCTTACATCATTCTTAAATGGAAGAAGTTTGGAACCACCAAGACTCTTCCTAGAGCTGGCCGGCCGGATTAACTGAGCATCGTGGGAGAAGGGCCTTTGTCAGGGAGGTGACCAAGAACCTGATGGTCTCTCTGACAGAGCTCCAGAGTTCCTCTTTGAAGATGGGAGAACCTTCCAGAAGGACAAATATCTCTGCAACACTCCACCAATCAAGCCTTTTATGTTAGTGTCCATACGGAAGCCACTCCTTAGTAAAAGGTACATGATAGCACGCTTGGAGTTTGCCAGAAGGCACCTAAAGGACTCAGACCATGAGACAACATTCTCTCGTCTGATGAAACCAGGATTGAACTATTTATTTAATCAATTTTATAATAAGGCTGTAACAAAATGTGGTAAGTCAAGGAGTCTCATCATATCACATCTTTAAAACCATTTGAACAGCAGCAAGTCTTTCAAATTGTGTCTTTTAAGGCCCAAAAGGGAAAGATCAATTAGGCCACATTCGTATGAATTAATTTAACAATGAAACAGATGTACTTCAGCTCGAATGTTGGGCTAAATTGAGGTTACATCCATCTGCTGTTACTGGAGCTGACTTTCCATTTTCTCCTGATTTTAAAACTCTAATGGGTTGGTTTCAAGCAGAATAGTTCATAGCAGAGTTGCAGTGTGGGAGTCCAGACTTCCTGACTCGTTGTGCACCTGGGTGTGTGTATCCTCATGGGTGATTCGACGGGCCTTGGAATCCAAATAGAAACTATCCAAAGCCACCGTTTATGCTCGCTCTCCTCCCACAGTCCCCTCAATCAGCTAAACCTGTTATAAACAAGCACTCCCTCAATGGGAGAGGTGTGGGTGAGTTTACTTGCTTGGCACTGATGTGAGGCCAAGATCCCGTATCTAGGCCTATGGTGCAACTCCAGTTAGGCTGTGTTGTGTCCACTGCAGTAAACTCACCCACACCCTTTTGCCTCATCTCTCCCATTGAGGGAGTTCTTGTTCACCATGCATGTGTGAGTAGGGCCCTGAAGCGAGTTGAAACCTGCCTGTATGCAGGGCTTGGTGGTTGCTGGAAACCTGTAATATACACACAGGAAAAATCTTAATTGTGTACTCCTCAAAACCCATGGGAGAAAGGTCAGAGGGGAGGGACTTCTGGCTTTCTCATCCAATAGTGTTTTGAGGAGACAAGGAGTATGCAATTGAGATCTACTCACACTCCAATCAATCACGCTTATTTATAAAGCCTTTTTTACATCAGATGTCACAAAGTGCTATATAGAAACCCAGCCTTAAACCCCAAACATAGTATCCAGACTTGCGACCTGGGTCTGCCATTGCCCGGTTTAGTTGAAACGGGGATTAATCAGTGGAGAGCACACTTCTGAGCATGCAGATGGGGTTTCTGAAAGTTTGTGCATAAATTCTTCAGTTGTGCAAACCCACATTTTATCAGCTGTTGAGGTGACTGGTCTCAGACGATCCCGCAGGTAAGGAAGCTGGATGTGGAAGTCCTGGGCTGGCGTGGTTACACGTGGGCTGCAGTTGTGAGGCCGGTTGAATATACTACCAAATTCCCTAAAATGACATTGGAATTTACATCACTCACTCAGGCAACAGCTCTGGTGGACATTCCTGCAGTCAGAATGCCAATTTCACGCTCCCTCAACTTGAGACATCATTTTTGTGTCTGTTTGTCACCAGCACATGTTTTGTTTGTATTTTTGTTCAGTGTAGTATAGCCAAACATTCAGCCATTTTCCAGGTTCTGGGTACAAAAAGTATGTCATGTAGAAAAGATAACGCTCTGTTGATATTATGTGAGTATTCGACCACATTCCCACTCTTCCCTCCATACCACCTCATGGGCAGACCTGTGTGACAGACTAGGGTGCATCAACAGAGTCACATCAATTTTGAGTGTTACAGAACATCTGTACAGCATGGCAGAATGTGAGTGCAATGCATGCGCACCAGATCTGTCTACCTCCACACTGAGGTCAAAGTTCACTGGGGCTTCCTCCTCACCAGTCTTCCCTCTGAGTAGCAGCAGTGCCGATCCCTGTATTCCCAGATTATGGAGGAATGTGAGAGAGATCGAAGAGAAACTAGCAGATCTGTTATATATATATATAATACAGAAAGCAATTCAAGTAATTGGAGTCTCGACTGGTCTGCAGTGTTGCTGTTTCACAACTTGGTAGGAACATGATCAATAATGTGTAGCTAATACTGTATAAACACATGATCAGCCTTTGTTCTTTCTCACTAATATAAGTTCACCGTGGATGTTATATTTTGTAACGTTCATGTCAACATATGGTGCTAATTTGGACTGTCCTATGACTTCTGCACCCTTTCACCCCACTCTACTAAGCAGCAAAGTTATATCCAAGTCGTCTGCCCAGAATGTTACATCGCCAGGCCGAGACAGGTGCCCTAGTAGGCCGGGAAGGCGGGATTAGAGTGAGTGGCAACAACTTGGTTGTGGCTGTTTTGGTCAAACTTCCGCCTCACAGAACGGTGGCATGCAGTGATGTGCTCTTATTGATTTGGTTTTTTCGGTTGGAGTAGAATACCAAAATATCATATCCTGTCTGTCATGTTGAGAAATGTTCACCATCTTTTCCTTGGTCACATTGGGTGTTGTAGAGGTCTGTGCCAGACTGATTTCTTCACCCCGCCTGTACCCGCAGCTTTTCATACCGCACCGCCTGTACCTCCCGGCTTTCTGTCTGACTCCCACTCACAACTGCAAGAACTGGTCCCAAACCGAACTGCAGTCCTGCAATGTTATTTTAGGCATATGTGACACAGCTCACTTTCCAGCCATGGTCTCGTCAATTTTGCGCTCTATAGGCAGTAGGTTAGTTCAGTTGTGGCGTGTGGGTAAAATCACAGAGGAAGCCAAGCTAGTTAAAAAGCCATATTACAACATACGTTGTAATAATTGCGTTGTTTGCTCTATAACCCATCAATTCACACACCACCATGATATACAATCAGGCCGTGACGACAAAGACAAGTCACACAGTGGTGGAATAAATTGAACTACACACTTTTGTTTCGTCACACAACCAGGCAGCAACATCTGTCTAAAGTCCACAAAACAAATATTGCATGTAACAGTTATCACCTGCAACATGGTCAAGCAACTTAATATTTTCGACAGTTTACTAAAACAACTACTGATTTAGAAGCACAGAGTTACTGCAAGTCAGCACAAAAACAACAGGAGCACTGCCTCCGCTATTTCAGCAACATTTCAACTTAAACATTTATACATCGTCAAATCAACAAGCCTATATACTGTATATGCTTAGTTTAATATACTGAAAACCAGTGGTGGGCCGTCAGGGCCTGCAAGGCCTTCTCTGCTGGCCTAAACATCAGAATATAATTTTTTTTTAAATATATTTTCCCACAAATATGTATTTAAATTATTCCCCAGAGTAAGAGTTATACTCTTCATTTCATAGCTTTCCTCTTGGTTGCACTGCTTCCAGCCCCAGGTTGAGATTTGGAGGGCTGGTCTTTATGTTAGATCTTTTATCCAATCATATTCAGCCATCATGTTGCCAGGGGTCTAAAATCTGCCCTCAGGCCTTCAGAATCAACAGTGCGGGCGCTTGTAGCTTATAGTGAATGGAAATGAAAATTTAGTGTCAACCAATCAGCTTTAGAGTTGGCTATTGTATGCCTGCTGGCTGGCTCCAGTGTTACACAGGAGCCAGCTAGCAGGCGTAGTGCGTGCACATCTTTTGATTGGATTACCAATATTGAGAGGCAGGTCCTATGGAGATCTAGGAAACTGAATTTGATAAACGAATTAATTTGCGTACTACTAAGCTGTTTTTTCAACCCACAATGGCGGAAGGAGGAGAAGATATCGATTTGGTCGAGGATATAATTATAACGCCATTCTCAAGACGAACTTTTCAAGAAAAGTTAGACATTGTAAGGAGAGGTCGCCCGACGCCACAAAGCCTGTCACAGGCGGGAAAGGGCTTCGTTCGCTCGCCACTTTCAAAGTTTCAACTACGAGCGCTCTCAATGGCTCACAGGCTCCGAGAAGCACTGCAAACTGTACTGCTGGGATTGCCTATTATTTGCAAGTGATCGATTTGGTGTTAGGAGCCACACTGGCTTTGCAAACTTGAGTTGTCTAACCAAGGCAGCAACGAGACACCAAAGTATGGCTGGGCACTAACAAGCAATGGTGCTTTTGAAAACTTTTGGGGACACGAGTGGATCTACAGCTCAAAGAACAAGCGCGCAGGGCTACGGAGCTGCACAATGAAAAGGTGAAGAAAAATAGGGAAATATTGAAAAGACTCATTGATTGTGTCATGTTTTTGGGTAAACACTGTTTACCCAAAAATGTCAATTTCAAGGTGACGCAACGCCTGGTTATACTGCGTTTCTGTCTAAATGTATAGTGTCTAGAGCCATGGCATCATAATGATGGTAATAAGAGGTGGATTAATTCGGGGGGGACTGTAGTACCTCACTGAAGGCCCCAGGCCCACGGCACGCCACTGTTGAAAACAAAGATCCCAAAAACAATTTAGTCCAGTCAATGTTGATGAGTATCATTTGGCTGTCCATAGTACTGATTTCTGTGTGGGTGCGCAATTAAAACAAAAATGTTGACTTACCCTACTTGTAGACTAGTTGAATGCCAATGCCATCATCTTTCATGCTGGTAAAGCGGTCTATGGCTCTGTCATAGTTTTGTTTTTGTTCATAGGCTAGTAAGCATTACTAGCCTATAAAACTAGGTAGCTTAACTTCCTCACATGGGAAACGATGAACCAGCTAAGTTGGCTAGCTAGTTAACGTGAACCTATTAGGCTACGTATTTAACTTCCAGCCTCAGGCCAGTGGCACATCATATACATTTATGGTTAGATCAGAATTGCCATTATCATTGGCCTGTACAGAGAATTAAGTCAAAACCATAAGAAGTCCAAATCCCCATGGCTTAGGAAAAGGATGATTTAGCAAGCTAGCTACTGCAGGATATCAACACAAGCAGACCAGAAACACAGTTTTGCATAGGAAGTGATTTGAATGGTGTGAAGCAAAATCCAACCTGGTCACCCTTGGCGTTTTGCTGCACCAAGACAACCCACAGTTGAGCTCAGCTCAATGCTGATTGGCTAATTATTATATTTATTTTATCAAGGGAGGCCTAATGCTTGCTGGCATCAATCATTCAAATGCTACGGCGGCAACATGTTACACTTTTTCGATCCAGACAGCATCAGATACATGGCTACAAATACTGAGACAGAGTGGAGCTGTTTCCCTCGCTCTTATGATTCTTCCAGTGAGAGTCAGCCACTTGTGAATTGACGGAAATCATGAAAACACAGGGAGAGATGAGAATATTTGAATGTTTTTATTCGTCAAATACTTGGAAGCATGGTTTCCCTTGGCATCTGTGAATACACGCCACTGGTTGAATTACCATAGATTCTCCCGTGGCCCTTTCTATATAAGACTTATCTGTATTACTGGGCTATATCAGCCAATTTAGGCTGTCATTGTAAATAAGAACTTGTTCTCAACTGACTTGCCTAGTTAAATATAAATATGCTAGATGTAGTTTGAAGAGCGCAAGAGTTTTTCTCTTGAGCTATTTTATAGCCTACCATTTTAGGAGTGGGAAGATTTTCAGAGGGCGACATATGGGTGATCAATATTTGTTTCTAGGCAATGTCGTAATCTATAGCCTAGTCATATATTTAGGAAGTATATTTCCTTGGTAAGATAACTGCCTCGTTCTTCTCCGCCCATGCATAAGCTATAGCCTACTCTATTAAATTGAGACCACACTCACACCTGATCTTGCATGTATAGCTATTGAACTTGACGCAGCAAGAATGATTACAGCGACACTTGCTACGTTTTGCATATAGGATGATTTGCAGGCAGAGGCAAATGTAATGGGTAATCAATACTTATTGAAAATGAAGAGGCGCAACACTCGCTCACCATAGTAGCCTAACATGCTGACTAGACAGAGCATGCGCGTGCATATTGATTTTTGTCCATCCACACCAGATGCGAACTGGACACGCAGGTTGAAATATCAAAACGAACTCTGAACCAACTATATTAATTTGGAGACAGGTCGAAGCATTCATTGAAATTTAGCTAGCTAGCTTGCTGTTGCTAGATAAGTTGTCCTGGGATATAAACACTGTTTTTTTTTTGGTTTTTTTAAATTGTATTTTATCCCCCCCCCCTTCTCCCCAATGTCTATCTTGTCTCATCGCTGCAACTCCCTAACGGACTTGGGAGAGGCAAAGGTGGAGTCATGCGTCCACCGAAACATGACCAGCCTAACCGCACTCCTTAACAGCCGCCAGCTTAACCCGGAATCCAGCTGCACCAATGTGTCGGAGGAAATACCGTTCAACTGGCGACCAGGGTCAACCTGCAGGCCCCCGGCCCGCCACAAGGAATCGGTATGGCTCGGGCGTGATGAGCCAAGTAAAGACCCCTCGGCCTAACCCGGACGACGCTGGTCCAATTGTGCACCGTCCTATGGGACTCCCGGCCACTACTGTAGCAAAGCCCGGGAATGAACCCAGGTCTGTAGTAACGCCTCTAGCACTGCAAAACAGTGCCTTAGACTGCTGCGACACTCAGGAGGCCCATTGGGTTGTTATTTTACCTGAAATGCACAAGGTTCTTTTTTCCTGGATCTTTGTAGAATTTTGACCTATTTTGAGTCACACACAATCGTGTGTTTTCTACTCTGACAATTAATCTGCAGATAAAAGGGGAAACCTAGTTAGTTTCTAGTTAATCTGGAAAAACTTGGTTCTGTTTTTGATGCTTGATGCACTGCAAGTCCAGTTTCTCCCATCTCTTCATTGCTTTTTTAGGAGCATATACCCATGTGGGTGAATAAAAGCGATCATATTCTTCTTGGGAAATCTCTACCTTGAAGAATGTGGTGACAGAGGGTATACCAACACAGGCAATCAGAGAGGCTTTATGCTTTTTTGTCTGTTGATGTTCTACCACTGCCGTTCTTCCCCCGCTGCCAATTGGAAAAAGAGGAATTACAAAGGGTGCAGTTAACCATTGGTGCAGTTAACTCAGGCCTTGACCTGAGCGTATAAATGTAAATTCTCTCATGTTGTGATTAAAATGGCATTTTCGTTTCTTGGAAAGAGCCATTGTATCTCCTCTGTCTGCTCTTCTTCACTCTCCTTGTGTCACTGTTCTTACGCTCAACTTTTTCTTCTCTTCCTGATCTTTCTTCCTTTCCTTCTCTTTACCTTTCCACCTCACTCTTCCACACTCTCCTCGCCTCACTCTTTTTACTCCCTTTAATTTTTCCTTCTTCTCCAATCTTTAATAATAAATAGTACACTATTAGATCAAATACTTTGGTTAAAAGATTCCCATTGCTTGCCTCGTTTTGGTATTTTATCTCAAACATTGTTTGGAATAATAAATTGGCAGGCTCTGTAATCATATCTTTGTACTTTCCTCCTCTGTCTCACTCTGCTTCTTATCCAGTCTTTCTACTCTTACAGAAAACGTTATGCTAATGTTATCCATGAAAATTTCGAAATATGTTTTCACACTACTTATAATGCCAAACCATTAAAATTGTAATCTACAAATAAATATTCTCATTGTGCATTAATTTAATATAATCATATTTTCAAAATAGCCTGTTCACTGCATGTTTACATGTGAATGTTTTTTAACCTAGCTACCATGACAGTAGCTGGCTAACCTAGGTAGATAGGTTATGCTAGCTAACATTAGCTATTTAAAACCTTATAAAGCAGAGCATTTATCTATATAATAAGTTGTGACATAACATCATTAGCTAGTTTCTCAAACGAGTGTAACTTACCTGGCTTGAAAAGACGTTTGTAGTGATGTTATGGATTCACTTGACCCTTGCTAGCTTCTGGCCCAGTTTTCCACAGCAGTTCTCTAAAACTAGCGCGAGCA
Organism: Salvelinus fontinalis; assembly: GCF_029448725.1. Lineage (NCBI taxonomy): Eukaryota > Metazoa > Chordata > Actinopteri > Salmoniformes > Salmonidae > Salvelinus > Salvelinus fontinalis. Next base: position 179,353 of record NC_074691.1, on the reverse strand, counting down.
AGTAGTTAGAAGAAGAGTAAATGAAGCTGATATAGCGAGCAGCCCCCTCTGCTGAACAAAACAAGCACAATGCAATTGAGACGTCAACCGGTAGACTCTGCTTCCCGGTCTTTCTTGACATGTAAAATATTATTTCACTTTGCAGTCTGTTTTTAACGCATAGTTAATAACGGGGACATTTCCGGGGACAGGCCACTATAAACGGGGACTGTCCCCGGAAAACGGGGATGTCTGGTCACCCTACTGTACTCTGGAGTGGGATCGATTTGGAGGTGGAGGGTCTGTAATGGTCTGGGGCAGTGTGTCACAGCATCATCGGACTGGGCTTGTTGTCATTGCAGGCAATCTCAACGCTATGCGTTACAGAAGACATCCTTCTCCCTCATGTGGTAGCCTTCCTGCAGGTTTATCCTGACATGACCCTCCAGCATGACAATGCCACCAGCCATACTGCTCGTTCTGTGTTGTGATTTCATGCAAGACAAGAAGGTCAGTGTTCTGTCTTTGGCAGCGAAGAGCCTGGATCTCAATCCCATTGAGCACGTCTGCGACCTGTTGGATCGGAGGGTGAGGGCATCGGCCATTCCCCCCAGAAATGTCCAAGAACTTGCAGGTGCCTTGGAAGAATGGGGTAACATCTCACAGCAAAAACTGGCAAATCTGGTGCAGTCCATGAGGAGGAGATGCACTGCAATACTTAGTATCTGGTGTGGCCACCAGCTGCATTGACTGTTACTTTTGATTTTGACCCCCCCCCCCTCTAATCTTATGTTTATACAAATATTTACACTTGTTAATTTTGCTGAAAATAAACGCAGTTGACAGTGAGAGGACGTTTTCTTTTTTTGCTGAGTTTATTTACAATTCCCTGATCCAAACGGATTACTCATTTTACCTATCTCTTATGAATAGCTCTTATCAAGTTGTAAATTATGGTGCATGTAGAATGGTATTTCTATTTTGGAGGGGGGGGGGATTTTTCCACTTGGAACGGGTAGGTTTGTTAGACCTTAATGTTTTCCTTGCCCGCAAAGGTGGTGGAATTAAGGACTTTGACTTATCTGTAGACAAACCTGCGCCACACCTTAATTTATTTGTTCTCCTCCCCAAATGAATAGCAGGTCAATAGCCTGCTGTTCTCATGCTTAAGTTCACGGTCAGAATACGCATAGAGAGAAGTGCATTAAAGGGAATAATAATACATTTATGCATACTTAACTCGGGTTGGAATCGGGGCCTAGTAGCCTAAATTAGATTGAATTTGAAACCCATTTAGAAACTTGGGTTTTACATTAACCCTGCCTGGGTTTGCCTGTGACGATGACAATTGGCAGGATTTAATCTGTAGCAGGACGTGGTGATCCTGACCGGATTTTTGTCTCTAGTCCTATTCATTCATCCCAATAGTTGGCTGCATTGCCCTGCCCTGCAACTTTGAACATTCACTCACACTACTTTGTACAAATTTGGTCTGTGATAGCCCCCATGTTAATGAATACAATTTTGCTGATTTAAAAAATGATTGCTTTATGAAAAAGGGCATCGAGCAGTTATAGAAGTGAAAGGAGTCATTGATTTTTCCAGTTTTTTTTTTTTTTTGTCATGGGCTATTTCTAACTCTTACCAACTGCAAACTTCTTAATACCCAGACACAGGAAGTGAGTCACAGGAAATGGCATCATGATACCTCTTCTGCCTTCGCTCTTGTACTGTAGCTTTTCTGAGCGAGGACAAGCATGTTCCCGTGTTAATACACTGGAGAAGATTTTCGAGTCTCTTGCCAAATTTCCGCTCTCTCTGATAAAGAGCCGGAGGGAGGGAGGGAAGGGGCGACAAGTTCAGAGGAAGACCGTTTAGCCGCTGTCTAATTAGAAACTTTACCTTACGCTCCACTGTCCTGCTGCCGGTTTACTGTGCCATTTCTCACAGACAATTTCCCTGATGAATGATACATGACAGCCCTGTTGTAGATTCTCACTCACTCCTCCCACTCCAAACAATGGAGGATGTCAGTGCTCACTGATGGAGGTATGGCTGCTTAGGCTGTGTGACATTCATCAACCCCTCTGGGCCTTTGGGTCCCGAAGTGTGAAGATGTTTCATATTGTTATGTTTGCTCTTGATTCCTATTCTAATAGGGATTAGAATGACTTTCCTGAGGTGGGGGCTAATGGAGGCCATGATAGATCTGGTGAATGAGTTGTTTTCATTTTTTCTTGAACTGATTCAGACCATTTCTGTTAGATGTTTGCATGATACTGGATAAATAAACCTGATTCTTATTGGGCTGAAGTTGATTGACAAGATGTTGACGCTCACCTGTCCAGTTCTGTACAATGGAACGGTTGTATGTACTATATATTTGAATATGAAAATACACCAACGGAAAAGGATAACAATGCCTTCAGAAATTATTCACACCCCTTGAAAGACCAGGTAGGTTTTGCCGATGCCTCACAAAGAATGGCACCTGTCGGTAGATGGGTAAACACATTTTTTAAAAGCAGATATTGAATATCCCTTTTGAGCATGGTGAAGTAAATAATTACAGTTTAGATGGTGAATCAATCAATACACCCAGTCACTACAAAGATACAGGTGTCCTTTCTAACTCAGTTGTCTGAGAGTAAGGAAACCACTCATTGATTTCAGAGGCCAATGGTGACTTTAAAACAGTTACAGAGTTGAATGGCTGGGATAGGAGAACAACATTGTAGTTACTCCTCAATACTAACCTAATTGACCAGAGTGGAAAGAAGAAGCCTGTACAGAATAAAAAATACTACAAAACATGCATCCTGTTTGAAATTAGGCACTAAATGAAAACTGCGAAAAAATGAACTATATGTCCTTAATACAAAGTGTAATGTTTGGGGCAAATCCATTTTAATCCCACCTTGTAACATAACAAAATGTGGAAAAGTCGAGGGGTGTGAATACTTTCTCAAGGCACTGAATGTAGGCCTAACTACCAGCACAGAAGCTTACAATCAAGTTTGTTCATTTGACATCTGAGATGTGCTGCTCCCTTGGCCATGTAATTGAGCACTGTTGCACGTTGTGTAGCTCCACCACTCATTAAATCTCAAGGGCCCCCATTCCCTGGTGAATAACAATGGCTCCTAATCATGCCTGTATCCAAGAGGCTCGTTTTCTGATGCATTGCAGCACCTCTTTAGGCAATGGGTCCTGACCTTGCTGTGTCATGGGCACTCAAAGCGCTAATCCCCCCCCCCCCCAACAAAATGATCTTACTTGAGAAACTATATGAGGAGTGAAGCGTCTCCACAGAATCCACGTTGAACAGAGGCCTTTGTCTCGGCCAAGCACTTTATCGTCGAAGTTCACCGTGGTTGACGAAGTAGCAAGCCAAACCATTTTCTCTTTGTATGGGTGTCCAATCATTCTCACACTGTTTCAGCTTTGCTGGCCAATTGTCAGATCAAATAAAATCAGACGTTAATGTAAATTGTCCGGTGGCTATTTTTTTATGAATTGTTAAACAGTCAAATGGCTTGGGGGTAGAAGCTGTGGAGGAGCCTTTTGGTCCTAGATTTGGCGCTGTGGTACCGCTTGCCATGCAGTAGCAGAGAGAACAGTGTCGGGTGACTGGAGTTTCTGACAATTTTATGGGCTTTGCTCTGACCGCCTATTATATAGGTCCTGGATGGCAGAAAGCTTGGCCCCAGTGATGTACTGGGCCGTTCGCACTACCCCTTGTAGCACCATGATCAGATGCCGATCAGTTGCTATACCAGGCAGTGATGCAACCGGGCAGGATGCTCTCGATGGTACAGCTGTAGAACCTTTTGAGATTCTGGGTACCCATGACAAATCTTTTCAGTCTCCTGTGGGGGATAAGGTTTTGTCGTGCCCTCTTCACGACTGTCTTGGTATGTTTGGACCATGATAGTTCGTTGGTGATGTGGACACCAAGGAACTTAACTCTCAACCCGCTCCACTACTGCCCCGTCAATGTTAATGCGGGCCTATTCGGCCCGCCTTTTCCTGTAGTCCACGATCAGCTCATTCCCATTTCTCAGTAGGTTAATTTTAGATGACTAATTATATTTTTGTGAACCAGATTTGCATTGTATCTGAAAGGGATGAAGCATGTTTGCCTGAAGTTGTCATGAATTTTGATGGATGGGCTAGTACAGTTTTCTGTGTACGGACTAAACTCAGCATATGGGCTGCTTTGTTGTTAGATGATGGTTGGTTAGTTTTTTGCTATCATTATTCCTTCCATGAAAACAGCCTTTGAATGTGTTGCCAGATGTACAGGACATGACTCGCAACTCTCATCCTCTCTTTGTCTTTATGGTCAAGCTGTAATGGTTAGATATAGGCCTAAGCAATACATCATGTCCTTTTAAACAGTCGTAGGGTTGGATTACATGTCTGTGTATATCCTATAGTCCCTAGCTGTTGTCTTTATGTTAATATCTAATTTGTAATCTGCCAAGAATCTATTGATTTGACACCTGATAAACACACCATTTTCTCCGATTCGTTTTAGGAGAGAGCTATCACTTGTGCCCTTTTTTAATTGTGTAACTCAAGCATGTAATTTGAGGACTGTGCTAACTTGAGCAATAAGAATGTTCCATTCTCTCAAAATGATAAATACCCACAAACGATCGATGAAAGGTTTCCGCAGAACTGCAGGATATACTGTACATCTGATGTCATATCTCCTAGCAACGGCCTAAAGAGAGCTCTTACCACTGGCCAAATATTTTTGTCTGTTATCGTGAAGACTGAAAGGGTTGAGATCTCAATGACTCTACAGACTTCATGTGTACTAGGCTATGCCACTACAGAGTTTTATACTCTTTGATGCCACAAAAGTCATAGGCACATTTTCACATTGTGTGGACACACGTTCAACAAAATAACTTCAATCAATTTGCACAACAATGTTAACCCAGTGAATTGTTTATTTTTTTCTCTCCCTTTTTTTTTACCATACATGCCATTTCTAAGCCACATTTTGTTTCATCGTCAATTCCCAGTAGTATAATCCACTTCTTGGTACTCATTTTGCCAGTAATCCCTTGAAAATGAGACTCCAACTCCGCACTCTCCACCAGCCTAGCCTTCTCAGAGGACAGGAAATGCTCACTAGATGCCTCTGAGCCTGCTAGCATTAGCATCAGGCCCATTACAATGCTTTTCCATTGAGACCAATGTTCCCTCTAACTGAGCAAATTTCAGGTCTGCTGAGCGCAAACTTGAACATTGTAAAAAATGATGTGCAACTTCCAGTGCGTTTACTGGGAGCACTGAGGTATCGGTATCGGCCAATGTCTAGTTTAACGCAGATGTTAAAAACCGATGTCAAAGCTACCGTGCATACCTAATATAACATAGGTAAATGACGTAATGACGCCACCTAAAATTCTGTGCTACACATGCAACACAGCATTCCTAACCTAGCCCACACAATGTCTGCTGTGTGGAGCGAGCAGTCAACAAGTCGAGCAGTTATTCGAAAGAGTAAGAAAATTTAAGCTCAAAAGGCGAAATACATTAAAGCCAAGATGGAATTTATTGCCCTTGACAATCAACCGTTCTATCGTGGGTGATGTTGGCTTTTGCCGACTGGTCGAGCACAGGTACACACTACCAAGTGCGCTATTTTTCAGATGTTGCTCTACCAGAGTTACACGGTAATAGCGTCACTGCTATTAGCTTCACGACATGAATTCTATGGAACGCCGTTTGGGTCTTTGCATGTCAAAAAGATACAGCAGCACTGTCAAAGCTGTATAAAAAGTCTGCAAACAAGCAAACCCCGGACACGAACGATGTGTTTACAATGCTGCGTTGGTAATAAAGCATCATTTGTTTGACCGCAACTTCTGGGGTAGCTAGCTTTAGCTTGGTACCTAGCTAGCACCAATACAACCATCCTGAAAACAATGACCAGTAGAAACTGGAGTCATTTTCATTCTTCTTAGCAATGATTTATGATTCCTTGTGAGTTAGTATTAGCTAGGTTGCCACCTGTTGTTCGCCTATTGAAATTGAACTTCAGTTCATGAAAGCCAGCTACTTAACCCTGTTGCCCAAAGCTAACGTTATAAGCAGCCAGCTAGCAGTCATCTGGCTAGTGTTGCTCGACCGGACCGGGTTATGTGTTGTGTAGCTAGCCACAATAAGGATTAGGCACAATAGTGGGATTTGCTGTTTGCCTTCAAAATAAAATTGTCATTGACAGTGATGCAAATGAATACAAATAGTATAATTATGCCATAATTTTATTTTGAAGGCTATCTGAAAATTCCACTATTGTGATTAATCCTTACTGTAGCTAGCTTCAGATAGATGGGTCCGACCACCATTAATCAAATAAGAACTGTCTTATAAATTAGGGTTATTTTTAGATTATGACACCTAGCTATATAGTCAGCTAGCTAACTATAGCTACTGTCATTTTGCTATGTTTTTGGGGAAGAACATTGTTTGCATCCATGAGCTAGCTAGCTTTTTTTTATGATCATCAATGTAGGTGCGCTTGACAACTTTACCAGCATCATAGCCTACGTATCGATGAATAGTTGTGACATGAAATACGAGTGATTGTGTAATAACTACATAAAAAACTAATGAACGCGTTAAATTATTATGTGACGTGCAGTCCTACTCAGATCCTGATTGGTCAACAAGATTATTTGACATGTAAAATAGTGTTGGTTTTTTGGGGTGGGGGACACGCAAAGATCCAAGAACAAATTAACAATGAAACAGCACCGCAAGTAAGTGAAAGAAATAGGTTTTGATTATGTTTTACTGGTAATGGGGACATACGTAAATGCCAACAAAATAACTTTTTGGTCTGTGTGTGTGTAACCTTTATTTAACTAGGCAAGTCAGTTAAAAACAAATTCTTATTTACAATGACGACCCGGACGACGCTGGGCCAATTGTGCGCCACCATCCCAATCACGGCCGGATGTGATACAGCCTGGATTCGAACCAGGGACTGTAGTAATGCCTCTTGCACTGAGATGCAGTGCCTTAGACCGGTGCGTCTATTTTTATTTTACCGTTATTTTACCGTTATTTTACCAGGTAAGTTGACTGAGAACACGTTCTCATTTGCAGCAACGACCTGGGGAATAGTTACAGGGGAGAGGAGGGGGATGAATGAGCCAATTGTAAACTATGTGTGTGTTTAACTATTTAACTGTATTAGAATGCTTTAAAGGCCACAAAAAAAATTTAATATCGGTTATTGGTATCGGGTTTTTCTGTCAAGGAAAATTTCATATCGGTATCGGGCAAAAATGTCATATCAGTGCATCACTAGTTTTAACAGTGGCCAAGTAGGCTACTGTGGATATTTGATCATAATGTAAGCTTACCAGAGGGGCCTACCATCGTTCAGCCTACAGTAGCCACCAATGTGTGGTGTTCAATGTAGGCCTACATTCCATGAGACTTTCCAGGCTTGACATTAATTGTCCTTCAGACAAGGTGACTTTAAATGTTGTGTTTGATGCAAGAAACCACTCTACAAAAAACAATTCATTATTAATTCCATTAATACAGATAATCAGACAAATTATGCTACCCTATACTTAGCTTATTCATACAACACTGCCCCTTTTTAAGACAAAAAAAAGGTTCTGACTCGCTTTTCAAAGATGTCTAGAAATGTACATGTTTTGTGCTCTTGTAGGAAACAATCAATCCCCTATTGCTGACTACAAGTTATCTATATCTTGGCAAATAACTCACTACCTAGCAAATGAAATGAACAAAATCTGCACATGTGGCTACATGCAGCTCTTGCTTTGATCTCAAAACAAGAGCATGTACTCATGACCACAGCTGTAAACACAGTCCAGTTCAAAGTAAATGGCACAGATCCATATGTATATACATATATATGGCAATGGTCTATTTGCATATAGGCCGACTGCAGCTCTGATTGGTTATGCCGAATGGTCTGTGTAGAATACAGGCTGAGTCGTGTAAATAGAATCCTACTACTATGCGTTGTGCACACGAAAAAATGTATTGCATAGTTTTTTGTTTCGGTATGTTGCATTGAAGTGGCAAATATTATGTTGATTTGATCACAATTGCTACAGTAAAGGGAAACCTTGATAGTGTTAACTAACAGGGAAACTTGAGTGAAGTTCAGTCTCGTGCTTCTCTCAGGCTGATATTTCTTCTGCGCTCTGCGAGGCAGTCTCAGGGCTACTGCGCACCAGCTTAGAGGGAACATTGATTGAGACTTACCCAAACACCAGGGTGTCGCCAGTATTTTGTGTTAATGTAAGCTCTAGTGTTGCCATCAGTGACGTATAAGACGTGTGGTGAGCAGAATCAATTACCTCTGCATCATTCAAAACTGTTGCTTTGTGAGTAGTTAAGTTAGCCATTTATGTAAATGCCAGCTGACGATGTCGTCCCCACAGTGACCGTACGTACATATCCAAAACAGAAGCCATGCATCAAGCTAAAGGCTATTTTAAATTATTTTATTTAACCATTATTTAACTAGGCAAGTTAACCTTTCTAGCACAGGGATTCCGCTAGCGGAACACCCATAACATTCCGCTGAAAAGGCAGCGCGCGAAATTGAAAAATATATTTTTTTATATGTAACTTTCACACATTAACAAGTCCAATACAGCAAATGAAAGATAAACATCTTGTTAATCTACCCATCGTGTCCGATTTTTAAAATGTTTTACAGCGAAAACACAACATATATTTATGTTAGATCACCACCAAATCCAAAAAACACACAGCCATTTTTCCCAGCCAAAGATAGTCACAAAAGCAGAAATAGAGAAAATTAATCACTAACCTTTGATAATCTTCATCAGATGACACTCATAGGACATCATGTTACACAATACATTTATGTTTTGTTCGATAATGTGCATATTTATATCCACAAATCTCGGTTTACATTGGCGCCATGTTCAGAAATGCCTCCAAAATATCCGGAGTAATTAGAGAGCCACGTCAAATAACAGAAATACTCATCATAAACTTTGAAAGATACATGTTTTACATATAATTAAAGATACACTTGTTCTTAATGCAACCGCTGTGTCAGATTTCTTTTCAACTTTAGGAAAAAGCATACCATGCAGTAATCTGAGACGGCGCTCAGAAATACACAACATTTCTCTGCCATGTTGGAGTCAACAGAAATACGAAATTACATCATAAATATTCCCTTACCTTTGAAGATCTTTCATCAGAATGCAGTGCCAGGAATCCTAGTTCCACAATAAATCGTTGTTTTGTTCGATAATGTACATTTACTAGTGTCCAATTAGCTACTTTTGCTAGCACGTTTAGTTCACAAACTCGGACAAACTTCAAAAAGTTATATTCCAGGTCGAATAAACTGGTCAAATTAAGTAGAGAATCAATCTTCAGGATGTTATCATATATCCAATAACGTTCCAACCGGAGAATTAGTTTTTGTCTACAGACTAACGGAACGCATGGCCATATCATGACTAGTGCGCGTGACCAGGAACTAGCATTCTGCCAGACCACTGACTCAAATAGCTGCCATCCGGCCCCACATCACACTAGAGGCTTCATTCCACGTTCTACTGACTGTTGACATCAATTGGAAGGCGTAGGAAGTGCGAACAGATCCATATCTTACTGGGATGTGAATAGACGATGAGTTTAACATCAAGCAGCCCCAGAATTTCCACTTCCTGTTTGGAAGTTTGCCTGCCATATGAGTTCTGTTATACTCACAGACATAATTCAAACAGTTTTAGAAACTTCAGAGTGTTTTCTATCCAATAGTAATAATAATATGCATATATTAGCATCTGGGACAGAGTAGGGGGCAGTTCACTATGGGCACGCGATTCATCCAAAGTGAAAATGCTGCCCCCTATCCCTAAAAAGTTAAGAACAAATTCTTATTTACGATGACAGCCTACCGGGAAACAGTGGGTTAACCGCCTTGTTCAGGGGCAGAATGACAGATTTTTACCTTGTCAGCTCGGGGATTCGATCCAGCAACCTTTCGGTTACTGGCCCAATGATCGAGCCACTAGGCTACCTGCTGCCCCACTAGGCTAAAGCTGCCGCTTTCAAGGAGCAGGACACTAATCCGGACACTTATAAGAAATCCTGCTTTGCCCTCAGGTGAACCATCAAACAGACAAAGCGTCAATACAGAATTAAGATTGAATCCTACTACACCGCCTCTGACGCTTGTCGGATGTTGCATGGCTTAAACTATTACTGACTACAAAGGGATACCCAGCCGCGAGCTGCCCGGTGAAGCGAGCCTACCAGACAAGCTAAATGCCTTTTATGCTCACTTCGAGGCAAGCAACACTGAAGCATGCACGAGAGCACCAGCTGTTCTGGATGACTGTGTGAAAACATTCTCGGTAGCCGATGTGAGCAAGACCTTTAAACAGGTCAACATTCACAAAGCCATGGGGCCAGACGGATTACCAGGGCGTTTACTCAAGGCATGCGCGGACCAACTGGCAAGTGTATTCACTGACATTTTAACCTCTCCCTGACCGAATCTGTAATGCCTACATGTTTCAAGCAGACCACCATAGTCCCTGTGCCCAAGGAAGCAAAGTTAACCTGGCTAAATTATTACTGACCCGTAGCACTCACGTCGATATCCATGAAGTGCTTTGAAAGTCTGGTCATGGTTCACATCAACAGCATCATCCCAGATACCCTAGACCCACTCCAATTCGCATACCCAACAGATCCACAGATGACGCAATCTGGTGCCAGGACAACAGTGTGGTGCCAGGACAACAACCTCTCAATGTGAGCAAGACAAAGGAGCTGATCATGGACTACAAGAAAAGGCGGTCCGAAAAGGCCCCCATTAACATTGACAGGGCTGTAATGGAGTGAGTCGAGCTTGTCCACATCACCAACAAACTATCATGGTCCAAACCAGGGGTGGGCAACTCAAGTCCTCGAGGGCCTGATTGGTGTCAACTTTTTCTCCATACCTAGCAAACACAGCTGATTTAATCAAATTGAATTCCAAACTGAAGATCATGATTAGGTGATTATTGGAGGCAGGTGTGTTAGCTGGGGCTGGGACAAACTGTGGCAATCAATCAAATAAATCAAATGTATTTATGAAGCCCTTCTTATATCAGCTGATGTCACAAAGTGCTGTACAGAAACCCAGAAACTCAGCCCCTGTAATAGGGTTAGAGGCAGAGAATCCCAGTGGAGAAAGGGGAACCGGCCAGGCAAGTTAGTTAGTTGCTCCAGTGCCTTTCCGTTCACCTTGACACTCCTGGGCCAGACTACACTCAATCATAGGACCTACTGAAGAGATGAGTCTTCAGTAAAGACTTAAAAGTTGAGACCGAGTCTGCGTCTCTTACATGGGTAGGCAGACCATTCCATAAAAATGAAGCTCTATAGGAGAAAGCCCTGCCTCCAGCTGTTTGCTTAGAACTTCTAGGGACAGTAAGGAGGCCTGCGTCTTGTGACTGTAGCGTACGTGTAGGTATGTACGGCAGGACCAAATTGCAAAGATTGGTAGGAGCAAGCCCATGTAATGCTTTGTAGGTTAGCAGTAAAACCTTGAAATCAGCCCTTGCCTTAACAGGAAGCCAGTGTAGAGAGGCTAGCACTGGAGTAATATGATACATTTTTTTGGTTCTAGTCAAGATTCTAGCAGCCGTGTTTAGCACTAACTGAAGTTTATTTAGTGCTTTATCCGGGTAGCCGGAAAGTAGAGCATTGCAGTAGTCTAACCTAGAAGTAACAAAAGCATGGATCAATTTTTCTGCTTAATTTTTTTTTAACAGAGTTTCTGCTTTTTGCAATGCTACGTAGATGGAAATAATCTGTCCTTGAAACAGTCTTGATATGTTCGTCAAATGAGAGATCAGGGTCCAGAGTAACGCCGAGGTCCTTCAGTTTTATTTGAGACGAGTGTACAACCATCAAGATTAATTGTCAGATTCAACAGAAGATCTCTTTGTTTCTTGGGACCTAGAACAAGCATCTCTGTTTTGTCCGAGTTTAAAAGTAGAACATTTACCGCCATCCACTTCCTTATGTCTGAAACACAGGCTTCCAGGGAGGGCAATTTTGGGGCTTCACCATGTTTCATTGAAATGTACAGATGTGTGTCATCCGCATAGCAGTGAAAGTTAACATTATGCTTTCGAATGACATCACCAAGAGGTAAAATATATAGTGAAAACAATAGTGGTTTAAAACGGAGCCTTCAGGAACAACGAAATTTACAGTTGATTTGTCAGAGGACAAACCATCCACAGAGACAAACTGATATCTTTCCGACAGATAAGATCTAAACCAGGCCAGAACTTGTCCGTGTAGACCAATTTGGGTTTCCAATCTCTCCAAAAGAATGTAGTGATCGATGGTATCAAAAGCAGCACTAAGGTCTAGGAGCATGAGGACAGATGCAGAGCCTTGGTCTGACCCCATTAAAAGGTCATTTACCACCTTCACAAGTGCAGTCTCAGTGCTATGATGGGGTCTAAAACCAGACTGAAGCATTTGGTATACATTGTTTGTCTTCAGGAAGGCAGTAAGTTGCAGCGCAACAGCTTTTTCTAACATTTTTGAGAGGAATGCAAGATTGGATATAGGCTGACAGTTTTTTATATTTTCTGGGTCAAGGTTTGGCTTTTTCAAGATGCTTTATTACTGCCACTTTTAGTGAGTTTGGTACACATCCAGTGGATAGAGCTGTTTATTATGTTCAACATAGGAGGGCCAAGCACATTAAGCAGCTTTGTCAGTAGTTTAGTTGGAATAGGGTCCAGTATGCAGCTTGAAGGTTGAGGCCATGATTATTTTCATCATTGTGTCAAGAGATTTAGTACATGAAACACTTGAGTGTCTCCCTTGATCCTAGGTCCTGGCGAAGTTGTGCAGACTCAGGACAACTGAGCTTTGGAGGAATACGCAGATTTAAAGAGGAGTCCGTAATTTGCTTTCTAATGATCATGATCTTTTCCTCAAAGAAGTTCACTAATTTATCACTGCTGAAGTGAAAGCCATCCTCTCTTGGGGAATGCTGCTTTTTAGTTAGCTTTGCGACAGTATCAAAAAGAAATTTTGGATTGTTCTTATTTTCCTCGATTAAGTTGGAAAAGTAGGATGATCGAGCAGCAGTGAGGGCTCTTCGGTACTGCACGGTACTGTCTTTCCAAGCTAGTCGGGAGACTTCCAGTTTGGTGTAGCGCCATTTCCAATCCAATTTTCTGGAAGCTTGCTTCAGAACTCAGCTATTTTCTGTATCCCAGGGAGCTAGTTTCTTATTACACATGTTTTTCTTTGTTTTTAGCGGTGCGACTGCATCTAGGGTATTGCGCAAGGTTAAATTAAGTTCCTCAGTTAGGTGGTTAACTTATTTTTGTACTCTGACGTCCTTGGGTAGGTGGAGGGAGTCTGGAAGAGCATCTAGGAATCTTTGGGTCGTCCGAGAATTTATAGCACAACTTTAGATGTTCCTTGGTTGGGGTCTGAGCTGATTATTAGTTGCGATTGCAAAGGTAATAAAATGGTGGTCCAATAGTCTAGGATTATGAGGAAAATTATTAAGATCCACAGCTTTTATTCCATGGGACAAAACTAGGTCCAGAGTATGACTGTGACAGTGAGTAGGTCCAGAGACATGTTGGACAAAACCCACTGAGTCGATGATGGCTCCGAAAGCCTTTTGGAGTGGGTCTGTTGACTTTTCCATGTAAATATTAAAGTCACCAAAAATGTGAATATTATCTGCCATGACTACAAGGTCGGATAGGAATTCAGGGAACTCTGTGAGGAACGCTGTATATGGCCCAGAAGGCCTGTAAACAGTAGCTATAAAAAGTGATTGAGTAGGCTGCATAGAGTTCATGACTAGAAGCTCAAAAAACGAAAGTCTTAAAAAAATTAAGTATTTTAATTTGCTGTCGTAAATGTTAGCAACACCTCCACCTTTGCGGGATGTGCGGGGGATATGGTCACTAGTGTAACCAGGAGGTGAGGCCTCATTTAACACAGTAAATTCGTCAGGCTTAAGCCATGTTTGTCAGGCCAATCATATCAAGATTATGATCAGTGATTAGTTCATTGGAAGGGAGGGATCTTACATTAAGTAGCCCTATTTTGAGATGTGAGGTATCACAATCTCTTTCAGTAATGGCAGGAATGGAGGAAGTCTTTATTCCAGTGAGATTGCTAAGTCAAACACCGCCATGTTTAGTTTTGCCCAACCTAGGTCGAGGCACAGATACAGTCTCAATGGGGATAGCTGAGCTGACTACACTGACTATGCTAGTGGCAGACTCCACTAAGCTGGCTAACAGCCTGCTGCCTGGCCTGCACCCTATCTCATTGTGGAGCTAGGAGAGTTAGAGCCCTGTCTATGTTCGTAGATAAGATGAGCGCACCCCTCCAGCTAGGATGGAGTCCGTCACTCCTTAACCTGCCAAGCTTGGTCCTGTTTGTGGGTGAGTCCCAGAAAGAGGGACAATTATCTACAAATTCTATCTTTTGGGAGGGGCAGAAAACAGTTTTCAACCAGCGATTGAGTTGTGAGACTCTGCTGTAGAGCTCATCACTCGCCCTAACTGGGAGGGGGCCGGAGACAATTACTCGATGCCGACACATCTTTCTAGCTGATTTACACGCTGAAGCTATGTTGCGCTTGGTGACCTCTGACTGTTTCATCCTAACATCGTTGGTGTCGACGTGGATAACAATATACCTATACTCTCTACACTCGCCAGTTTTAGCTTTAGCCAGCACCATCTTCAGATTAGCCTTAACGTTGGTAGCCCTGCCCCCTGGTAAACAGTGTATGATCGCTGGGTGATTCGTTTTAAGTCTAATACTGCGGGTAATGGAGTCGCCAATGACTAGGGTTTTCAATTTGTCAGAGCTAATGGTGGGAGGCTTCGGCGTCTCAGACCCTTTAACGGGAGGAGTAGAGACCAGAGATGGCTCGGCCTCTGACTCCGACCCGCTGCTTAATGGGGAGAAAGTTTCTGTCGGCTGAATGAGCGACACCGGTTGAGCATTCCTACAGCATTTCCCTCCAGAAGCCATGAGAAAATTGTCTGGCTGCGGGGACTGTGCGAGGGGATTTATACTACTATCTGTACTTACTGGTGGCACAGACGCTGTTTCATACTTTCCTACACTTAAATTACCCTTGCCTAACGATTGCGTCTGAAGCTGGGCTTGCAGCACAGCTATCCTCGCCGTAAGGCGATCGTTCTCCTGTATATTATGAGTACAGCGACTGCAATTAGAAGGCATCATGTTAATGTTACTACTCAGCTTCGGCTGGTGGAGGTCCTGATGAAACACGCCCAGATAAAATGGCTGGGGTGGAAAAAAATGGAATGAAAAAAGTCAAGCAAGGGGGGAAAATACAATTTTTAACTGTAATTCAAAAGTAAAAAAACGGAAAGTTGGCAGGTAGAAAAGTAAGGTTGGCAACAAAACGCACAGCAGCACGTAAACAAGTCTACAAGTTGTGACCGGAAATAACGTTCTAAATGCAAAACCAGGCCCTCGAGGACTGGAATTGCCAACCCCTGGTCCAAACACACCAAGACAGTCGTGAAGAGGGCATGATAAAAACCTTTTTCCCCTCAGGAGACTGAAAAGATTTGGCATGGGTCCCCAGATTCTCAAAAAGTTATACAGCTGAACCATCGAGAGCATCCTGACCGGTTGTATCACCACCTGGTATGGCAACTGATCGGCATCTGACGCGGTCTCAATGGGGCGCTACAGGGGGTAGTGCGTACGGCCCAGTACATCACTGGGGCCAAGCTTCCTGCCATCCAGGACCTATATAATAGGAATGCACAAAAAATTGTCACGACTCCAGTCACCCAAGTCAAAGACTGTTCCCTCTGCTACTGCACGGCAAGCAGTCAAGGACCAAAGCTCTCCTCAACAGCTTCTACCCCCAAGCCATGAGACTGCTGAACAATTAATCAAATGGCCATCCGGACTAACCTGCACAAAGACTCGGTACCTGTACCCCCTCGTTATTGTTATTTTGTGTTACATTTATTTTTTACCGTTAGTTTATTTGGTAAATATTTTCTTAACTATTTTTCTTGAACTGCATTGCTGGTTAATGGCTTATAAGAAAGCATTTCACTGTATGGTCTACACCATTTATATTTGGCGCATGTGACAAATAAAGTTTGATTTGATTTGAAAAGTACCAATGTTCTAGCCTTGGCTCCAAGTCAGACCAGATCAAAATCAAATTTTATTTTCTACATGCTTTGTAAACAACAGGTGTAGACTAACAGTGAAATGCTTACTCATGGGTCCTTTTCCAACAATGCAGAGTTAAAGAATAAAATTGAAATAGTGACACGAGGAATAAATACACAGTGAATAACAATAACGAGTAAAAAATAACATGACTATATAGAGGGATTTCCAGTACTGAGTTGATGTGCAGGGGTGCTAGGTAATTGAGGTAGTTAAGTAGGGTGTCACAATATCAGTATCACGATACTCCGAGGTATCGTGGCAAGGAAGACCGTAGCAGTGGTGTGTGGCGTCAGTATGCAGTGTGTGTGTGGGCGTATGTAGTGTGTGAGTGTGTGGGTAGAGTCCAGTGTATGTGCATAGTCAGTGCAGGAGAGTTAGTGCAAAAAAGGGTCAATGCCGATAGTCCGGGTAGCCATTTGATTAGCTAGTTGTCATGCACACACACTGGACTCTACCCATACACTCATACTTACTTATACCCCAACACACACACACGTGATCCAAAAAAATGTTTTTCCTTGTTAAACAAAGCCACAGCGTGCCTGAGAGGGCAATAACCCCTCTATGTTGTGCTCTTACGAGAAAGAACTCACAACCATGACACAAGATAGGAAAGCAATTGGATCCTAAACCGTAGTGCCCTATTGACAGTTCTACAGCTGCACCGTTGAGAGCATCTTGACTGGCTGCATCACCGCTTGGTACGGCAAGTTCTACAGCTGCACCACGTTTTACAGCTGCACCATTGATAGCATCTTGAGTGGCTCCATCACCGCTTGGTACGGCATCTGCAAGGCACCCGACCGTAAGGTGCTACAGAGGGTGGTGAGTACAGCCCAGCTGTAGAACTTTTTGAGGTCCGCTGGATCCATGGCCAAGTGAGACATGGGTGCCGCCCCGCGGAGATGGAAACTGCAAAGTCTGAGCCTTTTGGGTAGAACACTTGTGTAAATCCTCGTTGGAAATGTGGAATGAGTCAGCAAGACTCTCCCAGAACCATGGCGATTCCACTTACAATCTTCCATTCATTTGTCCAACTCTGGCTTTAGCTCTATAGTGAAACACCAACAGTCTCTCCAGGTCTCCAGCGGCGTAGCTCTACTGTTAAATACGCACTGTCGTCAAAGTGAGTTAAATTACTAAAGAAGCTCGTCCATTTGTTATGTGGGAGGCCCGTTATCGTCGTCGCCCCCCCCCCCCCCCCCCTCCATGTTAGCATATAGTTGGTTTCCTCCTTTGTGGCGACTCCTATGTTTAGTGTCAATAGGGCGCTACGGGCGGCACGGTTACTGAAGGAGTGTGTTTGGCCATCTATTGAATAGGGGGTGCCAATGTAAATCAGCCGAATGGAGCCCATGAGATCTGCTTTAATGAGCTGAGAATCTAATGACTAGCCCATGTCCATTTTGAAACCAAAGTTGCGTGGTGTTTTAAGGCATGTGGCTTAATGGCTTATTTTAAGGTGACACTTTCTCTTCAAGGCCAGTATAGAATATGTCAAGAGTCGTTTTTAGGGTCCAGTTACTAACAAGGAATAGCTATTTTCGGATCATGTAAATACACATAGTCCACTTTCATGAGAACTTTTCCCACCTTGAGAAGACAACTTGTTCCAAAATGTAGGCCTACAAGTTGTAATTTGCCGTTAGAAGTTGATGTTTAATCATGTTTACGGCCACTTTAATAAAGTTTACATACTGCTTTATTCATCTCATATATACACATACATATATATATATACACATATATATTAGATCGAGCAATGTCGGAGTGGCATCGACTAAAATACAGTTGAATAGAATACTATAGATATATACAAATTAGATCCACATTGCTCGGAGTGGCATCGACTAAAATACAGTATGTATATATATATATATATATATATATATATATATATATATATATATATATATATATATATATATATATATATATAAATACAGTAGAATAGAATACTATATATATATATATATATATATATATATATATATAAATAAATACAGTAGAATAGAATACTATATATATATATATATACTGTATTCTATTCCACTGTATTTTAGTCAATGCCACTCTGACATTGCTCAATCTAATATGTATATATTTCTTAATTCCATTATTTTACTTTTAGATTTGAGTGTATTGTTGTGAATTGTTAGATACTACTGCACTGTTGGAGCTAGAGACAAGCATTTCGTTACACCTGCAATAACATCTGCTAAATATGAGTATGTGACCAATAAAAATAGATTTTGATATGATGATGGCCTAGCTAGGAATTTTGAGATAATTAGTGCACAATCACTGTGGTCTTGAATGGCTCAGTTGAGGGAGCAAGGCCAGGATTGTGGGTTCGATTCCTGGGGCCACCTATATGTAAAACTGCATGCATGCATGACTAAGTCTCTTTGGACAAAAGCGTCTGCTCAAATGGCATAGGATGTGTCCACTAACTCCACTTGTGTTGTCTTGTCCAGTGATGGAGTGGGGCGACGACGTAAGGCCCCTTTCTGAAGAGGAAGCCATGGTCATCGTCAACCACCAAGCCACAGGGGACGTGTGCACCCTCATGATGTGCTTGCAGGACAAGGGCACGGTAAGAGACTCCTCCAAAGTTGGCAAATGTAGCCTCCTAGAACAGTGTTTTGAAACCTCTTTTCCAATTTATTGTAGCCCTGAACTAGCTCACTGATTTTACCCAATCAAGGGCTTGATAATTATTTGACAAGTTCAATCATGCATTCTAGCTCAAAAATAGTTCAAATACATGGCTTGGGGTCACCGAGGAGAGGTTTGAAAACCTCTGTCCTAGACTACAAATCAATTCAAGTGAATTCAGGGAGGAACATTTTTTATTTAAGAGGTAGGCCTATTTCTTTAAACAAATTAAACAAAATGTCTTGAATTGACTGGTACTGAAATGAATTGAACTCATTCAACCCACTCGGGCACTTGATTAAGATCTGAAATGTGATTGGGTGTCTGGGGATTTCTAGTTTCATGGTCTGGTTGTGACATGTTTAATATCCTGCTCAAGGAGAACTGATGGATGTGTGTGGTTTGGAATGTTTATTAAAGCAGTTATGTTCTTTCATCCTATTTCTTCAATGAAGGTATGCTGAGCCACTGACTTTGAGTATCAGATGAATGATGTTTCTGGAATGACTAGCTAGCCATTGTAGCTGCAGGACCAACTGACTATCTAGTATCCACACACTAGCTGGAGGATTTTTTTCTAGGGTGTAGATGAGCTTCCATCAATGTAATTGTCTTATTTGAAAGGAAATCAGAGTTACACATGGAGTAAACAAACGTACAGTCAATAACACAATAGAAAAGTCTATATACAGTGTGTGCAAATGAAGTAAGATTAGGGAGGTAAGGCAATAAATAGGCCATAGTGGTGAAATAATGACAATGTAGCAATTAAACACGAGTGATAGATGTGCAAGTAGAGATACTGGAGTGCAAAGGAGCAAAATAAATATGGGGATGAGGTAGTTGGGTGGGCTAATTACAGATGGGCTATGTACAAGTGCAATGATCTGTAAGCTGCTCTGTGACAGCTGATGCTTAAAGTGAGTGAGATATGCGTCTCCAGCTTCAGTGATTTTTGCAGTTAGTTCTAGTCATTGGCGGCAGAGAACTGGAAGGAAAGGCAGCCAAAGTAGGAGTTGGCTTTGGGGGTGACCCGTCAAATATACCTGCTGGAGCGCGTGCTACGGGTGGGTGCTGCTATGGTGACCAGTGAGCTAAGGCGAGGCTTTACCTAGCAAAGACTTATAGATGACCTGGAGCCAGTGGGTTTGGCGACGAATATGTAGCGAGGGCCAGCCAACGAGAGCATACAGGTCACAGTGGTGGGTAGTATATGGGGCTTTGGTGACAAAATGGATGGCACTGTGATAGACTGCATCCAATTTGCTGCGTAGAGTGTTGGGGGCTATTTTGTAAATGACATCGCCGAAGTCAAGAATCGGTAGGATAGTCAGTTTTACGAGGGTATGTTTGGCAGCATGAGCAAAGGATGCTTTGTTGCGAAATAGGAAGCTGATTCTAGATTTAATTTTGGATTGGAAATGCTAAATGTGAGTCTGGAAAGAGAGTTTACAGTCTAACCAGACACCTAGGTATTTGTAGTTGTCCACATATTCTAAGTCAGAACTGTTCAGAGTAGTGATGCTGGACGGGCAGGCAGGTGCGGGCAGCGATCGGTTGAAGAGCGTACATTTAGTTTTACTTGTATTTAAGAGCAGTTGGAGGCCACGGAAGGAGAGTTGTATGGCATTGAATCTCGTCTGGAGGTTTGTTACAGTGTCCAAAGAAGGGCCAGAAGTATACAGAATGGTGTCGTCTGCTTAGAAGTGGATCAGAGAATCACCAGCAGCAAGAGCGACACCATTAACGTATACAGAGAAAAGAGTCGCCCGAGAATTGAACCCTGTGGCACTCCCATAGACTGCCAGAGGTCCGGACAACAGGCCCTCCGATTTTACACACTGAACTCTATCGGACGGAGAAGTAGTTGGTGAACCAGGCGAGGCAATCATGTCAGAAACCAAGGCTGTTGAGTCTGCCGATGAGAATGTGGTGATTGACAGAGTCGAAAGCCTTGGCCAGGTCGATGAATACCGCTGCACAGTATTGTCTTTTATCAATGCTATTTATGATATCGTTTAGGACCTTGAGCGTGGCTGAGGTGCACCCATGATCAGCTCGGAAACCAGATTGCATAGCGGAGAAGATTATACCTTTTTAAATATAAAAATATTTACATTATATTTGAGTTTAAACGTAATATTTGTTAGATTATTTGTTCTCTTTTCTGGTGGATTAAACTAAAATTGCATCTAACTTTCTATGGCTTGTTTTAAAAATAGCGATATTTTGGAGATTTGATATGCTCCAGATATGCTTAACACCCCGGCAGTCCTACAATCTAAGCTTGATGCCCTCAATCTCACACAAATCATCAAGGAACCCACCAGGTACAACCCTAAATCCGTAAACATGGGCACCCTAATAGACATTATCCTGACCAACTTGCCCTCCAAATACACCTCTGCTGTCTTCAATCAAGATCTCAGCGATCACTGCCTCATTGCCTGTATCCGCCACGGGTCCGCGGCCAAACGACCACCCCTCATCACTGTCAAACGCTCCCTGAAACACTTCTGCGAGCAGGCCTTTCTAATCGACCTGGCCCGGGTACCCTGGAAGGATATTGACCTCATCCTGTCAGTTGAGGATGCCTGGTCATTCTTTAAAAGTTACTTCCTCACCATATTAGACAAGCATGCTCCGTTCAAAAAATGCAGAACCAAGAACAGATATAGCCCTTGGTTCACTCCAGACCTGACTGCCCTCGACCAGCACAAAAACATCCTGTGGCGAACTGCAATAGCATCGAAGAGCCCCCGCGATATGCAACTGTTCAGGGAAGTCAGGAACCAATATACGCAGTCAGTCAGGAAAGCAAAGGCCAGCTTTTTCAAGCAGAAATTTGCATCCTGTAGCTCTAACTCCAAAAAGTTCTGGGATACTGTAAAGTCCATGGAGAACAAGAGCACCTCCTCCCAGCTGCCCACTTCACTGAGGCTAGGTAACACGGTCACCACTGATAAGTCCATGATAATCGAAAACTTCAACAAACATTTCTCAATGGCTGGCCATGCCTTCCTCCTGGCGACTCCAACCTTGGCCAACAGCCCCTCCCCCCCCGCTGCTACTCGCCCAAGCCTCCCCAGCTTCTCCTTTACCCATATCCAGATAGCAGATGTTCTGAAAGAGCTGGAAAACCTGGACCCATACAAATCAGCTGGGCTTGACAATCTGGACCCCCTATTTCTGAAACTGTCCGCCGCCATTGTCGCACCCCCTATTACCAGCCTGTTCAACCTCTCCTTCGTATCATCTGAGATCCCCAAGGATTGGAAAGCTGCCGCGGTCATCCCCCTCTTCAAAGGGGGAGACACCCTGGACCCAAACTGTTACAGACCTATATCCATCCTGCCCTGCCTATCTAAGGTCTTCGACAGCCAACTCAACAAACAGATCACTGACCATCTCGAATCCCACCGTACCTTCTCCGCTGTGCAATCCGGTTTCCGAGCCGGTCACGGGTGCACCTCAGCCACGCTCAAGGTACTAAACGATGTCATAACCGCCATCGATAAAAGACATTACTGTGCAGCCGTCTTCATCGACCTGGCCAAGGCTTTCGACTCTGTCAATCACCATATTCTTATCGGCAGACTCAGTAGCCTCGGTTTTTTTAATGACTGCCTTGCCTGGTTCACCAACTACTTTGCAGACAGAGTTCAGTGTGTCAAATCGGAGGGCATGTTGTCCGGTCCTCTGGCAGTCTCTATGGGGGTACCACAGGGTTCAATTCTCGGGCCGACTCTTTTCTCTGTATACATCAATGATGTTGCTCTTGCTGCGGGCGATTCCCTGATCCACCTCTATGCAGACGACACCATTCTGTACACTTCCGGCCTTTCCTTGGACACTGTGCTATCTAACCTCCAAACGAGCTTCAATGCCATACAACACTCCTTCCGTGGCCTCCAACTGCTCTTAAACGCTAGTAAAACCAAATGCATGCTTTTCAACCGTTCGCTGCCTGCACCCGCACGCCCGACTAGCATCACCACCCTGGACGGTTCCGACCTAGAATATGTGGACATCTATAAGTACCTAGGTGTCTGGCTAGACTGCAAACTCTCTTTCCAGACTCATATCAAACATCTCCAATCCAAAATCAAATCTAGAGTCGGCTTTCTATTCCGCAACAAAGCCTCCTCACTCACGCCGCCAAACTTACCCTAGTAAAACTGACTATCCTACCGATCCTCGACTTCGGCGATGTCATCTACAAAATAGCTTCCAATACTCTACTCAGCAAACTGGATGCAGTCTATCACAGTGCCATCCGTTTTGTTACTAAAGCACCTTATACGACCCACCACTGCGACCTGTATGCCCTAGTCGGCTGGCCCTCGCTACATGTTCGTCGTCAGACCCACTGGCTCCAGGTCATCTACAAGGCTATGCTAGGTAAAGTGCCGCCTTATCTCAGTTCACTGGTCACGATGGCTACACCCACCCGTAGCACGCGCTCCAGCAGGTGTATCTCACTGATCATCCCTAAAGCCAAAACCTCATTTGGACGCCTTTCCTTCCAGTTCTCTGCTGCCTGCGACTGGAACGAATTGCAAAAATCTCTGAAGTTGGAGACTTTTATCTCCCTCAACAACTTTAAAAATCTGCTATCCGAGCAGCTAACCGTCGCTGCAGCTGTACATAGTCCATCTGTAAACTACCCACCCAATTTACCTACCTCACCCCCCATACTGCTTTTATTTATTTACTTTTCTGCTCTTTTGCACACCAGTATCTCTTCTTGCACATGATCATCTGATGATTTATCACTCCAGTGTTAATCTGCTAAATTGTAATTACTCTATTTATTTCCTACCTCATGCCTTTTGCACACATTGTATATAGATTCTCTTTTTCTACCATGTTATTGACTTGTTTATTGTTTACTCCATGTGTAACTCTGTGTTGTTGTCTGTTCACACTGCTATGCTTTATCTTGGCCAGGTCGCAGTTGCAAATGAGAACTTGTTCTCAACTAGCCTACCTGGTTAAATAAATGTGAAATAAAATAAAAATTTAATTTTCAAATAGGTTTGCCAAAGATAAGATATCGTCATTTTCCTCGTTCATATTTGCCCAAAATGACAGTTCTACTGGGTCAAACTAAACGATAGATCGGATAAAAGGACCGAGACAATGACTAAACGCCTCAGCCTGATGTTAAAATCCAGTGTTTTGTCTTGAGAATGTCACATTTTACTAATTGAAGGTGTTTTAAGTGTTCAAGAGTTTTGCAAATCGAGTGTTGAAAAAGTCATGTATTGTTAGTCAAACAGCATTCACGACCCACATGCAGTACTTTACATTCTTTCCAGGCCAATATAACTGCCGAAGGCGTATTTTGTGTCGACACCATTCATAAAACCCTTTACTTTAGGAAACAAGCTTTCAGTATCCATCACACATACACACACACACATATATATATATAGCCATCCGCCCTTTCACTCACACAGCCATCCACACATTCACTCATACACACATCCACGCTTTGATTGTGACATCCCTACTCAGTGCTGCTGGCTAATACTGTACTCTGGCTAGCCAGCAGGTATCGGATACTCAGCCTCCCGTTTAACCTGAAATGATTGGCCTGTCTTGTGATGGGATGTGAGGTCCTACTCCCTCAGCCAGTGTCTGCGCTCCAAACTCACTGGGTGTGTCCCAAATGGCACCCTATTCCCTATATAGAGCACTACTTTTGACCAGAGCCCTATGGGCCCTCTTTAAAAGTAATGCACTGTAAAGGGAATAGAGTGCCATTTGGCACGCACACTACACTGTGAACACAATCAGGACCAAACATCGTCACGGCCTTGGCTCAGCTACAAAAGACCAATCGATAGGTTTACTTAATCCAATTACTATTTATCTGGCAGCACAGCTGCCTGGCTGCTAGCATACTGTCTGTCTCCATGCTTCAGGGGTGGAACTGTGACCAGGATGGTTGTGGCTTTGACCTGGCTTACAGTGGGAGGGTGACTCCTGCTGTTTTGACTAGCAGTGAGTTAATATTGACAGGGACGTTTGGATGGAATGGTATGAAAGGCAAATGTTTTGACCTGTTCATCTCCTTGTCTGCGAGGTTTGTCAGTCGATAGGCTGCTATATCTACAGTGAACGATTGAGTCGTTTCCCCGCTTTGTTTCTATGATCTTCCATCCAAGTGGTCCAGTTTGTTTTTTAGCCAAGTCCTCTCTGTGTTTTGTTCACTGCCATGCCAAACATGACACTAAGAGAAGAGTTAGCTACAGTTTGTGACCTAGGCTAAAAAAAAAAAAACTGAAGATAAGGAAAACCGGGTGATAGAGCAGCCTAGAAATGGCTGTGGTTTCTGCAGGCTAAGCGACAGTCATACTGTATAACTTCACACAACTGCCCTACCCATCACCCCCTCTGTGGTAGGTAGAGCCACTGGGGAAGGGGCTGGTGCTCCTGTCCTGTCCCTCCCTCCAGGACAGTACATTCCTTGGTGGAGGAGGACTGCCAACCCCACACGCAGCCCTCTGCCATCCCAGGGATGAGCCCTTGGTTTGGAGGGGTTTTTCTACTGGGGCTGCCAGGAGGAGGTGGTGAGCGGGGGCTAGTTGAGCTGTGGTGCACAAACATGATGACAGGATCCACCTCAACTGCATTCTCAGCCTAGTTATGCTCTTAGTGCCAAAAGAAGGAAGTGGCGAAAATGCCAGAAAGGGGCCAAAGCTTCTCAGTGGGACTTAGAGTTACGTATATTGTCTGTGTGCCTGCCTGCATACCTATGGCTATATAGACTTTGTGTGTGCAGACCATGATGGCTACATTACAGTAGACTGAGCGTGTGTGCAGACTGCAGAACTATGACTTCATAGTCTCAGTGTACGTGTGTGCCTACCTATATACACTGCTCAAAAAAATAAAGGGAACACTTAAACAACACAATGTAACTCCAAGTCAACCACACTTCTGTGAAATCAAACTGTCCACTTAGGAAGCAACACTGATTGACAATACATTTCACATGCTGTTGTGCAAATGGAATAGACAAAAGGTGGAAATTATAGGCCATTAGCAAGACACCCCCCAAAACAGGAGTGATTCTGCAGGTGGTGACCACAGACCACTTCTCAGTTCCTATGCTTCCTGGCTGATGTTTTGATCACTTTTGAATGCTGGCGGTGTCTCACTCTAGTGGTAGCATGAGACGGAGTCTACAACCCACACAAGTGGCTCAGGTAG
This sequence comes from Salvelinus fontinalis, assembly GCF_029448725.1. Taxonomy (NCBI): domain Eukaryota; kingdom Metazoa; phylum Chordata; class Actinopteri; order Salmoniformes; family Salmonidae; genus Salvelinus; species Salvelinus fontinalis. The sequence continues at coordinate 153,205 of NC_074691.1, read as the reverse complement.
TGCAGCTCATCCAGGATGGCACATCAATGCGAACTGTGGCAAAAAGGTTTGCTGTGTCTGTCAGCGTAGTGTCCAGAGCATGCAGGCGCTACCAGGAGACAGGCCAGTACATCAGGAGACATGGAGGAGGCCGTAGGAGGGCAACAACCCAGCAGCAGGACCGGTACCTCCGCCTTTGTGCAAGGAGGTGCACTGCCAGAGCCCTGCAAAATGACCTCCAGCAGGCCACAAATGTGCTTGTGTCAGCATATGGTCTCACAAGGGGTTTGAGGATCTCATCTCGGTACCTAATGGCAGTCAGGCTACCTCTGGCGAGCACATGGAGGGCTGTGCGGCCCCACAAAGAAATGCCACCGCACACCATGACTGACCCATCGCCAAACCGGTCATGCTGGAGGATGTTGCAGGCAGCAGAACGTTCTCCACGGCGTCTCCAGACTCTGTCACGTCTGTCACATGTGCTCATGTGCTCAGTGTGAACCTGCTTTCATCTGTGAATAGCACAGGGCGCCAGTGGCGAATTTGCCAATCTTGGTGTTCTCTGGCAAATGCCAAACGTCCTGCACGGTGTTGGGCTGTAAGCACAACCCCCACCTGTGGACGTCAGGCCCTCATACCACCCTCATGGAGTCTGTTTCTGACCGTTTGAGCAGACACATGCACATTTGTGGCCTGCTGGAGGTCATTTTGCAGGGTGCTGGCAGTGCACCTCCTTGCACAAAGGCGGAGGTACCGGTCCTGCTGCTGGGTTGTTGCCCTCCTACGGCCTCCTACACGTCTCCTGATGTACTGGCCTGTCTCCTGGTAGCGCCTGCATGCTCTGGACACTACGCTGACAGACACAGCAAACCTTTTTGCCACAGTTCGCATTGATGTGCCATCCTGGATGAGCTGCACTACCTGAGCCACTTGTGTGGGTTGTAGACTCCGTCTCATGCTACCACTAGAGTGAGAGCACCGCCAGCATTCAAAAGTTACCAAAACATCAGCCAGGAAGCATAGGAACTGAGAAGTGGTCTGTGGTCACCACCTGCAGAATCACTCCTGTTTTGGGGGGTGTCTTGCTAATGGCCTATAATTTCCACCTTTTGTCTATTCCATTTGCACAACAGCATGTGAAATTTATTGTCAATCAGTGTTGCTTCCTAAGTGGACAGTTTGATTTCACAGAAGTGTGATTGACTTGGAGTTACATTGTGTTGTTTAAGTGTTCCCTTTATTTTTTTGAGCAGTGTATATTGTGTGTATGTATGACCAGTCTGTAATGTTCTCTCCTTTAGGTGGTGCGGAAGATGATGTGGTTGATGGACCACGTGTTCAAGTACACCAACTTTGGCCTGGTGTCCCTCATCCACGGGGACTTCTTCATCAGACAGGTGAGACAGACATACATACGGTACTCTGAGACCTCTAGCTAGGAGGCTTTTACTCGGCTGACGGCTGACAACTATCATATCACAACTGTTTTTGTGATGGGATATTTTTATGTGGTCTGACTGGTTTAGTGGTCATGCCGCAGCCTCTGGCACACAGTGTTGGCATAGGTTTGAATTTGGCCGACTGCACTTTGACACACTGTCATCGTCTCGATCTGTTCAATGACATCATAAAATAACTTAAAATAAATGCTGAGCAAAAATATAAACGCAATATGTAAAGTCTTGGTCCCATGTTTCATGAGCTGAAATACAATCTCAGAAATGTTCTACATGCACAAAAAGCTTATTTCTGTCCAAATTTGTGCACAATTGTTTACATCCCTGTTAGTGAGCATTTCTCCTTTGCCAAGATAATCCTTCAACCTGACAGGTGTGGTATATCAAGAAGCTGATTAAACAGTATGACCATTACACAGGTGCACTTCATGCTGGGAACAATAAAAGGTCACTCTAAAATGTGCAGTTTTGTCACAACACAATGCCAGAGATGTCTCAAGCTTTGAGTGAGCATGCAATTGGCATGCCGACTGCAGGAATGTCCACCAGAGCTGTTGCCAGATCATTTTGTTAATTTGTCTACCATAAGCCGCCTCCAACGTCGTTTTAGAGAATTTGGCAGTACATCCAACTGGTCTCACAACCGCAGACCATGCCATCCCAGGACCTCCATATCCGACTTCTACACCTGCGGTATCGTCTGAGACGAGCCACCCGGATGGCTGATGAAACTGAGTATTTCTGTCTGTATTTAAGCCCCTTTGTTGGAAAAACTCATTTTGATTGGCTGGGCCTTGGGTCCCCAGTGGGTGGGCCTGGCTCCACCCATGGTTAACATGCACTCCTGCTGAACAGTATATCAGCTCAGCAGCAGGCAGGAAGTGGCTACAGCCTCCTCTAACAGGGACACAGCCAGGCAGGCCCAGTGGATAGCACAGTAGAGCAGTGTTATGGTACAGTAGTCCAGCCGCTGGCCTGAAGTGACCCTGCCTGCAGTGTGGGAGCAGCTGGAAGAGAAAGAACAGAGATCAATGTGCTGCCTGGGTGACAGACAGAGAGAGGCAGGCAGACGGACGGGCCAGGCATGCAGGAAGACCCAGGCAAACAGGCAGAGGGCGTGTACATACTGATATATATATATATATATTTATTTGACTGTATATACGTATGTCGACAGACAGACAGGGATAGGCGGGGACAGACAGATATGCTAATGTAGACATGCGTGGATAGTGTGGTGGCATATTTCTGCTTTACCAAATGAGTTACAAACTACATACCAGTCAGTTACACTTAAACTACATCTTTAATAATAAGAGCTTTGCAATAGCAATTTTTGACATTCAATGATGCGCTATCTCTAATGAACCATTGAAAAGTACCAACAGAAAAGTACAAAGATGTTTTATAGGCAAGATACACCCCTCTCAACCTACATGACGAAGCACAGATCTTAGGAACAGTTCACGAAGGTTAAGATTTGTATGAAAGATATCTATAAAACATAGCAGACAGTTACTGCTGTGTCAACAGTTTTCATTGTAAAGACCAGTGTCTGGCCCTCTTACTCCAAAAAGGAACCGTCTCTCCCTGGTACGGTATAGAACAGAACCATTAGCTCATGTTCTCTGGAATGCTCTTTAGGTTTTATCACCCAAAAACATCGTAAATCTCCTCTGTCAGTGTTATCTCATAGAGGCCCATCCTCAGTGGAACACACACACACACAATAGTTATCAGATTACTCTATTCTGTCGAATAAAACAACCATTATAATGTAATACAAGCATTATAATATAATCTTGCAATTTTCCACGACAATAGTCAGACAGACAGGTGACTGACTGGCAGCTGATTCAGTTGCTTGCTGGCCCAGCAGTTCTATTCAAATCAAATTGTATTTCTCACATGCTTTGAAAACAACCGGTGTAGACTAACAGTAAAATGCTTATTTCCCCAATGATGCAGAGATTATATATATATAAATATAACACAAGGAATAAGTAGAAAAATAATTACACTAGGAATAAATACACAATGAGGAACAATAACTTGGCTATATACATGGGGTACCAGTGAGGTAGATATGTACAGTAGATATGTACCAGTCAAAAGTTTGGACACACCTACTCATTCATGGGTTTTTCTTTATTTTTACTATTTTCTAGATTGCAGAATAGTAGTGAAGACATCAAAACTATGAAATAACACATGAAATCATGTAGTAACCAAAAAAGTGTTAAACATATCCAAATATATTTTAGTTTCTTCAAGGTAGCCACCCTTTGCCTTGATGACGGCTTTGCACACTCTTAGCATTCAACCAGATTCATGAGGTAGTCACCTGGAATGCTTTTCCAACAGTCTTGAAGGAGTTCCCACATGTGCTGAGCACTTGTTGGCTGCTTTTCCTTCACTATGTGCTCCAACTCATCCCAAACCATCTCAATTGGGTAGAGGTTTGGTGATTGTGGAGGCCAGGTCATCTGATGCAGCACTCCATCACTCTGGCGTATCACTGCAGAATGCTGTGTTAGCCATGCTGGTTAAGTGTGCCTTGAATTCTAAATAAATCCCTGACAGTGTCAGCAGCAAAGCACCCCACACCATCACACCTCCTCCTCCATGCTTCGCGGTGGGAACCACACTTGTGGAGATCATCTACTCATCTACTCATTCACCTACTCTGCATCTCACAAAGACACCGTGGTTGGAACCAAAAATCCCAAATTTGGACTCATCAGACCAAAGGACAGATTTCCACCGGTTTAATGGCCATTGCTCGTGTTTCTTGGCACAAGCAAGTCTCTTCTTATTATTGGTGTCCTTTAGTAGGGGTTTCTTTGCAGCAATTCGACCGTGAAGGCCTGATTCACGCAGTCTCCTCTGAATAGTTGATGTTTACATGTTACTTGAACTCTGTGAAGCATTTATTTGGGCTGCAATCTGAGGTGCAGTTAATTGCCGATTTCTGAGGCTGTTGACTCTAACTCTGTAGCAGAGGTAACTCTGGGTCTTCCTTTCCTGTGGCGGTCCTCATGAGAGCCAGTTTTTTCATCAGTGCTTGATGGTTTTTGCGACTGCACTTGAAGAAATTACTTGACATTTTTCAGAATGACCTTCATGTCTTAAAGTAATGATGGCTGTTTCTCTTTGCTTATTTGAGCTGTTCTTGCCATAATATGGACTTGGTCTTTTACCAGATATGGTTATATTCTGTATACCAACCCTACCTTGTCACAACACAACTGATTGGCAAAAAACGCATTAAGAAGGAAAGAAATTCCACAAATTAACTTTTAACAAAGCACACCTGTTAATTGAAATGCATTTCAGGTGACTACCTCATGAAGCTGGTTCAGAGAATGCCAAGAGAGTGCAAAACTGTCATCAAGGCAAAGGGTGGCTACTTTGAAGAATCTGAAATATAAAATATATTTAGATTGGTTTAACACTTTTTTGGTTACTACATGACTCCATTTGTTATTTTATAGTTTTGATGTCTTCACTATTATTCTACAATGTAGAAAATAGTAAAAAATAAAAAATAAAAAAAAAAAAAAAAACACTTTGAATGAGTAGGTGTGTCCAAACTTTTGACTGGTACTGTAGGCAGAGATGAAGTGACTAGGCAACGGCTCGCATTCCTCACATCCTCCCCAAATACCTCACACACTGAACATCTGCATTGTTAGCACCATGCTTTCTAATTAGGCTGTACTGACTGGACTGGCAGCATCGCACTCACACAAGCATGAAGACAGACACATGCTGACATACACACATTTGTATAACATACACAACATACTCCCGGGTGGCGCAGTGGTCTAGGGCACTGCATCGCAGTGCTAACTGCGCCACCAGAGCCTCTGGGTTCGCGCCCAGGCTCTGTCGCAGCCGGCCGCGACCGGGAGGTCCGTGGGGCGACGCACAATTGGCATAGCGTCGTCCGGGGTAGGGAGGGTTTGGCCGGTAGGGATATCCTTGTCTCATCGCGCTCCAGCGACTCCTGTGGCGGGCCGGGCGCAGTGCGCGCCAACCAAGGGGGCCAGGTACACGGTGTTTCCTCCGACACATTGGTGCGGCTGGCTTCCGGGTTGGAGGCGCGCTGTGTTAAGAAGCAGTACGGCTGGTTGGGTTGTGCTTCGGAGGACGCATGGCTTTCGACCTTCGTCTCTCCCGAGCCGTACGGGAGTTGTAGCGATGAGACAAGGTAGTAATTACTAGCGATTGGATACCACGAAAATTGGGAGAAAATGGGATAAAATAAAAAAATAAAAATAAAAATAAAAACAACATAATAGCCAGACACTGAACGCTGTGTTATATCAGACCGAATACACACAGATATGACAAAACATTTGTTTTTAATGATCTAATTATGTTTCTAACCAGTTTATAATTGCAGTAAGGAACTTCGGGAGGGTGGGAGTTGTGGTGTATGGCCAATATCCAGGCACCGTCCAAGAACAGCTCTTAGCCGTGGTATATTTGCCATATAACACCCCCTCGGGCCTTAATGCTTAATTATACTGCAAGTACTATGCTATTTACTCGACATGGCACTCGCATGAATGATAAAATGTAAATGACATATCACACAACATGATAGCCAGTGAATTAGAATGATTTGTTACTGCGCAGTGTGTCAAGTACAATGCTCTTTACTGCACTCATACAAACAAGATGGCACATGCCAACACAAACTGGAAAAAGGTAAATGTCCTCAAACATTTTCTGCTTATTTCAGCTGTCCAAAAGAATTTTTTTATGGTAGTGGAATTAGTTTAGACGTTTAAATTGAGACATACCGACACATGCTACAAATAACAACGTACTGTAGGCTACAATGAGCTCAAAGTATTGGGACAGTGCAAATTATTTTGTTGTTTTGGAACTGTTCTCTAGCACTTTTGGATTTGAAGTTATACATATTTTACAAGGTTAAAGTGCAGACTGTCAGCTTTAATTTTAGGGTATTTTCATCCATATCGGGTGAACCGTATAGAAATTACAGCACAGTCCCCCTATTTTTTTTATTTAATTGAACCTCTCAGTTAAGAACAAATTCTTATTTACAATGATGGCCTACCGGGGAACAGTGGGTTAACTGCCTTGTTCAGAGGCAGAACGACCTTTGTCAGCTCAGGGATTCAATCCAGCAACCTTTCGGTTACTGGCCCAACGCTCTAACCACTAGGCTACCTGCCGGTCCCTATTTTAGGGGACGAAAAGTATTGGGACAAATTCACTTGTGTGTATTAAGTTAAGTATTTGGTCCCATATTCTTAGCACGCAATGACTACAACAAGCTTGTGAGTCTACAAATTTGTTGGATGCATTTGCTGTTTATTTCGGTTGCGTTTCAGCTTATTTTGTGCCCAATAGAAATGAATGGTAAATAATGTATTGTGTCATTTTGGAGTCGCTTTTATTGTAAATAAGAATAGGATGTTTCTAGACACATTCATGTGGATGCTATGTGGTCCCGTGTGGCTCAGTTGGTAGAGCATGGCGCTTGCAACGCCAGGGTTGTGGGTTCAATTCCCACGGGGGGACCAGGGTTCAATTCCCACGGGGGGACCAGGATGAATATGTATGAACTTTCCAAGTTGTAAGTCGCTCTGGATAAGAGCGTCTGCTAAATGACTTAAATGTAAATGTAAATGTAATGCTACCATGATTACGGATAATACTGAGTTAATTGTGATGGTGATAATGATACGTGAGAAAGTTGAGGCATAAATATAATACTCCCCCCCCAAAACCTTCTAACCTCCCCTGTCTTGGGGGTATGCTATTTGTGCATCTAACTTTCTCACTCATCGTTATTCACGATTTATTTAAGACTATCCGTAATCATGATGTAATCTTTGCGTCCTTGCAAAATGGGACCAAATACTAAACTTTTTGCTACTTTAATACACATATAAGTGAATTTGTCTCTACATTTGGTCCCCTAAAATGGGAGGCCCATGTACAAAAAGTGCTGTAATTTCTAAGCGGTTCACCCGATATGAATGAAAATACCCTCAAATTAAAGCTGACAGTCTGCCCTTTAACCTTAGTCATTGTATCATTTCAAATCCAAAGTGCTAGAGTACAGAGCCAAAACAACAACACGTGTTACTGTCCCAATACTTGTGTGATGTATTGTTTAACATACCACATGTGCTAATCACACACATTCAGAAACCCAATACTGGCACATCAATCCAGCCTCAGTGTGTTGATGCCTTTTTAAAGTGCTTCTGAACCTGGCCTAATTGGAAATCAATCCAAAAACCCTCTCTGTCAATTCTCGCAATGCTCTTACTGCTAATGCTATTACTGCTAATGTTACCATAGCTAATATGAACTTCACTGTCTTCATTTCAGTGGAGCTTGGCTGAGTGTCACACCAATACTTTATTGTATCCTCTGTATGCTAAAGCTAAACTGGGTAGTGTTAATTAGGCACCAAACGGAAGAAAACAGACTAAAACAGGGAGGGAGTGACTATCTGGACTTGGCCAATAAGAAACACAGATATTTTTTTTTCCCTTGTTAAACGCTTTTACATGTTTTCCCTCTGTGAACGCCACCCTAATTCAGTAATAAAGAATGAAACAAAAGGAAAAGTAAGCTTTTGCAATATCTTTTGTGTGCAAAGCCATTACATCTAAACAGCCCTGATAGCGTCCTCATGCCACCCCGGTTCTGTGTTTCCCTGTTTAACCTGCAGGGTAAAGCGTACCGGGACAAGCAGCTGATCTACCTAAAGGATCACCTAGACCGGTACTATCACAGCCGTGACAGAAAGTGGATCGTGCTCTTCCCAGAAGGCGGCTTCTTGCGCAAGCGGCGGGAAACCAGCCAGGCATTCGCCAAGAAGAACTCGCTTCCTCACCTGACGCATGTGACGCTGCCACGGCTGGGTGCCACTCAGGTGATCCTGAAGACCCTGGGGCCGCAGCAGGAGAACGGCTGCCTGGGGACAGAGGCCAGCACAGTGCACCCTAGCCAGTCAGGTGGGTGACGAACACACACACACACACCACGTGCACATATAAACACCCACATTCTGTATACACCGAAACTCTCTTTTGTGATTAACTTCCCTCTCTCACACACATACACATACTGTCACGATCGTGTGGCGGATTAATGGACCAAAATGCAGCTTTTGGAAAATAAGCCATCTTCTTTTATTATAACACGAAGATGAACACGACACAAAAACACTTTAACAAAACAACAAAACAACAAAACGACCGTGAAGCTACAAACGTTGTGCACAAACATACAGGCTACTAACGTTCTTACATAGACAACGCTAGACACATGCACTACACACAAACCCATACAATACACCCAACACCCCCTTTACCATATAATCACCCAAAACCGACAAAACACAAACATTCCCCATGTCACACCCTGACCTAACTAAAATAATAAAGAAAACAAAGAATACTAAGGCCAGGGCGTGACACATACACATAAACACTCTGTTGAGACAAAAGTCCCCAACACATGCAGATCATACACACACTGACACCCCCGTTCTTCCGTTTCACCTTAATCTGCCTCGAAATCTCTGGTCATCACCTGAGGTCTTAGAGGGCTGTGACACACCTGCAACCTGTCTTCACCTCCTCCCTTCTAATCCTGTGGCTCCACTCCACTGCAGCCAGTCACTTCTGTCTGTACCTGTATCTGTTCATCTATTATAGTAATCTAGGACCAGGTCATCCTCCAGGGTTCACCAAGCAAAGGTCTCCTTTGTTTAAATCAGGGTTGGGGTCAATTCAAATTGAAGTCGGTCGATTCAGGAAGTGATTTCAATTTAAAATGTATAAAACTATTATTTTGATATAAATAGCTTCTCGCTTTCAGGTTATTGAGAAGTCATAAAAAAAACAGGTGCCCTTTTTTCAATTATTGAATTGGAATTTCAAATTTACTCTCTGAATTGATTGACTTCGATTGGAATTGACCCCAACTTTAAAGGTTATTTTACCTGATTCCAGGTAAAGCCTCACGATTCCTGGGAAAAAGTGTTATCAGGACGCATCACCATGAGTCACTTCCTGCTCTTGACCCTCCCAACTCAGTACTCATGCATGTGCTTCCCAGAGTGCAACACCTCTAACTCCGTACTTTACAAATTGGGGAGAGGGAGGCTGATTATGGGTACTGAACTAATAATCAGACAGGCAATTTTGGCACAGGATACTAATGAAAGTTTTTTTCCCAAGTAGACCTAAGTAAAGTACACTTTTCAAATCAAATTGTATTTGTCACATGCAGGGAAGACAACAGATGTAGACCTTAACGTGAAATGCTTACAAGCCCTTAACCAACAATGCAGTTCAAGAAATAGAGTTAAACAACAAATATTTGACAAAATAACAATAATGAGACTATATACAGGGGGACCTGTACTGAGTCAAAGTGCAGGGGTACAGGTTAGTCGAGGTAATTTGTGCATGTAGATGGGAGTAAAATGACTATGCATAGATAATAAACAGCGAGTAGCAGCAGTGTAAAAACAAAGGGGGGGGGGGGGTCAGTCAATGTAAATATTCTGGGTGGCCATTTGATTCATTGTTCAGCAATCTTATGGCTTGGGGGTAGAAGCCTTTTGGACCTAGACTTGGCACTCCGGTACCGCTTGCCGTGCGTGCCTTCCTCTGACACCGCCTAGTATATAGGTCCTAGATATAAGAAACCTTGAGTCTAGTGATATACTGGGTCGTACGCACTACCCTCTGTAGCGCCTTACAGTCAGATGCTGAGCTGTTGCCATACCAGGCGGTGATGCAACCGGGTCAGGATGCTCTCGATGGTGCAGCTGTAGAACTTGGGACGCCATGCGAAATCTTTTCATTCTCATGAGGGGGAAAAGGTTATTGTCGTGCCCTCTTCACGACTGTCTTGGTCTGTTTGGACCATGATAGTTCGTTGGTGATGTGGACACCAAGGAACTGGTCAGCTTCCATCCTGAGCCATTAAAAAGAGGACTTCCAAGAAGCCAGTTTTTCAGACAGCGCCGTATATGCCACTCCACAGAGGATTATCTAGATAAAGCAGCGGAGATGCACATTAGGTTTCTAAGAAGAGGCTATTCGTCATAATGTGCGGATGAAGATCTTAATTTGGCATTGGGAAAAACACGAGATGAACTGCTACATAAAGGACCCGCTAAAGAACACTCCGTAATGTTCACAACCACATATACTTTGAACTCGCGAAAAGTGGGCGACGCGGTCAAGAAACACGGGCATATTTTATCATCGGACCCAGCTTTACCGGCTGAATTTAAAAATCCACCACTTATTGTGTGTAGGAGAGGTCGCAATTTCTGTGAAAAATTGGTTCATGCCAACTGCCAACCACAAAAGACAATCAGCCAGGATATTTTACGCCCTCTTCCAAATGGTAGCTATAAATGCCGAGGATGCGCACAGTGCAACAATATGATGAAGTGTGAATATTTCTGCCACCCACATACAGGTAAACGGTTCTAAATAAATGACATTTATTACGTGTTCCACCACCCATGTTATTTACATTATTAAATGTCCATGTGGGCTGTGTTATGTCGGGAAAACCTCTCGTCCTCTCAACCAGAGAATTAGTGATCATAAAAGTACAATCAGGAGAAACCACAGGGATTATCCACTCGCAGTACATTTTAGTGACCTTAAGCACGACATTTCTACCTTTTTTTTTTTTTTTTTGATTTTGTGGTATAGAGAAAGTTAAGATATCAGACAGGGGATGTGATATTAATAATACTCTGAGTAAAAGATAATGTTTTGGGATTTTCACCCTCCAGACATTATTTCCTAAAGGACTTAATGATGAAATGCCTATGTATGTTATGTTGTGAATTTGAACAGGAATTACTCTGATGTTTTTCGTACGATGTACCCAATGATTAATGAAAACTTGCTATGTCCCCATTGTGGTTTTACAGACGTTTAATACGTCTTATTTACACACTTTATATGAATATTTATGAAATGCCTATTGTTATATTTGGTAGCACTTATTTGTTTTTCCTTCGCATCCAACCCCTTTCGATGTGTGGAACGGATGTGCGTGGGCTAGGTCTACATAAGGGTGGGGGAGAAAAATGTACTCACAAAAGCTCTGACGAAGGCCGTGAGGCCGATGCGTAAGTTTATTAAAGATCAGTGATACTATCGAATAGTGTGCGGTTTCCTTTTTCCTTTATCTTGTTCAATGTTCAACTGTTACCATGCACCTGCAAAAAAGATTGCTCAGATGTGCGAGTGCCTTTTGAATTTTGACACCAAGGAACTTGAAACTCTCTACCTCCTCCATTACAGCCCCGTCAATGTGAATGGGGGCGTGTTCGCCCCCCCTTTTCCTGTAGTCCACGATCAGCTCCTTTATCTTGCTCACTTTAAGGGAGAGGTTGTTGTCCTGGCACCATACTGCCAGGTCTCTGACCTCCTCCCTCTAGACTGTTGGAGTCGTGCTTGGCCACGCAGTCGTGGGTGAACAGGGAGGTACAGGAGGGGACTAAGCACGCACCCCTGAGGGGCTCCCCAGCGTGACAGATGTGTTGTTGCCTACCCTTACCACCTGGGGGCGGCCCATCGGGAATTCCAGGATCCAGTTGCAGAGGGAGGTGTTTAGTCCAAGGGTCCTTAGCTTAGTGATGAGCTTTGAGGGCACTATGGTGTTGAACGGTGAGCTGTAGTCAATATACCTCCAACAGGCCAAATGTTACACTGTCAATAAACCACATGTCTGACTCCCAAAACTCGCAATTGTCACTGGTAACTTCTTTAATAAATATTTGGTGCTATAGTCTGGGTAAGTCCGGCAGACCACTGACAGTTATTCTTTCAAACTACCGTAGTGTTCCTGTGAATGTTGTGGCACATCCTATAAATAGAATGTGTAGTGCAGATCTTGCTCAAATGGGAGTTTTATATTGGGCTGGCTGCCTGTCGAGAAAGAACACGCTTTCAAAACCTCAAACCATAAAATCATCACTTCTCTGTTATGGTGCCCTCTGAGAATACTGTTTTTAAATGGGAGGGGGTGGGCTGGATGGATGAGGGGCGGGACACACAAACACACACAGTGTCACACACGTATGAAGGAGACGGAAATTACAACAGTGGTCCCCTGGAACCCCAGCGGCGATCTGCAGTAGAGTCATTTCCCCGTCCTGGGACCAGGCCTAAATAAACTGACTGACTAGGATTACATCTCTGCAATTAAGAAAATTAAACCTTTATTGAAACCTTTATTTCCCCCCACATTTTCTCCTTAACCTCATTTCCCCCCCCCCCCCTCCATCAGGACTGGCCTTCATTGAGCTCTGCCCCTCCTGTCCACTGCTGACAACCAGCCCCCTAGCCAATCAATAAGCCTCGCCTCCTGGCCCAGCTGAGTTTGGGAAACAAAGACTGCACACAGTGGCAGGCTGCACATACCCACACACACACACATAGACAGACAGGCGCGCGCACACACACCATCACTCACATGCACATACACATGCACTTTGGAATTCCCTGGCTTTAGCTCAAAATCCATTTTAAATGAGTCCTGTTGCCTTTCTAGTAATTGTAAGATCGTGTTGAAGCCAGCAGTATTGAGTGCGTGGCTAAGGGATCTAGCCACCATGGGGGTTGCTAACTCCTGTGTCCTGCAATAACTCTGTGTTTACAGCTGAGCTATCCAATACATCTAGGTCTGTTGGAAAGGGTTCATATATGTAGAAAATACCTTGCATAGAAGTTGCAAGTCTTTCTAGGTGAATTTGTTTTCCACTAAAAAATCATGTAATTTAATAATTGGGAAATGTAATGATGGGGCTGGATGATTAATGGAAAATGTGTGAATATTTTTTGTGAATTAATTTTTCATTTTGTCAGCATAAGGTTGGTAGCAACATGTGGAAATCTGTTTCAGCGGAAGTCAACTACGAAACCCGCAATGCTCAATGTGCTAGGTAGTTAACTTGGTAGCAAGCATAGCTACACACAATAATACTCAAGTCCAATATCACCAGGTGAAGTAGCTAGTTAGCTGTAAAATTGCCTAAACAAACTGCGCTATCAATTTAGAAGTCTACAATCTCACCGTGTTAAACCTGCAGATCGATTCGTCTCACAAAGTGGAGTCTGACATTCACAACGGCCATGCAACGCACCCTGGACTGAAGAGACCAACATATAGGAGAAGTGTGGGGGACCCCTGTTAAATTACACATTTATAATACATGCCAATTAGCGGACACTTAGTCATGCATACATACATTTTACGTATGGGTGGTCCCGAGAATCAAACCCACTACCTTGGTGTTACAAGTGCCATGCTCTACCAACTGAGCTACATTTCTCAAGGTAGGAATATCACACAAATATGATCAATGACTCATTCGAGAGAAGACAACCTGACATTAGCCAGAATTGAAATCTGACATGTACGCTAGATGTTTTGGGTATCTGAAAGTCGTATTCCTATTAACTTCCAGTATAGTGAGAGTGGCTTTATTGCAATGCTACGTCATACCAGCTGAATAGTTACAATAAACATGAAATGCACAAAACGATAACAATAGAAATGGGTAAATCTTTCCTTTTAGAGCCGAATCATAGTACGCAACGCAATAACTACAAATAGCTACCCAAAAGGGCGATTTTACACACACACACACACACACAGGCACAGGGCTCTCTCTCTCTGACCGTACCTAGAGCCTCAGCCAACTGGCTCACACAGCAGACAATGGGCCTCTCAGAGGAAATGGGATCTGATGTGAATGTGAGCGCAGCACCATTACGGCTGTGTATCGGCTCCACAATGTCACCTGGGGGTAAATACTGTCACCCACAACAGCACAGAGGCTGTTTGAACCCAGAACTGTGACAAGCAAGCGGCCGAGCATCTCGCTGTTGGCTTAGGGGCTATTCTCAGAGGTATCGATACTCAAGACATTATTGTAATGTAGAGTTGCAGAAATCTCCTGTCTGGAGTGCTACCTCTGGAGTTTGTGCACAACAGTTGCACAGTTGCCCCCCTCCAAGGCAGAGCAGTGTAAACAGAATTGTCTCGTTCAGCAGTATAAATGATCATGCTTTTGAAACATACCCTCGTAAAACTGACTATCCTACCGATCCTTGACTTCGGGGATGTCATTTACAAAGTTGCCTCCAACACACCACTCAACAAATTGGATGCAGTCTATCACAGTGCCATCCATTTTGTCACCAAAGCCCCATATACTACCCACCACTGCGACCTGTATGCTCTCGTTGGCTGGTCCTCGCTACATATTCGTCACCAAACCCACTGGCTCCAGGTCATCTAAGTCTTTGCTTGGTAAAGCCCCGCCTTATTTCAGCTCGCTGGTCACCATAGCAGCACCCACCCGTAGCACGAGCTCCAGCAGGTATATCTCACTGGTCATCCCCATAGCCAATTCCTCCTTTTGGCCGCCTTTCCTTCCAGTTCTCTGCTGCCAATGACTGGAACGAATTGCAAAAATCACTGAAGTTGGAGACTTATATCTCCCTCTCTAACTTTAAGCGTCAGTTGTCAGAGCAGCTTACCGATCACTGCAGCTGTACACACAGCCAATCTGTAAATAGCCCATCCAACCAACTACCTACCTCATCCCCATATTTTGGTTTTGTTTTTCTGCTCTTTTGCACACCAGTATTTCTACTTGCACATCCTCATCTGCACATATATCCCTCCAGGGTAAATTGCTAAATTGTAGTTACTTCGCCACTATTGGCCTATTTATTGCCTTACCTCCTTACTTCATTTGTACACACTGTATACAGATAGATTTTTCTATTGTGTTATTGACTGTATGTTTGTTTATTCCATGTGTAACTCTGTTGTTTGTGTCGCACTGCTTTGCTTTATCTTGGCCAGGTCACAGTTGTAAATGAGAACTTGTTCTCAACTGGCCTACCTGGTTAAATAAAAGGTGAAATTTAAAAAAATCATAAACATCCCTGGTTCGCTCATCTTTTCAGTTCGCTGCAGCTAGCGACAGGAACGAGCTGCAACAAACACTCAAACTGGACAGTTTTATCTCCATCTCTTCATTCAAAGACTCAATCATGGACACTTACTGACAGTTGTGGCTGCTTGTGTGATGTAGTGTTGTCTTTACCATCTTGACCTTTGTGCTGTTGACTGTGCCCAATAATGTTTGTACCATGATTTGTGCTGCTACCATGTTGTTATGTTGTGTTGCTACCATGTTGTTGTCATGTGTTGCTGCCTTGCTATGTTATTGTCTTAGGTCTCTCTTTATGTAGTGTTGTCTCTCTTGTTGTGATGTGTGTTTTTGTCCTATATTTATATAGTATTTTTATTTAGGTTTTATCCCAGGCCCCCGTTCCGGCAGGAGGCCTTTTGCTAGGCCGTCATTGTAAATAAGAATTTGTTCTTAACTGACTTGCCTAGTTAAATAAAGGTTAAATAAATACATTTAAAAAATAACGCAACATTTTTTTTGTGTGAGAACCATGAGTTGATAATGAGATGGAAACGTGTTTTCGTACATGGGAATTCACCTGCAAAAAAAGTATTTTTATGTTCACTATGTCATCACACACCGCCTTTTCTCTGCAACAAGTCAATTTAATGGAAACACCTCTGGTGGGAAAATGCGCATATTGGTTTTTATGCAGATTTTTTGGATATTTGCATAAATCTGTCGCCAATTGGATGGAAACCTAGTTACAGACAGAGACAACTGCAGATGCACAATACAACTAACTAGGCTGAGCTTGCTTTATGTTTATGCAAGGCCTTTGTATCTGTAATAAACATATATATATATATATTCTCATACAGTATGTCATCACTATTGTGGTGATATAATTATTCCAGTCAATCATTTTTTATTCAAAATAACGTAAATAAATGGGTCAATTTTAGGCTACAAATACACAGCTTAGGCTATAGATGCATGACGTTACTGCTTCGTTTCCCCTAGCCAGGCCCGATGTGATCAGAGCGCATCTGCTTCTCTAGGCTATCTGCAGCTGTGGTTATCAGAAGGCTACAGTTAATCAGTTGAGTTGACAAATCATGAGGCATAAAAAGGGGGGGGGGGGGGGTTGGTGGATATGGGCTTCCATATGAACACATAAAAACCGCTCGGAAACTCCCCAATGAATTCAGTTATACCCACGTTTTCAGTTGCAATCTGCTTTTACTACATGTACTGATTTGCATGATATTGCTAAAAATGAAGACTGGTATGTTTTAAGGGTAGGCCTGTTGTACTTTTTATATTCATATGGGAGGGTTAATCATTCATCTTTGATAGGCTAGCGTTACTTGAAGACATGCTGTTAGCGACTGTGTGCTTTTGTCTTGAAGCAAAAATGTAATGTGTAGCCTCTAGACGAGAAAGTAAATCCTTTGTCTGCACATGCTTGGGAATTGTTGCATTATTCAAGAGTGTAATGTGGTTTGGTTCCATTATTCAAACGTGTAATATGGTTAAGAGGAAAAGTCACTTGCATGCTTACTGGCTGGTTTTAGTAAGCTTTATATGGGATTTCCCCGTGTGCCAGTGGCCAATCACAGGTGTCTATTAAACCCCTGGTTCAGTAGAAGGTATGAACAAGGAACCTCCTGATTGGTTAAGAGTGTGGCCTGACTATCCTTTTTGCCAGGGAGACATTTGTCCCTGAGTGCGTCTTAAATGGCACCCTATTCTCTCTATAGTGCACTACTCCCTATGAGCCCAGGTCCAAAGTAGTACACTATATATTTGGAATAGGGTGCCATTTGGGAGCCCTGTGTATGCCCCCTCCATAACTGTTTACAGCAGCCAGGCTACTCCGATGTCGTATCAAATGAGTGGCTTTGCTGTCATTACAGTATTGTTTGTCGCTGGTGCACATGGATGTAGAGCGAGCTTGGCAACACGCCTGTTTCGGAGCTGGCGCCAAGCTATTACCTACCCAAGGATAGGTGTTCTGTTGTCCAGCATCAACATTACCCACCTAGGAATAGGTGCTCTGTTGGCAAGCATCAGCACTCTGGTCTTGTGTAATTCTGTCTGGGTTCATCTTAGCAATGTTTTCAAAAGGCAGTTGTCCAAGTGCTCTTAAGTGATTTACATTCTAAAAGACCTGCGTGAGCTGCCAATCTTTTTTCCGCCTCAGTTTTTTCCCCCTGCCTTCGCCATCTGGTAACGCACATATGCGCGAGCGCACGCACGCACACACACACAAACACTACCCAGTCAGCTACTTAAGCGAGCCATCCACAATCCTCTCACTCACTCACTCACTCACATATTACACTCACTCACTCACATATTACACTCACTCACCCCTCACTCACATATTACGCTCGCTCACTCACTCACATATTATACTCACTCACTCACATATTACACTCACTCACCCCTCACTCACATATTACGCTCGCTCACTCACTCACATATTATACTCACTCACTCACATATTACACTCACTCACACAGGCCACATCTATATTGGTAGGCCAATGCAGCCTTATGTCATAGATCAGAGGCCCCTGTGACGCCTTCTTAATAAACCAGGGCTGCGTCTCAAATGGCACCCTTTATACTACACTACTTTTGACCAAGGCCTATATGGAATTGTACCTGTTGTGATGCAACCCAGGAGTGATGGAGTGGAGTAATGGCTCTGTGGCTGTGTCTGAAAACAGTACTAGCCCTCATCCTTGCTTCCTCCGTCCTTTCCTCAATTCCTCTCAAAGCTCATTGGAGGAGGAGGTCCGACTGAGGGACCATAGATCCTCCCTTCCAATGGGCTTTGAAAAGGAATTCAGGAAACAAGGACGGAGGAAGCAAGAATTCGACCGCTATTAATGTTTTCAAACCCGGCCTGTGTGTCTGTGCCAGACGTTCCTCGCCTGATGGTTTGAACGCCCTCAGCTTCACTTGTCCTCTCCGTCACAGCCCTGAGGACACACAGCCCTCTCTGACAAACACACACACACATCCCTTACAGCGCTGTCTGTGCGTGTGAGTTTGTTCGAAAGAGAGACACACTTTCTCTCTCTCTCCCTTCCATCTCTCATCCCGCTTTCTCTCTCTCTCTCTGCCCCCATCTCCCCCCCTCACTCTTCTCTGCCCTGTCCATATATTCCTCACTGTCTGCCCGTGATGCCATCTCATTCATGTCTTAACTCTCTCTGTCTGTCTGTGCAGGTAGTAAACCCAAAGGCCTGCAGTGGGTGGTGGACGTGACCATAGCGTACTCCAAAGCCAGGCCCATGGACATCCAGACGTGGATCTTTGGCTACAGACCTCCCACAGTCACGCACGTACACTACAGGTAAGGACTGAGCCTAACTACACTGACACCTCTCTCTTTCTCTGTCTGTCTCGCTCTCTCTCCGCTTCTCACCCTCTCACTCGTTGAGCATCAGAGGTTGGGTTGGTTTTGGCCAGGTTGCGGTACCTATATCTTTGTCTGGCACTCTTTCTCATAGAAAATAGAATAAGAATATCCCAAGGCTCTTGTTGTTAAGATCTAGTAATGATGGATTAATTAGACAAAGGCTGGTTGCTGTTGCCTGTCACCAACACACTCTCTGCCTCTGCTGTGTACAGCAGGTTCCATATGTCCTTCGCTCAGCAGTTTCTACCTCTATCATTCTCTGGCCATTCTCATTATAAGAGGACGTGTATTCTAGAAGATTCTAATACCCCGACTGCACGCGACGCGAGCGTTGCAAAATAAATTTAGAAATCTATGTTATTCAATTATTGCGCGCACACTGCTTTCTCGCGTCAACGAGCGTCTGCGTTGCCAAGGGCTAAAATATAAGTAATTCCTATTCCTGACCCAGATCGCGCTGCAAGTCCTGCCTCTCCCATCTCCTTATTGGTTTATAGAAGCAAGTACTCACGTGCCATCTTCTCATTGGTTATACCCACGTGGGTGATTGAAAGACGAACTGTGTTGCCAGTTGTCGTGGTAATACTATGAACGTTTAGATGTCAATCAACGTATAAGTTCAACGATGAAAAAGCCTGGAAGGAGAGATGACTAGAAACGATTCGGTTGGCCGTTTTATGTGTGGATTCATTGTCAGAGTAGAGGACCTTGTGTATTTCAGGTAAAATAGCAACCTAATGTTTATATCCCAGGACAAATTAGCTAGCAACAGCAAGCTAGCTAAATAGGACAAATTGGCTAGCAAGTGCAAGCTAACTAGCTAAATTGCCATAAATGTTTAATGCTTTTCGACCTGTCCCCAAATTAATGTCATTGGTTCAGAGTTTGTTTTGATATTTTAACCTGCGTGTCGTGATTGCGTGCAGCCGGTTTGGGTTCAGTGTAAGGTCTTTAAAAATACTCTTCAGGGCCTCCCGGGTGGCGCGGTGGTCTAAGGCACTACATCGCAGTGCTAGCTGTGTCACCAGAGATTCTGGGTTCGAGCCCAGGCTCTGTCGCAGCCGGCAGCACCCGGGAGGCCCATGGGGCGGCGCACAATTGGCCCAGCGTCGTCCGGGTTAGGGAGGGTTTGGCCGGCAGGGATATCCTTGTCTCATCGCGCACTAGCAACTCCTGTGGCGGGCCGGGCGCTGTGCACACTGACCAGGTCGCTAGGTGTACGGTGTTTCGGTCGAAGCATTGGTGCGGCTGGCTTCCGGGTTGGATGCGCTCTGTGTTAAGAAGCAATGCGGCTTGGTTGGGTTGTGTTTGAGGACACATGGCTCTTGACCTTCGCCTCTCCCGAGACCGTACGGGAGTTGCAGCGATGAGACAAGACAGTAACTACTAACAATTGGATACCACGAAAAAGGGGGTAAAAATATAAAATATAAATACTCTTCTGCTATTTTGAACAATAGAGGGGTAAAAGGGGGTATTGTCCTCTATTGTTCAAAATAGCAGAAGAGTATATATATCTTTTTTTAATATCTTTTTTTACTTTTACCCCGATTTGTGCCATGTAATGAGGATACCTGCACCACCTACTGAAGTGTGCTGTGCTATTGTGAAGTAATTCACATGCTAAAAGAGGTGAAAAGGAGCCTGGAGTGCCACTGTAATGCAATTACTGCTATTTTAGCATAGAAGGGACATGGAGATGTTGTTGCTCCATAGTGACACAATACAGTCGGAAGTATGGAGCCACCCTAACTGCAATAAGCAGCCGCCCTCACTTCTGTACAGACAGAGGATAAAGCAGCAACATAGAAGATAGGAATATATCCTCATGTCGAAGCCTACAGTTGGTGTGGCGGCGTTAGGAATTCCCTCACTCCCCTCCCCACCCTACCTTGACAAACATGTCTACGTCCCAAAAGGCACCCTATTTCTCTCACTATATTAATGTGGCCATTTGAGACGTAGCCCATTGAAGTCGGGCTGGCCTCGTGTCACACCTGAAATGAATGTGGCACTCGGATCTCCTTTTCACCCCTTTTTTTATTTGTTTACCTTTTCTTGTTTCATTGTATGTAATGGCAGAGATTAGGGATGAATAAAGTATAACCATAATCATATAAACAGAAATCTATGCATTGTTATATGAAGACAAGTCCAGATATTGTGGCCAAGGTTTAGCAAATTGTTGTTTTTATTGACAAGTAAACTTGGTTGGGCAGCATGGTCGTTTGCTCTGCTCTCCTCTTCTCCTCTCCAGCCCTCTATCCTCCTCTGGTCCTATATTCTCCTCTCCAGTCATCTCTTCTCCTCTCCTCTCCAGTCATCTCTTCTCCTTTCCTCTCCTACCCTCTCTTCTCCTCTCCAGTCATCTCTTCTCCTCTCCAGTCATCTCCTTTCCTATCCTCTCATCTCCTCTCCTATCCCCTCATCGCCTCTCCAGGCAATGACATGTGTTTTGACTTGCCATTCTTCAAGCAAAGGATCCAAAGGCCTTTTTGCGCTTTTCGTTGACACCGATAAAAGACTGGCATATTCCTTCAAGGTCCAGTTTCTCCTGGTGCACGTGACACATGGCCACATTATTCAGCTTTGTTTGACTCATGGCTGATCTAAGCCATGTCTTCAGCCTCCACGGGGCACTAAAACTCCTCTCAGCCTCTACAGAGGAGGCAGGGACGACCAGCAGCTTACTAAAGCTTCCATCTGACTGAAGAGACCTCTCACTTCTGGCACCATTTCCCCAATAATGCTAGCAACATCTGAGCTCTTTTGATACGTGTAATTAGCCCCAAACATGGCCAGCTGCACCTGCAGTAGTCTTGAATTAAATTCAGGATTACTCGTCTACCACCTTGTCCATGTCTCCGCGTAGCAGCACATTTTCAAGCTGCTGCAGCATTTGGAATCCAGCTTGATCAAACCTCTCTATGAATTGAGTATTCACTGTGTCCAAGGCGTTGTAGAATCGGGCTCTGTATGAAGACTGGGCATCCGGATGTATAAGGGCTGCAGCCTGACCGGTGTAACGCTTTGTAGGTTTGCGGGAAATGAGGCATCTGAATAGGTCCAACTTTGTTGCCGTAGCAGTTGCTTTGCGAACAGGACATCAAAGTGCTCCTCCGTTCGCTTGTCCTGCATGCTTGTTTTGACGTGGTCCACAGCCTCCAATATGCCTGAAACGGTCTGTTTCCTAAGCTGCAGGGAGGTGATCAGGCACTCCGAATCCCCCGTCAGGTCTTCAGCCACTACAAGGCCGAGCACAGTGTTCCCTTTTAGAAATGTTCCATGAAGACCGATAGCCTTAGTTGAAGTGTCAGATGAGCTGCGTGACGCCATTTCTTCAAGGGCTGTCAGCACTGACTCATACTGGCTGAGAACTGAGCGGACGGCAGGGTTGCGAACAGTCCACCTGGCGGGACAGAGAGGTTTCAACAAGGTGAAACCATGCTTTGATTAAAGAAGCCCCCCCCCCAATTCATGCACCAGATCCATTGAATCTCTTACCAGTGGAGAGGCTCCACAGGCAGCCTGCGTAACTAAGTTCACTCAGGGTGGACCACAGTGACAATACACAGCCAGCGGTTGTGCTTTCCTTCAAATGGCTTGCACCCCCTGCAATCAACCAGCCGTGTTTGCAGCACCGTCATAGGTCTGTCCTGGAAGTTGGGACAGAGGAAGGCCTAGACGCATCATCACATCACATGCCATCTTGGCTATATTTTGCCCTGTCGTTGACACTTCTTCATAGAGTCCCAGGAATTCTTCCTTTGGTTGTAGATCTGCATCTACAAAGAGTCAAACATATTGACACCGGATCAACTCCTGATATATCCTGGGTGCATTCAAACATATTGACTCCTGCTCAACTCCTGATATGTCCTGGGTGCATTCAAACATATTGACTCCTGCTCAACTCCTGATATGTCCTGGGTGCATTCAAACATATTGACTCCTGATCAACTCCTGATATATCCTGGGTGCATTCAAACATATTGACTCCCGCTCAACTCCTGATATATCCTGGGTGCATTCAAACATATTGACTCCTGATCAACTCCTGATATATCCTGGGTGCATTCAAACATATTGACTCCTGATCAACTCCTGATATATCCTGGGTGCATTCAAACATATTGACTCCAGATCAACTCCTGATATATCCTGGCTGCATTCAAACATATTGACTCCTGCTCAACTTCTGATATATCCCAAGTGCCATCAATGATAAGTGCGAACAGGACCACTGGCGATGATATTATTTCCGACACAATTTCTTTGCTCAGCAGCTTCAAAATGTAGTTTTGCATTTGGGGACTGATGAAATCAAAGTGACCTTTCAGCCAGGGGTCAGCTCTGCATCGCCCTCTGCCTTGTACTTTAGAAGCTGGCTGAAATTCCCGCTCTCCTTATCAATGCCTCGAAAAGCCTGACCTAGAAGTCAGGAAGTCCTTCACACCCCCAACAATCTTCATCAGATTTCTCCTCTCTTGTTGCTGCTGTCTTTCAAGCTCACGTGAAAGTTGCACATTAACCTCTCTGGGGCAGGTGGCAAACGTCCCACCGGCCAATAGCCAGGGAAAATACAGCACGCCATATTCAAATAACATGATGTAAAAATCAAACTTTCATTAAATCACACATGTAAGATACCAAATTAAAGCTACACTCGTTGTGAATCGGGCCAACATGTCAGATTTCAAAAAGGCTTTTCGGCGAAAGCATAAGATGCTATTATCTGATGATAGCACAACAGTAAACAAAGAGAGAAGCATATTTCAACATTGCAAGCACGACACAAAACGCAGAAATAAAATATAAATCATGCCTTACGAAATTATTTTGTTGGCACTCCAATATGTCCCATAAACATCACAAATGGTCCTTTTGTTTGATTAATTCCATCGATATATATCCAAAATGTCCATTTATTTGGACTGTTTCATCCAGAAAAACACAGCTTCTAACTTTCGCCAAGTCACTACAAAATATATCAAAAGTTACATGTAAACTTTACCAAAACATTTCAAACTACTTTTGTAATACAACGTTAGGTATTTTTAAACGTTAATAGTCGATCAATTTGAAGACGGTATGATCTGTGTTCAATACAAAAAGAAAACAAACTGACGCAACTTTTTTCGTAACGTGCCTCTCTCAAAAAATGTACTTCATGTGACCCTCATTTACGATAGCCCTACTTCTTCATTACACAAAGGAATAACCTCAACCAATTTCCAAGGACTGGTGACATCCAGTGGA
The DNA here is from genome assembly GCF_029448725.1 of Salvelinus fontinalis. Taxonomy (NCBI): domain Eukaryota; kingdom Metazoa; phylum Chordata; class Actinopteri; order Salmoniformes; family Salmonidae; genus Salvelinus; species Salvelinus fontinalis. The sequence goes on along the minus strand of NC_074691.1, from coordinate 129,106 downwards.
AGCGGTAGGAACTGCAAGCAAGTCCATTAGAAATCTGGTGTCTAAGAAACCTCATTGAAAAGACAGTGACATCAAAAACAAAAAAATCTGAATGGTTTGTCCTCAGGGTTTTGCCTGCTACATAAGTTCTGTTATTCTCACAGACATGATTCAAACAGTTTTAGAAACTTCAGAGTGTTTTCTATCCAAATCTACTAATAATATGCATATCTTATATTCTGGGGATGAGTAGCAGGCAGTTGAATTTTGGCATGCTATTTATCCGAAAGTGAAAATGCTGCCCCCTGCCCACAAGAAGTTAACAGGCTTTGGCCCCTGAATCTGAGTCATCACAGCTAATTTGTGACACTGGCTGTCTTTATGCGCACTAAATGTCTCCAGTGCCGCCATCCAATTTTGAAAGCCAATCTTGACAAAAGCTGAATCTGCTTTGGACGCAAGCTTAGACTTTTGTGTTGCCAAGTATTTAGCACAATAGAAACAGGGGACCCTCTTTAAGGAGGGGCTGTAATGGAGCCAAGGATAATCTTTAAACCCTTTCTCCTGAAAGTAGTGTCATATTTGATAGGGTTTGACTAGGTATGACATTCACATTTGTCTGATTTGGCATGTCTGTCTACTCTCTGTCTGCCATTGTCTCAAACTCACTCTCTCTTGATTGTATTATCTGAAATACACACAAGAAGCCATACTTAGAGGAATATCTCATCTTAAATTAACATTATTCGGTCTTAACCATCAATATTTGCTCCTTTTCTCACTCATCTCCATGTCACCTGCTCTCCCTGTCCTGTCGGCATGCTCTACCTGTCCTGTCGGCATGCTCTCTCTCTCCCTGTCCTGTCGGCAGGCTCTCTCTCTCCCTGTCCTGTCGGCATTCTCTCCCTGTCCTGTCGGCATTCTCTCCCTGTCCTGTCGGCATGCTCTCCCTGTCCTGTCGGCATGCTCTCCCTGTCCTGTCGGCATTCTCTCCCTGTCCTGTCGGCATTCTCTCCCTGTCCTGTCGGCATTCTCTCCCTGTCCTGTCGGCATGCTCTCCCTGTCCTGTCGGCATTCTCTCCCTGTCCTGTCGGCATTCTCTCCCTGTCCTGTCGGCATGCTCTCCCTGTCCTGTCGGCATGCTCTCCCTGTCCTGTCGGCATGCTCTCCCTGTCCTGTCGGCATGCTCTCCCTGTCCTGTCGGCATGCTCTCCCTGTCCTGTCGGCATGCTCTCCCTGTCCTGTCGGCATACTCTCCCTGTCCTGTCGGCATGCTCTCTCTCTCCCTGTCCTGTCGGCATGCTCTCCCTGTCCTGTCGGCATGCTCTCTCTCTCCCTGTCCTGTCGGCATGCTCTCTCTCCCTGTCCTGTCGGCATGCTCTCTCCCTGTCCTGTCGGCATGCTCTCCCTGTCCTGTCGGCATGCTCTCTCTATCCCTGTCCTGTCGGCATGCTCTCTCTCTCCCTGTCCTGTCGGCATGCTCTCTCTATCCCTGTCCTGTCGGCATGCTCTCTCTCTCCCTGTCCTGTCGGCATGCTCTCTCTCTCCCTGTCCTGTCGGCATCCTCTCTCTCTCTTTACTCTGAACGCACCAGAGTGAACATGAAATAAATATTATCTTTAATCAAGTGGTGTTTCTTGCCATGATGTTCAGGAATGGATTACTAACCATTTCTGATCCGAATATCAAGAAACATTGACTCATCGCGTGTGCAACTGTATACTTCAATCATCTGACTGGTTCTCACTGCTCTCAACATACTTTTCTTATTTTCTGAGGCTGCCCAAAAACTGACGAATGTCACTGCCACCCTTCCTCTTGCGCCATGATGACACTCACTGTGAATGAAATCTGTCTAATAAAAGCTGTCTAATGCTGGCACTTGAATCAAACTAACACTAATAATGCTATTTATCATAAGCAAGTACAGCTATACAGTATACTATACACATGTGCAATAAATGAATGCTGCTACTGTTCACACAAATTACACATGCAGCGTAACATAAATGATTGGGCTGGCAGCGTGGCCTAGTGGTTAGAGCGTTGGACTAGTAACCGAAAGGTTGCAAGTTTGAATCCCCGAGCCGACAAGGTAAAAATCTGTCGTTCTGCCCCTGAACAAGGCAGTTGACCCACTAGGCCGTCATTTGAAAATAAGAATTTGTTCTGAACTGACTTGCAAAGTTAAATAAAGGTAAATAATAATAATTGACACTTTACTCAGACTTCACGTGGGCTTTCTGACAAATATAACATAATAAAGACATGAACGTCATTTGAATACACCTGTGAGCACCATTGTTGGTCGCTGGGTGAATGTGTGGCTAATTAACTTTCCAGGTAACTTAGCTATGTGATATAGCCTACCTAACATTCATATTACATTCTAGTTTTCCACGTTTTAATACATTTGAAAGTAATGAAATAGAGAGAGACAGTACAGTGTTTGACATTGATTGTACCTAACCACAGCAGTCGAGCAACGGCTTCTGCTGGGCTACGGCAACACCACTTGGACAAACCACACGCAGAACTGCAGTACAGCGTAATACTAGAACCGGTAGTAATAATAATGGCAATTTGTTAAGTTTAGCTATGATTACATTTGCTAATGATTATTTCGGACGGCGGTGGGGGGGACATTTGGGGGGGACATATATTGGGGGGGACATTTTAAGCATATTTGAATATTGGGGGGGATGTGTCCCCTGGTGTGTGGACTTTACTGTATTTGTACTTGGGAAATCGCTCTTCAACAGGAAAAGTAAAAAAAAAAATGACTGGAGGACGTCTTTAAAGAGAGCGCTGAATGGGAGACTTGAGGCCGTTTGGTCTTAAGATAAGACGCTAGGACTGAAGGAGGATTTATCACACAGGAAGGCCGAGGCTGGCACCGGCTGCTAAAAAAGCATTTTCTATTTGTGTCCGTTGCCCCTCTACATCTCTTTATTTAAGGATATCGTGCGCACACACTCTTGCTCTCTTTCACATACACCAAGCCAAGTTCAGTCCATTGCTCTGGCAGCATTGATTCCCTCAGGTTCCCTTTGCTGCCCTTCCTTTGAGTCCGGTCAAAGGTGTGAGCGTATATGTATGAGTAAATACACACACCACACATTAATAAGGCAGGCGTGCACAATTGACACGTACTTCTCCTCAACTCTCTCATATCTAGGCTTGTCAAACGGCCACTCGTAAGGTGGATGGTTTATCGTACATTGTTCTTCTGACTTCCGCTTTGACTCGTGTGCTTTTCCAATAAGCATCACAATGATCTCTGTGATTTATATCAAGGGATTACCATATTTTTATTTGCCACGTCGTCATTCTAAAGGCTAGAGTCAAACTGTGGTCTCGGACCGGATGCCCTCTCGCACGAGCGAGCTCTAACTCTCTCTGCCCTCTACCGTCCCAACGTCCACTGCGTCCAAGATTGTGTTCGTTCAAGCACACTGTAGCAAAGTGTTCAAAACTATTTTCCAAAAGATGGGAAAAATGTGCATTTCTCATTGGAGAAGTATCGGTCGTCCCTCCCTGTTTCAGTCCATTTGGTGCCAAATGAACGTGACCCAGGGCTCCAGCTTGTCCAGACCTCCCTGGCCCTGCATGACTCTGGCTCTGCTGAATGGCCCTTCTCTCCACCCTCTGGTCTCTGGGGGCCGTAAGGCTGACGTCAGGGGGTGATCTGTGTGAGCCCTGGCGCCTCCAGCCCTCCAACAGCTCCAACTCTGTCCCCCAGGCCCCTCGCTCTGCTGCTGGGCCAGGCTCAGATTAAGGCTAAAGACTCATTAGGCCCAGTAATGAGAGAGGCGCTGCTCCCGCCTACCCCAGCTAGGGGACTCTCCGCTGGGCCGTGACCACAATCAACCTCCCCTGCAGGGTCAGCGGCCCCAGAGGTCCTCACCGGGAACCCAGGTTGTTGTGAGGCTGAGAGACACATGCACACACACACAGTCACACACACACAAACACTCTGGCTGGGGATGTGGCTGAGCTAAGCGCAGGGAGGTCCTGTAGTGCACCGGTGCAGGTGCCGAGTCAACAAGAGGATTAACCTGCAGATTAGGAGGTGACTGAGGCTGCAGACAGATCCGTGTGTGTCAGTCATTACTTTCACACTGAGTAATCTAGGATGTTGGAGTATCTTTAAATGTTCGTCACTGACTATTCTAAAAATAATTGTGGATTTTCTGACTGGCTTTGTTTGCGCAATAAGGAAGTTTCTCTGTATTAGTTGGAATTGTACACACCTGTAGGCTGGTGGATTTACTTACTTACACACCCGACCAGGATACCTACTGTATGTACACTACCGTTCAAAGATCGGGATCACTTAGAAGTGTCCTTGTTTTTGAAAGAAAAGCAACAAAAAAATGTCCATTAAAATAACATAAAATTGATCAGAAATACAGTGTAGACATTGTTAATGTTGTAAATGACTATTGTATCTGGACAAAGCTGATTTTTAATGGAATATCTACATAGGCGTACAGAGGCCCATTATCAGCAACCATCACTCCTGTGTTCCAATGGCATGTTGTGTTAGCTAATCCAAGTTTATCATTTTAAAAAGGCTAATTGATCATTTAGAAAACCCTTTTGCAAGTATGTTAGCACAGCTGAAAACTGTTGTCCTAATTAAAGAACCAATAAAACTGGCCTTCTTTAGACTAGTTGAGTATCTGGCGCATCAGATTTGTGGGTTCGATTACAGACTCAAAATGGCCAGAAACAAAGCATTTTGTTCTGAAACTTGTCAGTCTATTCTTGTTCTGAGAAATTAAGGCTATTCCATGCGAGAAATTGCCAAGAAACTGAAGATCTCGTACAACGCTGTGTACTACTCCCTTCACAGAACAGCGCAAACGGGCTCTAACCAGAATAGAAAGAGGAGTGGGAGGCCCCGGTGCACAACTGAGCAAGAGGTACATTAGTGTCTAGTTTGAGAAACAGATGCCTCACAAGTCCTCAACTGGCAGCTTCATTAAATAGTACCCACTAAACACCAGTCTCAACGTAAAAAGTGAAGACGCGACTCCGAGATGCTGGCCTTCTAGGCAGAGTTGCAAAGAAAAATCCATATTTCAGACTAGCCAATAAAAAGAGTAGATTAAGATGGGCAAAAGAACAGGCACTGGACAGTGGAACTCAGCCTAGAAGGCCAGCATCCCATTGAGCTGTTTGGGACGCTCTGGTTCGACGTGTACGACAGAGTGTTCCAGTTTCCGCCAATATCCAGCAACTTCGCACAGCCATTGAAGAGGAGTGGGTCAATATTCCACAGGCCACAATCAACAGCCTGGTCAACTCTGCGTGGAGATGTCCCGCGCTGCATGAGGCAAATGGTGGTCACACCAGATACTGACTAGTTTTCGGATTCACGCCCCTACCTTTTAAAAAAAAAGGTTTCTGTGACCAGTCATGTATTCACAGTCATGTGAAATCCATAGATTATGGCCTAACGCATTTATTTCAGTTGATTTCCTTATATGAACTGTAACTATGTAAAATCTTTGAAATTGTTGCATGTATGTTGCGTTTAGATTTTTGTTCAGTGTGTATATATAGCCTAGATGTATATATGCCTCTCTGATTATCCTGTAACTGCAAGGTCCCACCAGGTCTCACAGTCGCCATTTTGGATCTTATAAAGTGGCCTCTGTGTTTTTCTACAATGAGAAAACACTCTTGGTTAGAACAGATAGTGGATACAGCCACACGGGTCAAGTGTCAATGGTAAGGTGTGCGTGTGATGTGCTACCATGGTAACAGTGCAGGTCTACAGTCGTGGCCAAAAGTTTTGAGAATGACACAAATATTAATTTTCAAAGTCTGCTGCCTCAGTTTGTATGATGGCAATTTGCATATACTCCATAATGTTATGAGTGATCAGATGAATTGCAATTAATTGCAAAGTCCCTATTTGCCATGCAAATGAACTGAATCCCCAAAAAACATTTCTACTGCATTTCAGCCCTGACACAAAAGGACCAGCTGACGACATGTCAGTGATTCTCTCGTTAACACAGTGTTGTGAGTGTTGACGAGGACAAGGCTGGAGATCACTCTGTCATGCTGATTGAGTTCGAATAACAGACTGGAAGCTTCAAAAGGAGGGTGGTGCTTGGAATCATTGTTCTTCCTCTGTCAACCATGGTTACCTTTAAAGGATCACGTGCCGTCATCATTGCTTTGAACAAAAAGGACTTCACAGGCAAGGATATTGCTGCCAGTAAGATTGCACCTAAATCAACCATTTATCGGATCATCAAGAACTTCAAGGAGAGCGGTTCAATTGTTGTGAAGAAGGCTTCAGGGCGCCCAAGAAAGTCCAGCAAGCGCCAGGACCGCCTCCTAAAGTTGATTCAGCTGCGGGATCGGGGCACCACCAGTACAGAGCTTGCTCAGGAATGGCAGCAGGCTGGTGTGAGTGCATCTGCACGCAGAGTGAGGCGAAGACTTTTGGAAGATGGCCTGGTGTCAAGAAGGGCAGCAAAGAAGCCACTTCTCTCCAGGAAAAACATCAGGGACAGACTGATATTCTGCAAAAGGTACAGGGATTGGACTGCTAAGGACTGGGGTAAAGTCATTTTCTCTGATGAATCCCTGTACTGGAAAAAAGCTTGTCCGGAGAAGACAAGGTGAGCGCTACCATCAGTCCTGTGTCATGCGAACAGTAAAGCATCCTGAGACCATTCATGTGTGGGGTTGCTTCTCTGCCAAGGGAGTGGGCTCACTCACAATTTTGCCTAAGAACACAGCCATGAATATTTTCCTTTTTTTTCTTTTTTTCCCCTTCTTTTTTTCCCAATTTTGTCATTTTAGCCGATGTTCTTACTCTTTCTTACTGATCCCCGATGGGAATCGAACCCACAAACCTGGCATTGCAAGCACCATGCTCTACCACCTGAGCCACACGGGTTAATCTCTGATCTGTTGTCCGTGCGCAAGTCGCAGGATGATGAGAAAGGCTGTTAGGTAATCAACAGGAGGAATCTGATCCCTTCCCAGCTCTGTCTGCACGCACACACACCCGCACATACACACCCGCACTTACAGTGCATTCGGAAAGTATTCAGACCCCTTGACTTTTTCCACATTTTGTTAAATTACAGCCTTATTCTAAAATGGATTAAATAAAATAAAAATACTCATCAATCTACACAATACTCCATAATGATAAAGGTTTTTAGAAATTTGTGCAAATGTATTTAAAATAAAAAACATACCTTATTTACATAAATATTTAGATCTTTTGCTTTGAGAATCAAAATTGAGCTCTGCTGCAACCTGTTTCCATTGATCATCCTTGAGATGTTTCTACAACTTTGTTGGAGTCCACCTGTGGTAAATTCAATTGATTGGACATGATTTGGAAGGGCGCATACCTGTCTATATAAGGTCCCACAGTTGACAGTGCATGTCACAGCAAAAACCAAGCCATGAGGTCAAAGGAATTGTCCGTAGAGCTCCAAGACAGGATTGTGCCGAGGCACAGATCTAGGGAAGGGTACCAAAACATTTCTGCAACATTGAAGGTCACCAAGAACACTGTGGCCTTCATCATTCTTAAATGGAAGCAATTTGGAACCACCAAGACTCTTCGTAGAGCTGACAACCATCTCTGCAGCACACCACCAATCAGGCCTTTATGGTAGAGTGGCCAGAAGGGAAGCCTCTCCTCAGTAAAAGGCACATGCCCGCTTGGAGTTTGCCAAAAGGCACCTAAAGAGAGATCCTTGATGAAAACCTGCTCCGGAGTGCTCAGGACCTCAGACTAGAACGAAGGTTCACCTTCCAAAAGGACAACGACTCTAAGCACACAGCCAAGACAACACAGGAGTGGCTTCTGAACAAGTTTATAAATGTCCTTGAGTGGACAAGCCAGAGCCCGGAACAAATTCTTATTCACAATGACAGCCTACCCCGGCCAAACCCTCCCCTAACCCGGACGATTCTGAGCCAATTGTGCGCCGCCCTATGGGTCCTTGAGTGGCCCAGCCGGACTTGAACCCGATCGAACATCTCTGGAGAGACCTGAAAATAGCTGACAGAGCTTGAGAGGATCTGCAAAGAAGAATGGGAGAAACTCCCCAAATACAGATGTGCCAAGCTTGTAGCGTCATACCCAAGATAACTCTGCTGTAATCGCTGCCAAAGGTGCTTCAACAAAGTACTGAGTAAAGGGTCTGAAATACTTATGTAAATGTGATATTTCCGGGGTTTTTTTGCTTCGTCATAATGTGGTATTGTGTAGATTGATGAGGGGGGGAAACGATTTAATAAATTTTGGAATAAGGCTGTAACAAAATGTGGGAAAAGTCAAAGGGTCTGAGTACTTTCCGACTGCACCGTAATCAGACGCATACTCAGATACACGCTCACAGATACAAATTCAGACCCGAACCCTCACACACAAACTCGAAGATACACACACCCACACACTCGCCATGGCAGGATGTTTCGTTAACTGGTGGGCTGCTGCCAAGTGGGTTAGGGTGGAGAGAGGAGTGGCGCGCCACTGCCACCATGGCCCTACTCCAACACGCTGCCTGCCTGTCAGTGGAGCGCCAACACATCCCTTCAGCACTGGAGTACGCGCCGCGTTACACCCCGCTGCACAGCACAACAAACAGTGTTAGAGCACAGGAGAGGAATTGGTTTTTAGTTTATTAGCATTCTTTTTGGCCTACATGACCATTTGGGATTTTTTTTCACAGGAAAATTTGCCCCAGCTAGCATCCCCCTCTAAACAGCCGATAATACTCCACCCAAAAGCTCCACTTACCGCAGTCGAGTAGGGATGCACCACGCCACCAGAGAAGGATCAACCTACATGGTTATCTTTGCCAGAGGAAAGGGCAGGTTTGTAGCTCCGTTTACCGAGGCCTAAACGCCCAAACCGCCCATTCAGTGGTCAGAGCCAGCTAGCTTCTCTTTCCCCTCTCTAGGCTCTATGATTACTGGGCTATCGTCATACACCGGGACCGGAGAGGGCCTTAGTAATAGGTTAGTTAGGCATGCTACACTGAAACAGGCGTGTGCGGAACCATGGCTGGCTCTCATGTAGCCTATGGTTGCATCCCAATTAGCCACCCTCTTCCTTATATCACTATATTCCACCCAAGTGGGTTCTGCCAAATGGTAGTGCTGGAGGAATCGCATGTTATGAACACTCACTTTGTTTTCTTGAATTTCTTGGATGTCTACGCAATTCAGTTTTTAGGTGCCATGTATACTGACATTTAACAACTCCTATAGTGCACTAGTTTTGACCGGCTCTGGGTGCCATTTGGTACTCACACTAGTTGGGATTAGACGGCCTCTGTTTCATGATCCACTGTTGACTAGCTGTAGATGAATTCAAAAGCAGAGGAAGTATTTAGGGAACCCCAGTTTCATTTTCAGTGTGTGTTTTCTCGTCCACTCTAGTGTTCTGGAGCTGGGTTCTGTTCTGCAGGGCACGCTGTGTCAAAACGGCACAATACATGCCGTGTTTCTGTCAGTAACACAGTGTGTTTACACACACACACACACAGTCAAACACTTAACACACTGCTCAGCTCTGATAGATAATGGTATTGGCCGGTGGTATACACACATACGTCTGCGACTACTCCGACCTTCGTACTGTGGGAAGATGTTCTTAGTCTTAGGGTAGTTGCAATGACAGAACTTTGGTCCAGAATCTCTGTTGTAACTTCTAAAATGTACTTTTGTATGAGTGAAAGAGGGGAAGTGTATGCTTTTGGTTCCATCCCCTGTGACCTAAGCATGTACAGGCCAAGTTACCATCTTCCTGATTTGTTTATCAAGCTGAAGCGGTAGTGGTGGGTTACACTGGAATCTTCAGCCCAAGTTGTATTATTGGGCTTTTTCACAGTCTGTTCACCTCGATTGGACTGGGGAAATCAGCCAGGCACATTCCACATCCCCCAAGTCACCGCACATACTATTTGTGTCTGGGACATGGCCGGGAAAACACACACGCACCGCACACCGAGAGATCCTGAAAGAGTTGACGCTGTGTTTGTGTCTGGAACAGGCCCCCGAAACACAACACTAACATCAGGCTCTAGATTTCTAACCTGTAGAAATATGTGCCTTACTGCTTGCACAATGTAGCATTTCCATAACCGCATCTTAATCAATCACCTCTCAATGTGCTATACTGCACCCCTCCCGATTCCTTATCTCCAACATCGTTTTCAGAAGGTCAGTGTATGGAAAAAATACAATCTGTATGGTTGTTATTGGACGAGTTCAGGCAGCACCTCCCCATTTCAAAACAGTTTCTCCTACTGAACACTGCTCTGGTGTCCCTCTCTCTCTGGCAGGGGTAGTGAGTGAGTGAATGAGATTGCGTGGGAAATGATGAATCTCCCCCAGAGGAAACCAGGGTAACCTCTTTTCTGTCTGAAGGTGATTCTCAGTTGGATCTTTGTGTGGGTGTGTGGACAGAGAGCAGCCCGCTAGGGACACCTGCTGGCCAAGACAGGAACAGCACATAGTATCATTGACCCTAGCTCTGGTCCAGTGTGTTCGTGTGCGTCCCTCCACTGTTGTAATTGTGGCGGAACGTGCACTATGACCTGGACCAGAGCTATATTGACTCTTGATAGCATCCCTATTGCTGATTCATTGTCATCCTGTCCAGTACTGTAGATGTTAGCATTGTAGTAGATGAGATGTGTAGCTTTTCTATTCAAGGATTTTGTCATGGGAGATGAGTTGGATTTTTCACAAAACATGATGTATTTGGTTATAGTCTGTATGCTTGTTTGTTGACTTTCTGCGTTAGCCTTCTCTTGTGTAGCAGGACTGTAGCCTTGGCTCTGACGGGATTGGATTTGGTATAAGCAATATGGCTGAATCACAGCCTATCAGAGAGCAGGGTCAAGCTACTACCATATTGTTTCTACCTATCCAATCTTCTCATATATTCACTCGTGCCTTGGTGGTACAGGCGGTTTTCACACAGGGCCTGCGAAATTGGAACTGACTAATGCAACAATGGAACAGCACTCCAACCAGCAGGCAGCTGTTTTTAGCCCAGATATAGTCACTTAGTTTGGGGTTTCTCTCATTTGGGCAGGTTACTTATTATTACCTGGTCGGTGATCTGTTTGTGCTAAGTTGCCACGTTGTCAAGACCTCACAAACAAGATCTGGGAGCGACCAGGATAGCTAAAGTATCCTTAGCCTATATAGACCTGTTATCCCTTGCAGCATTCAACTCTTTACCAAGTTGGTAATACTGCACAAACAAGATCTGGGACCAGGCTAGGTGAGGTAGCTGCATCGTTGCGGCATTGCTGTTTGCTGGGCCTGCTGTTTTTGTAGTTGGCAAGACCACACAAATAGATCTGGGACCAGGCTAGGTAAGGTAGCCTATATACTGTAGGCCTATTTTACCTTGCGGCATTTCTCTGTTTGCTGGGCCTGCTGTTTCTGTGTCTGTAGCCCTGTGGAGTCAGGAGCAGGGCAGGGACGGATCCCTTCAGGCTGGCTTCCCTATCAGCACAACTGTCTCCCCTGTCACCATGACTGTCCTGCCTGCTAACGAAGTCTCCTGAAAGAGCTGAGGCTCGTGCTGCTCACAAACACACACACACACACACACACAGAGAGAGATGGACATGCGTACACACACACTGGCACACATACACAATACGTCTCAATTGTCTCGAGGCTTAAAAATCCATCCCTTCATCTATAATGATTAAAGTGGATTTAACAAGTGACATCAGTAAGGGATCATAGCTTTCACCTGGTCAGTCTATGTCATGGACAGAGTAGGTGTTCGTGTTTTTTACACTGTGTACATGCATACACACAAAGACAGACAGACCCACACACACTCTAACGCACACATTAACCGACTTGGATTGCAGCTCACACCTCACCACACACACACACACTGCGTTGTGATAGACGGATAAGGGAGTGAGGAGGAGACGCCCTCAGTGTGGACAACTGCTTCAGATACCGCTCAATCCAGCCAGCCTTCACTGAGAAGAACTTAATACTGATATCTCTTTTCTCTTTCCCTCTCCTTCTCACTCTCCATCTCTCAAGTACTTCATGGGCATGGAAAGTGTAACTGCATACATACAGGAACATATTAAATAAAAAAATCAAGTTAAATACATCTCTCTCTCCTCCTCGCTCTCAGGGTGTACCCCATAAAGGAGGTTCCGGTGGAGACCAAACCCCTGACAGACTGGCTGTACCAGAGGTTTGTGGAGAAGGAGGATCTACTGGCCCATTTCTACGAAACAGGTCTGTGTTCACCGCACTGCTTCTCTCGGTTTCTCTCACTCACTCTCTCTGGCCTCTCTATCTATCTCTCTCCCTCTCTGGTAACTCTCTCTCTCAGCTCTGTTTCTCTCTGGCCTTTTTCACTCTGAATTCTCTCTCTCTGGCCTCTATCACTCTCTCTCTCGTTCTCTGGCCTCTTAATTCTCTCTTTCTTACCTACCTCTTTTCTCTCTTTCTGCCCTCTCTCTCTGCCTATCACTATTGTCTCTTCATAAAATCGTGATTGTCCACATTGAGGTGTGATCACAATGAAGCTGACCATAGTGTTTCCTGTGCCCCCCATAACAGGAGCCTTCCCTCCGCCGAAAGGCCAGAAGGAGGCTGTCTCCCGGGCGATGACCCTCGACCCTGTGCAGCTCTGCGTCATCCAATTCCTGGCCTTCGCCTCGGGCTACCTGTGGTACAGCGTCCTTCAGTACTTCTACTGCTGTTTGTTCTGAGTGCACTGAGGAGGATGGCGTTTTTAAGGAGGTTCTTTAAAGTGAACCGGATCCTGTTGGCACTGTTCCTGGATCAGCCAATAGCGCACCCTCCCCAGTACCATCCCTCCTCCCTACGATGGATTGAATGTACATTTTGCAAAAAGCAGGAGGGACTGAAAAAAAAAAAAAGATTATGTTGGAGTCTTTTTTCCCCTCCTGCATACATGAATACCGACACACACGGACGGACGGACGAACGGACAAACACACACATGATTGACTGAAGCCCCTAATTTTGAACATGAATCATGTTTACACACACTAACTTATTGGATACACACCTGCGCCAATCTAGGTGATGGTCTCTCATTTCTCACACACTTTTTCTGTTTACACACGTCTTCGTACACTTCAACTGAACTCACCCACACGCCCGGTTTTACTCTCAGATCAAGAATGAGGCTCAGGACTACAACTGAAATTGTTCTCAAGTGGACTCTCTCCCTGGTCTTTGGGTGTAGTTTTACAGCGTGTGTTTGTGCATTGTGTCTGCTCTCGTACCCCCCCCCCCCCCCCCATCCCTCTTTTTGGACTTCTCTCCAGGCCTGTTGATTAGATGGTTGGGCCCACATTACAGAGAGAGGGGCTGTTGTATGTACCCGATCAGAGACTACCACATCTGGCCCCTCTCTTCTGGCCTTCATTGCACTAAAAGGATCCATACTGCCCCCTACCCCTCCCCCACTCCAGGAAATATTCCTGAACAGTAGCTGTTTGTTTTTATTTTGTTTATTTTAATTTGCCCCGCCCTCTAACCACCCCCTCTCCCCCTAACAACCGCCATTGCATTTGTTATCGTCGTTGGTGTTGTCGTAGTCCACCTACCTTGTCGTCTTCGAGACTTTTACTTTACTATGTGTCTGTCTAAGACTGTATTCTGAGCTGACTGACTGAAGGGGAATCTTCTTGTTTACACTGGCGGCCCCCCGTCTGGGCCTAAAGGGAAGCTGGCAACGATGTCAGGCTCTTGTTAAGACTGTTTCCACAACGTGGGGTGGTAGGTGGTTCCGGAACCCGGTGGCGTGGCGGGGGGGAGTGCCCAAATGCTGATGACGAAACACTGATGGCACATTGGGACAGCACTCTGATCCGACCCCCCCTCCCTGAAAAATAACTCCCTTAACACCCGTGATGATGCAAATTCTCAACATCGCCTGCCCTCACTCGTACACATACATACACACACACACACACACACACACACACACACACACACACACACACACACACACACACACACACACACACAGAGATATGGTGCAGCTACACAGAGCAGAGTGGATCTCTGCCCATATAGGACTGTCTCAGTGAGCCAAACTGAAAAAGGCGGACAAAGCTGAATTTCTCCCCATTGGACTCCATAGTTTTACAAATATTTAAGCCATATGCTTAGTGTCATGGGGTGGGGAATGACATCAGAAAAATATACTTTTTATAGGCGGAGCTACCCTAATGCTCGGCATTCTAAAATGTACATTTTGGCTTACAAACTCCTAGGTGTCATTACTGTACATTTACAGCGTTAACCTGCCTAAGTGGGTGTGTGTGGTTGACTTTTTCCTCCCCTCTTTTTTTAATATATATATATATATATATATAATTGATGTCGCACTGATCTGCGATATCTGAGTTGTGGCGGCAAATCACTCTTAGTGGTCAGTTATTATTTCATTTTTAAATTACTTGAACTTTTGTCCTTATGCCATGAGTATATTTAATCTTGTAAATAATGAAACTGAGGAAGAAATTCATTGTTGTTAGTGACTGCAACCGATGTTATCTCTCTCTCTTGGTCCGACTATTTCTTATTTGTTTTTAGTTTTGAAATATCATGAATGTTAAAAAAAAAAAAAAAAAAAATGATAAAAATAACAATTGTTTTCGAGACCTGTCAGTTCTGTGTTACTTCCCTGTTCCTTGACCTTTGGTTTGACCTCTGACATGGATGTTATTTTATGTGTGCTTCATGAACCCAGAGAGCTCGGCCAGGCTCTCAGCTCCTGCACTGTCACAATGCTCAGTGATACACATATGGCCCTGTTGGGATACATGAGAAATGTATCCTTTCCTTCCTACCTTGAAGAAATCGCCCATCTGAACTGGTTGGATTAGTGTAAGTCACAGGGTGGTTACCTCTTCTACACCTATCCAATCTCTTATCAATATGTGCTTACCTCAACAAAACAAGAAAGGAAGGATGTCTTTCTGAAGTATTAGAACAGGGACAGAGGCCCTCCACCTAAAGACACTGATGGATTCCTAGGCCCAAAAAATGCAGGTTAAGACAACATAATAATTCAATACCGCAGTGTTTGAAAATAAACAAATTAATTGGACCAGCACCATTGTTAACTACTAGCACCGTTGCTAACTAGCAACGCTGGTCCCATTTTTGCAAAGAGTTATGGGATATTAGAATCCCGTTGTCTTAATCTTGTCATCTTCAACCTAGGCTGATTCCAACTTGTAGATCTAAAAGGGACTTGATAGGAGATTTGCAATGCTGCATACACCAATCTAGACTATTATAGGGCTTGGTGGAGATATTGCCATCTTACTGATCTCCATCTAGCCTTTGTAAATCTTATGGTGGTACCAAGATAGTGTCTCGTGGTAGGGCATCAAGTTTTTTATTTGAAACATAAAAATGAAGAATTCCAAATCACTCTTCACGTTGGAAGGGAATTCAGTCACGGCCCAGCAATGATACAGCAGTTCTGTTCCATAATTGTTATTATTACCATGGTTTTTAATGGGGGAAAAAAGCCACACAGAAGAATTGACAAATTGGATGAACAGCCAAAAATCATGATGTTTAAGTAATTCAAACGGAATGGACTTTAGTCATCACCTCCGAAACCGTGGAAATACTGTACAGTAACAGAGGCTGTGTATGAAATGCAGAGGGCTGGCTGGTTCGGGAGATAGAGTCCATTTGGAGATGGACCTTCAATTTTTAGGTGTCATCTTCATGCCGGTCCCGTGAGATTGCCCTTCAATGTGAGAGAGTGACAAAAAGATGTAGTGTCTCTCCAAAGAAAGGCAGGGGAAAATAATATTATTTTCCTAGATATGGTTTTAGGAAAGAAAGAAAAAAATACTATGTCAGGAATTTTAACAAACAATACTAGAAACTGTCTGTAATTTTCCATTTTGTACTCCTCCCTTTCTTCCTAGCTACACAGCCATTTTACCACACAAAGAACTTGTGCTGGAATAAACTGATGGTCATGAAGATCCTGAAAGCTTGTCTGGTTTTTCCTCTGCCTCATGTACTTAGTGTTTGATGTACTACACAACTGTCGGTTATTGATGTGTGTGACACGCTTCAAAAGGTGTCTGTGCACTTCCCTTCACTTTGAGATGACACACTGAAACTCCTATTTGGGTTTATGTTCAAACGTCCATACATTTTAATTGGAGACATTCTCTCTCTGATATATTGGAAATGTAGATGGCGAATTAAAGTATGTCACTGTCATAAGAATGTGTGATATAATTGTGAGCTCTTGATCTAAACTCATAGTACAGTACATAATGAAACATGAGAATTGTTTTAATGAAGGCCCACCCCCTAATTTGAAAATAAGGAAAAAATATTAATAGCGCAACATGACAACATTTGTCAATCAAACATCATTCAAATCTTGTATTTTAATTGTCTCTGGGTCGTATGGGTAAGCAAACCCTTGTTTTCCACCCCTAAAACAGCACAATAAATAAGTATTGAATTGTGATTTATGGTGCTGGGATTGCTTCTGCCAGGTTTGTTGCCATGCTAACTTCCTCATTTTCTATTGACTCGGGCACTGAATGTGACACCGCTGCAGAGCGGTCTCCAGGTACAGTAACTAAAGCCTGTGTTTGCTTTGGCCTGTGGCCGTTGTTTAACAGTGGCGTCTTTCATTTGGCCACCGAGAGCCAATGGTTTACATTACAGATTCTCTTTCAGCTGTGAAACGGAGGTCGTGTTCAGTAGGAAGAAAACGCTTCGAAGCGAGGTGGGAGGTACTACCTAAACTCGTCCAATAAGATCATAGATGTTCCTTTTCTGTTCCAAAAAATATTTTGCTACAGTGTGCCAGACTGAACACAGCCCATGTTTTGAGGAAGTGAATCAATGTCACCATGTTTCCTCCTGGGGTGTAACCAGTGAGGTGAAACGTTACAGGACGTTGCAGATAAAAATGTCATGAATAGAGCTGACACAATCTCCAATTCTGCATGGCAGAATATCATACCTGTTCTACAAAATACATTTCTATCTGAACATTTTGTAACATTATACCCTTCTGAACAGACCCCTGCTCTTCAGGATATCTGTCCCTGCAGGCTTCTCTCGATCCTTATAGAGTACCACAGTATGAGTCATAAAACCTAGCGGTCAAACAAGGAAATGTCTCCAATCGTTTTTCCACCATTCATTTTTCCCATAGGGAATTTTAGAAACACTTAAAATAAGGGCTGTGTTTCGTGTAGGCTTACCCTGGCGAGACGTTTTGATAACCATGTAAACTTCTCTCGTACAAGGTCAATATATTCGCCCTAATTCACTCTCAGATTTAAAAATGCTAATTAGCATCAAAGTAGACATGGAACACTACAAATCCCTACGCGTCAGGTCTAGCTGGCACCTTTGCTAACAGGTGTTATTTCAATTTAAAACTGACACAAGACAGTTCACAGAACTGTAAATTGAAATAAATGTTGCCAATTTATTCATTACTAAATTTAGCTAACATTAGTTAATCCAGAGATTCTTACCTTTGCCTTGAGTTGGCAGTCCTCATACAGATCATCATAGCATTTGTAGTTCTTTATGATAGCCACATTAGCAGCTAATTAGTGTTTCATTTTGGAGGGGGTAAATATATTGATAAACATCACCTTGTCCTACAGAGATTTACACAGTTATCAAAATGTCACACAAGGGTAAGCCTACAGCAAACACAGCCCTTATTTTATGTGTTTCTAAAATTCCCTGTGGGAAAAATGAATGGTGGAAAAACGATTGGAACCATTCCCCTGTTTAACCACTAGGTTTAATCTGTATCATTACATCTCTACGGTGGGGATATATAGGACTGAATTACTAAGATTGTTGCATTTATGTGTAACCATTTTGAGGTTAGGTCATAAATGAGAAGCCTAGCTGCCACTTGTTAAACTAAGCTGCCTGACTGGCAGATGTAGTAAAATGATACATCATGTATAGGATGAGAAGCTGACTACAGCTCAGCGTTCAACACCATAGTGCCCTCAAAGCTCATCACTAAACTAAGGACCCTGGGACTAAACACCTTCCTCTGCAACTGGATCCTGGACTTCCTGACGGGCCGCCCCCAGCTGGTAAGGGTAGGTAACAACACATCCGCCACGCTGATCCTCAACACGGGGGCCCCTCAGGGGTGCGTGCTCAGTCTCCTCTTGTACTCCTTGTTCACTCATGACTGCACGGCCAGGCACGACTCCAACACCATCATTAAGTTTGCTGATGACACAACAGTGGGAGGCCTGATCACTGACAACGATGAGACAGCCTATTGGGAGGAGGTCAGAGACTTGACCGTGTGGTGCAAGGACAACAACCTCTCCCTCAACGTCATCAAGACAAAGGAGATGATTGTGGACTACAGGAAAAGGAGGACAGAGCACGTTCCCATTCTGTTCGACGGGGCTGTAGTGGAGCAGGTTGAGAGCTTCAAGTTCCTTGGCGTCCACATCACCAACAAACTAACATGGACTAAGCAAACAAAGAAAGTCGTGAAGAGGGCACAACAAAACCTATTCCCCCTCAGGAGACCAAAAAATAAATAAAATATTTGGCATGGGTTCTTAGATCCTCAAAAGGTTTTACAGCTGCACTATTGAGAGCATCCTGACGGGTTGCATCACTGCCTGGTATGGCAACTGCTCGGCCTCCGACCGCAAGGCACTACAGAGGGTAGTGCATACGGCCCAGTACATCACCGGGGCCAAGCTTCCTGCCATCCAGGATCTCTATACCAGGCGGTGTCAGAGGAAGGCCCTAAAAATTGTCAAAGACTCCAGCCACGCTAGTCATAGACTGTTCTCTCTGCTACCGCACGGCAAGCGGTACCGGAGCACCAAGTCTAGGTCCAAGAGGCTTCTACCCCCAAGCCATAAGACTCCTGAACAGCTAATTAAATGGCTACCTAGACTATTTGCCCCCCCCCCCCCCCCCACGCTGCTACTACTCTCTGTTATCATCTATGCATGGCCTCTTTAATAACCCTACCTGCATGTACATAATTACCTCAACTACCTCGACACCAGTGCCCCCGCACATTGACACATTGACTCTGAACTGGTACCCCTGTATATAGCCCCACTATTGTTATTTACTGCTGCTCTTTAATTATTTGTTTTCTTACTTTTTTGGGGGGGGGGGTATTTTCTTAAAACTGTATTGTTGGTTAAGAGCTTGTATGTAAGCATTTCACTGTAACGTCTACACCTGTATTCGGCACATGCGACAAATACAATTTGATTTGATTTGAAGCGGGGAACGAGAGAGTGGGCAGCCTGGCATGTCATCGCCATAGCAGCTGGAGTGATGGTGGAAGGGAGGAGGGGAAATGATCTTGGGTCAGCTTTGCATTCCCCCCACTAATGGTTAAGGTTAGATTTAGGGTAAGGGAATCTTATCCTAGATCTGTACCTATAGGGGAAGCTTTACCCCGTACCTGATGTGAATAACATATTAATGCTTGTGTGACACTTTTGAATGTGGGTCAAAAGGTAAATAAAGGCCACTGTCTTCCGGTCGTCTCTGCCTCCCACTAGCACAGCAGACGGGAGGCTAGGGCGACACCGTGTACTAGCTAGCTTGATAGTTCGCGACACCATCTGCTAACTAGCTTACTAGTTAGCTAGCACACGGTGTCACCCCCACCTGCTGTGTACCGGAGTCCTCTTTAGGATTAGCTGGCTAAGCTAGTAAACAGTGTCCTTCGTTCCTGCCTGCCAAACACCAACCCTCACCGTCGTTAACAGAACTGCAGGAAAGCTGCGCCCGACAGGTAGGGGCGAAGGACACCGTATACCGGTATACGTTTAGCTAGCTACCATTGTCGCCCCCGCTCCTTCTGTGGGGGTTATTGGCGGCTGGCATCCAACATTATTGTGCATTAATGCCACCTACTGTACTGGAACGCCCCCGCCTCCCACCTGTTCTAACTTAAAAATTGACCAATAGAAGTATAAAGATGCATATGCAGGAGTGCCCACATTCAGAAACGCCTTGAATTAGGGGCCACAATTGCACCCTTATAGCTCCCCGGGTTCCATTTCTCAGCTGCTCTGGTCTGGTTGATGAATGTTGTGGTTCATGGCATCTCCCCTTGAGTCCGCAAACACTAAAACTTGCTTCTGTGGCGGGGGAAGGCCAGGGTGACCTGCAAGGGGAACAGAAATAACCATGAGGGGAAGCAGGCATATGAATACTGCAGTCACCGGCTCCCCCAACCACCGCTAATCCGCCATCCTCACTTAAATGACTCCTGTGTGTGACGCCCGCTGACACCAGAGAACCAACTCTTCCATGAGGCATGTGTGCTGTACACACATATACACATGCAGATACACAAACACATACACATTTACACACATACAGTCACACACGTGCAGATACACATTCAGACAGGCAGATACACACAAATTTACCCACACACAAGATGAACAAAAAAGACTATAAAATAAATACATACCGTGGGGCCAAAAAGTATTTAGCCAGCCACCAATTGTGCAAGTTCTCCCACTTAAAAAGATGAGAGAGGCCTTTAATTTTCATCATAGGTACACTTCAACTATGACAGACAAAATGAGAAAAAAAATCCAGAAAATCACATTGTAGGGGCTGTTGATGGGCAACACGGACTTTCAACTCCCTCCAAAGATTTTCTATGGGGTTGAGATCTGGAGACTGGCTAGGCCACTCCAGGACCTTGAAATGCTTCTTACGAAGCCACAACCCCCCCGTTGCCCGGGCGGTGTGTTAGGGATTATTGTCATGCTGAAAGACCCAGTCACGTTTCATCTTCAATGCCCTTGCAGATGGCAGGAGGTTTTCACTCAAAATCTCACGATACATGGCCCCATTCATTCTTTCCTTTACACGGATCAGTCGTCCTGGTCCCTTTGCAGAAAAACAGACCCAAAGCATGATGTTTCCACCCCCATGCTTCACAGTAGGTATGGTGTTCTTTGGATGCAACTCAGCATTCTTTGTCCTCCAAACATGACGAGTTGAGTTTTTACCAAAAAGTTATATTTTGGTTTCATCTGACCATATGACATTCTCCCAATCTTCTTCTGGATCATCCAAATGCTCTCTAGCAAACTTCAGACGGGCCTGGACATGTACTGGCTTAAGCAGGGGGACACGTCTGGCACTGCAGGATTTGAGTCCCTGGCGGCGTAGTGTGTTACTGATGGTAGGCTTTGTTACTTTGGTCCCAGCTCTCTGCAGGTCATTCACTAGGTCCCCCCGTGTGGTTCTGGGATTTTTGCTCACCGTTCTTGTGATCATTTTGACTCCACGGGGTGAGATCTTGCGCGGAGCCCCAGATCGAGGGAAATTATCAGTGGTCTTGTATGTCTTTCCATTTCCTAATAATTGCTCCCACAGTTGATTTATTCAAACCAAGCTGCTTACCTATTGCAGATTCAGTCTTCCCAACCTGGTGCAGGTCTACAATTTTGTTTCTGGTGTCCTTTGACAGCTCTTTGGTCTTGGCCATAGTGGAGTTTGGAGTGTGACTGTTTGAGGTTGTGGACAGGTGTCTTTTATACTAATAATAAGTTCAAACAGGTGCCATTAATACAGGTGGAGGACAGAGGAGCCTCTTAAAGAAGTTACAGGTCTGTGAGAGCCAGAAATCTTGCTTGTTTGTAGGTGACCAAATACTTATTTTCCACCATAATTTGCAAATAAATTCATTAAAGATCCTACAATGGGATTTTCTGGATTTTTTGTTCTCATTTTGTCTGTCATAGTTGAAGTGTACCTATGATGAAAATTACAGGCCTCTCTCATCTTTTTAAGTGGGAGGACTTGCACAATTGGAGGCTGACTAAATACTTTTTTGGCACACTGTAATTTACTGAGCTATATGTTATACTAATACAATTGCTCAGAGAGAGATTTTGTTTAACAAGTAAAATATTTTTTCAAAATAATGTAGGGGTCAAAATGATTGACACCCCCGTTTTCAATACCTTGCCGTGCCAAGATAATGGCACTGAGCCTTTTTCTAAAAGTTTTTATGAGTTGGAGAACACATTGGGAGAGATCTTAAACCATTCCTCAATACAGAAGAATCCTTCCAAATCCTTGATATCCTTCGTCTGCGCTTATGGACCGCCCTCTTCAATTCAAACCATAGGTTTTCAATGGGTTTTAGTCCGGAGACTGAGATGAATGAGATGAATGAACCATTTCTTTGTGGATTTTGATGTGCGCTTGAGGTTATTGTCTTGCTGGAAGATCCACTTGCAGCCAAGTTTCAGCCTCCTGGCAGAGGCAACCAGGTTTTTGGCTGAAATGTCCTGGTACTGGGTAAGGGCCCCAGGACCAGGGGAAGCAACATAGCCCCATAACATCAAAGATCCCCCACCATGTTTTACAGTAGGTATGGTGCTATTTTCTGCTTATGCATTCTCATTTCAACGCCAAACCCACCACTGATGTGTGTGGTTAAAGAGCTCTATTTTCATGTCATCCAACAAATGTTAACGCCGGGAGTCTGCTAAACAGCATTGTCACTTGGATTGGAACCGGTGCTTTGGTCAGATGACATGAACATAGAGCTCTTTGGCCACACACACCAGTGGTGGGTTTGGGCGTCTAAATGAGAATGCAATCATTTCGGACCCCACTGTACACACACAAGACCTAGAGACCCGCCTGGAGTCTCAGGGGAACTGCAAGGCGGCATCCCCCGTGTCTCTCCCTCCCAGCTCCTGGTCCTCAGAAGGATGGGTGACACCTAGTGTGGCCTCCCAAGGGCCGCTAGCGCCCTCCAATGGTCTCTGTTGTTTTGCTTACAGAGGGAAACTGGTACCACAATAGCTGTTCTGTAGGAAATTACCTTTGTGGTGACAGACTGACTGTTTCTCACCACACCCCCGAGCCCTGCCGTGTCCTCCTGACGTGCGTGTGTCAGCAACTTGTGACAAGAGAGGCGAGTGACACAGGGGTAATTCGAACACGCCTGTCACCGCAGTAACCCCTAGAGGGACTCTGCAGAGGGCTTTTTTGATCACATGACTCCGCTGAGGATGGATACCGTGTTTGCTGGATCTCAATTCCTGTTAGCCTCCCCTGTGTGCATGCCAGGGCGCCATGGAAACAGCCCTGGTGTCAGTGACCTTTTTGGGACTAGTACATGCACAAGCATAATTGGAATTAGAAATTGTTGCTGCAAACTAGCCTCTCTACGTGGACCCCTGTTGTTCACAGAGAGCATCACAACAGGGAAGAAGCTTGGTGATATGAGGGCAATGATGAGATCATTTCACACTGACAAGTTCAGGGCCATGTTCAATAGGCACCAAACAGAAAGAAATGATCTGAAACAGGGAATGAATACCTGAACTTGTAAAATAAGAAACACTTGTTTTTGTTCTCCATTGAAAAACATTTTGCCAGTGTGCAGTAATGAATACGACCCAGGTAAAAGGCTATTGATATCCACGGGTGAAGTGTGATGTCTCTGTATCGAGTTTCAACCACACAGTAATTAAAACATCTGCAGATTTCTTGGCTTCCTTTCATCTAGCCTTGCTGGCCCACCTAACCTTACACCCAGTCAATTGAATGGGAAGGATAATTTTCTAGTACAAACCGCAAACAACCTCCCTGGCAATGCAGGCAGTAAATCAATGAGTTGTTCTGTTGTGGGGTATCACCACTTTCTAATGTAGCCTTCGCTATGTGAGGTCAACTGCTAACAATTTCTAACACACTGCTCTCCTAACATTGATTTATGGTGCAGAGGGATATTCATATTCAGCATTGCTCTGGGACCGTGTACAGACAGAGAACTCGGTCTGGCTGCCCGATTTTGTCTCACAACGACAAGCTAAGCAACAGAAACTTATTCAAGCCAATGAGCCATATGTAAAAACATCCAAGAGGGCTGTCTGTCTCTTGATGTCCACTAGACTGAGAGAAGACGTTTGTTGTTACAATCTTAAAGATGAAAATACTTGTATAGTTCACAAAAGACATGGTATTTTTTATTGACACTGGATAGTATAGACCTAGTCAATACATTATTAGATTTGTGGCACCAGGCATTATTCTATTCTGTTCATATCAAATTGTATTGGTCACCTACACGTGATTAGCAGATGTTATTGCGGGTGTAGCAAAATGCTTCTGCTTCTAGCTCTGACAGTGCAGTAATATCTAACAAGTAATATCTTACAAATTACACAACATATACCCAATACACACAAATCTAAGTAGGAATGAATTAATACTATATACATATGGATGAGCGATGTCAGAGTGGAACGGACTAAGATAAAGTAGAATAGTATAGAATACAGTATATACATATGAGATGAGTAATGCCAGATATGTAAACATTAAGTGACTAAGATACCATAGAATAGTATAGAATACAGTATATACATATTAGATGAGTAATGTCAGATATGTAAACATTATTAAAGTGACTAGTGTTCCATTCCTTAAAGTGGCCAATGATTTATATTCTATATGCCTATAGGCAGCAGCCTCTAATGTGCTAGTGATGGCTGTTTAACAGTCTGATGGCCTTGAGATAGAAGCTGTTTTTCAGTCTCTCGGTCCCAGCTTTGATGCACCTATACTGACCTCGCCTTCTGGATGATAGCAGGGTGAACAGGTAGTGGCTCGGATGGTTGATGTCCTTGATGATCTTTTTGGCCTTCCTCGGACATCAGGTGCTGTAGGTGTCCTGGTGGGCGGGTAGTTTGCCCCCGGTAATGCGTTGGGCAGACCGCCCCACTATCTGGAGAGCCTTGCGGTTGCGGGCTGTGCAGTTGCCGTACCAGGTGGTGATACAGCCCGACAGGATGCTTTCAATTGTGCATCTGTAAAAGTTTGTGAGGGTTTTAGGTGCCAAGCCAAATTTCTTTAGCCTCCTGAGGATGAAGAGGCTCTGTTGCGCCTTCTTCACCACACTGTCTGTGTGGGTGGTCCATTTCAGTTTGTCAGTGATGTGTACGCCAAGGAACTTGTAGCTTTCCACCTTCTCCACTGCGTTCAAGTCAATGTAGATAGGCGGTGCACCCTGTGCTGTTTCCTGAAGTCTACGATCATCTCCTTTGTTTTGTTGACGTTGAGTGAGAGGTTGTTTTCCAGGCACCACACTCCCAGAGCCCTCTCCTCCTCCCTGTAGGCTGTCTCGTCATCGTTGGTAATGTTCTATTCGCTTCTGTTCTACTCTATTATGTTATGTTTTGTTCTATTCTAACTTGCATAGATGGACAAGGTGTACTTTGATAGAATAGTTATCAATGTGTGGCACCACTCGGACAATTAATAGTTGTTATTTACATGGAGGTGGTCACCTTGGGGGAGGATAGAAGTACAGTTTGCTTTTACTGCCACCTTGTGGTGAGATTATAACACAAAGAGTAGTGTAATCAGTAAGGGAATATTTTAGATTTATACATTGGGTTCTGTGATGTTTTTTAAAATTACATGAGTACATTTTAATTTTGACATCCATATCAATTTAAAAGATTCCTCTTTAAACACCCGCGCCAGATCTTGTGGGTGTCAGATGCTTAGCAACCTGCAGGTTGTATCTTAATCACAGCCAATCAGAATATTCTAAATGCGGACCAACCACATTGAAGATTTCAGGCACCAATTTTAAACTGTCATCTACGCAAATCACTGTAACTTATAAATAAGTGATCGAAGATATATTGCTAACAATATTTAACGAAAGAAAACGTACAAAATATTTCCATTGCGAGAGTAAAGTTGTTGCTCTCCTTCGCTGAACACCTGCAACTAGTACGTTAGCTAAGTACAGTAACGTTACAGTAAGCTACAGTAGCTACCTTGGATGCAAACTTTGCATTTAGCTAGCTAGCTTCGCCAAAATGCCATCTCGTGTTGACGATTATGAGGTGTTGTATACCATAGGATCAGGGTCTTATGGCAAATGTCAGAAAATACGGAGGAAATCTGATGGGAAGGTAAGCGTTTTGCTTTTTACAGCGTACTGTACCTAGCTAGCTAACGTAAGAAACCAGTGTAAATGAAACGTAGCTACCTGTTTACAGTAACGTTAGCGAATATATGGTTCGACTTAGTGTAGCTAACGTTATGCTTACTAGCTAGCTAGTTAACGTGAGTTAACATGGCCACTAGCTTAATAAACTCAACTCCAATGAATTCACTAAGTAAGCCACCAGGCCAGGCACGTTTGCCTCTGGGCTCTTGAGCCAAAAAGGGGTTCCAAAAATCACCTCATTAAACAGAAAGGGGCACACCAGACCTCCCGATATATATGAACAAAACTAAATCATAAGCTATGTTGTTTACCTAAAACTGAGGATTTGATGTCATATAGCTAACGTTATGTATGTGAACCATACAGCATTTGATGTAAAACAAGTAACGTTAGCTGGTTAGTACCTAGCCTTCAATGTACATGTTTATTTGCCATCTTTAAAGTATGTTCCCAACATCAAGCATGTTATTCCATGCATTTGCTGTGAAACCTTAGAAATTAAATAACATTTGGCCAATCAATAAATGCTTAGTTTTGTGGTGTTTGGATTTCATCATAGATTCTAGTTTGGAAGGCGCTGGACTACGGCACAATGGCTGAGAGCGAGAAGCAAATGCTGGTGTCCGAGGTCAACCTCCTCCGTGAACTGACGCATCCAAACATTGTGAGATATTATGACCGCATCATAGACCGGACCAACACCACACTGTACATCGTTATGGAGCACTGCAAAGGCGGCGACCTCTCCAGCCTCATCACCAGATGCATTAAAGAAAGGTGTGTGTGTTTTGTGCTGTCGTGTTTACCTTGTCTATGTATACAGTGCATTCGTAAAGTATTCAGACCCCTTCCCTTTTTCCACATTTTGTTACAGTACAGCCTTATTCTAAAATGTATTACATTTAAAAAAAAATACTCATCAATCTACACAGAATACCCCATAATGACAAATCGAAAACAGGTTTTTAGAATTGTTGGCAAATGTAGTAAAAATAAACAAATGCCTTATTTACATAATATTCAGACCCTTTGCTATGATACTTGAAATTGAGCTCAGGTGCATCCTGTTTCCATTGATCATCCTTGAGATGTTTCCACAGCTTGATTAGTGTCCACCTGTTGTAAATTCAATTGATTGGACATGATTTGGAAAGGCACACACCTGTCTAAATAAGGTCCCACTGTTGACAATGCATGTCAGACCAAAAACCAAGCCTTGAGGTTAAAGGAATTGTTGGTAGATCTCCGAGACAGGATTGTGTCGAGGCACAGATCTGCAGCATTGAAGGTCCCCAAGAACACAGTGGCCTCCATCATTCTTAAATGACTTCCTAGAGCTGGCCACCCGGCTAAACTGAGCAATCGGGGGAGAAGGGCCTTGGTCAGGGAGGTGACCAAGAACCCGATGGTCACTCTGACAGAGCTCCAGAGTTCCTCTGTGGAGATGGGAGAACCTTCCAGAAGGACAACCATCTCTGCAGCACTCCACCAATCAGGCCTTTATGATAGTGGCCAGACGAATGCCACTCCTCAGTAAAAGGCACATGACAGCACACTTGGAGTTTGCCAAAAGGAATCTAAAGAACTATCAGACCATGAGAAACAAGATTTTCTGGTCTGATGAAACCAAGATTGAACTCTTTGGCCTGAATGCTAAGCGTCACGTCTGAAGGAAACCTGGCACCATCCCTATGGTGAAGCATGGTGGTAGCAGCATCATGCTGTGGGGATGTCTTTCAGGGACTGGGAGACTTGTCAGGATCAAGGGGAAGATAAACGGAGCAAAGTACAGAGAGCTTCTTGATGAAACCTGCTCCAGAACGCTCAGGACCTCAGACTGGGCCAACGGTACACCTTCCAACAGAACAACAACCCTTAGCACACAGCAAGACAATGCAGGAGAGTCTCTGAATGTCCTTGAGTGGCCCAGCCAGAGCCTGGACTTGAACCAGATCAAACATCTCAGGAGAGACCTGAAAATAGATGTGCAGCGACACTCCCCATCCAACCTGACAGAGCTTGAGAGGATCTGCAGAGAAGAATGGGAGAAACTCCCCAAATACAGGTGTGCCAAGCTTGTAGCGTTATACCAAAGAAGACTCAGGGCTGTAATCGCTGCCAAAGGTGCTTCAACAAAGTACTGAGTAAAGGGTCTGAATACTTATATAAATGTGATATTTCCGATGTTTTATAAATTTGCAAACGTTTTATTATTATTTTTTAACTGTTTTTTTGCTTTGGCACTGTGTGTAGATTGAGGGCAAAAAACGATGTAATCAATTTTGGGATAAGGCTGTAATGTAACAAAATGTGGAAAAGGTCAAGGGGTCTGAAAACTTTCCGAATGCACTGTACATATCTCCAATGGCCATCCTTCTCTGACACTTAGGTAGCGAACGGCAGCTACCCACCCTTTGTGGGTGTTGAACACTGGCCTCCCAGCCTGTAGGCAAACTCTGAGGGTTGGCATGACAAAAAAAAAAAAATACAAATTGCATTTGGCGTGTTCAAGGTAACCGTGTTGGTTGGTAACTCTGTGCATGTTGTGTTCCTGCTGGCCAGGTGTTACTTGGAGGAGGAGTTCATCATGCGAGTCATGGCACAGCTCACTCTTGCACTGAAGGAGTGTCATCGCCGGAGCAATGGTGGGGCCACAGTGTTGCACAGAGATCTTAAGCCCGCCAATATCTTCCTGGATGTCAAGCAGAATGTCAAGCTCGGTGACTTTGGTCTCGCACGTATCCTGAACCATGACACCAGTTTCGCTAAGACTTTCGTCGGAACCCCTTACTACATGTCGCCTGTGAGTCAATAGCGAAGGCCATCATACAATTGGGAATCTTATGATTATGGTTTTAAAAGTCAAACTTTTTTTTCAACCAGATACTCTGGTTTTCTTTCTTTTTTTAACACATATTTATTGGATTTGGGTAAATTATAAAGTAGTTTGACAACTATTTGAAAGCATTTCAATTATATCAAATTCAATCGTTTATCTTTTCCAGTGATGAAGACATGGTGTCTCATGGTTTGGTGGAGAATGAAAAAATGGGTCAACTTTGAGAACCTATTTCCTGAATGTTTTGGCATGTCACTTTCTGACCACTTCTTCCATGGACAAACATGTATGGAAAGTTATGTTTAAATCAAAGGGGATGCTGTCAAAAAGTGATGCAATTCATATGGATTTGCCCATTTTCAAACAGGACAATCAACATAATTGGTACAGAAAAATTAAAAAAAATACAACACCAAACTCAGGTTTTCTAATCAATCTGTCCATGTGTGGACAATTCCATATTTTACAGGAACAAATTAATCGCATGTCCTACAACGAGAAATCGGATATCTGGTCCCTGGGATGCTTGTTGTATGAACTCTGTGCCTTATCGTAAGTTACCTTACTGGTCATCTATATTCTTACTAAATATCCCTCAGTCAATGCCTTAGACTACAGTCTGACGCATGTTTCTTCCATCAAGTCCTCCTTTCACAGCTTATAACCAAAAAGAGCTGTCAGAGAAGATCCGAGAGGGGAAGTTCAGGAGGATCCCCTACCGCTACTCAGAGGAGCTGAACACACTCCTGTCCAGAATGCTCCATTTAAAGGTTTGGAATATGTTTCACGGCACAGAAAATCTCCATCTAAAGTTCAAGTCATCTTGTGAGCAACTCCTCACTGTTGAGGAGATTATTATTTGTCTCCATCTCCAAGCACATTACTATGCTCAAAATACAATTTCAATGTCAAGAGATTTTAATCCCTCCTGCCCACCATTATACTCTTTGTTGATTTGACTGTTGTTGTGCCTCGTTGCCAGGACTACCTGAGGCCCTCGGTGGAGTCCATTCTCCAGAGCAGCCTGTTGGTGGACGTGGTCGCCGATGAGCAGAGGAAGATGCAGGCGCGCAACTGGAGGAGGTCGGCTGATCCAGAGAACCCAAAGCCAGCCGGGTCTTCAACCTCCCCAACCGCTGCGGAGCTGAGGCTCAAGGAGCAATTGCTGCGGGAGAGGGAGAAGGCCCTAAAGGAGCGCGAGGAGAGGCTGGAGCGTGAGTGTTTTCCCTTATCAAATCAAAATCAAATCAAATGTATTTATATAGCCCTTTGTACATCAGCTGATATCTCAAAGTGCTGTACAGAAACCCAGCCTAAAACCCCAAACAGCAAGCAATGCAGGTGTAGAAGCACGGTGGCTAGGAAAAACTCCCTAGAAAGGCCAAAACCTAGGAAGAAACCTAGAGAGAAACCAGGCTATGAGGGGTGGCCAGTCCTCTTCTGGCTGTGCCGGGTGGAGATTATAACAGAACATGGCCAAGATGTTCAAATGTTCATAAATGACCAGCATGGTCAAATAATAATAATCACAGTAGTTGTCGAGGGTGCAGCACCTTAGGAGTAAATGTCAGTTGGCTTTTCATAGCCGATCATTAAGAGTATCTCTACCGCTCCTGCGGTCTCTAGAGAGTTGAAAACAGCAGGTCTGGGACAGGTAGCACGTCCGGTGAACAGGTCAGGATTCCATAGCCGCAGGCAGAACAGTTGAAACTGGAGCAGCAGCACGGCCAGGTGGACTGGGGACAGCAAGGAGTCATCATGTCAGGTCTTCCTGAGGCATGGCTCTAGGGCTCAGGTCCTCCGAGAGAAAGAGAGCATACTTAAATTCACACAGGACACCGGATAAGACCGAAGTACTCCAGATATAACAAACTGACCCTAGCCCCCCGACATCAGGATTAAGCTTAATTTTGTTCCTAATTGAAATTTCAATTCACTTAAATTGACTGAATTGAAAACTGATTCAACCCCAACCCTGGTCCCTATAATGTCAGAGTCACAGATGAGACCCCTCTGGTATTGGAACACGGATGTTTTTTTAATCAGTGCTGCTTGGTGTGGACTGCTGAAACATCTATAATGATTGTTGTTTGTAGTCAATGTGTCACTGGCTATGCTACTGAGTGTATATAGACTGAATTGTTTGTAATCTGTGGAATTTGTATGCTGTAACTCTGGTGAATTAGGCTTTCATTGTAAATAAGAATTTGTTCTTATTTAGCAAGGAGCCACACACGGTCCCGTGTGGCTCAGTTGGTAGAGCATGGCGCTTGCAACGCCAGGGTTGTGGGTTCATTCCCCACGGGGGGACCAGGGTTCAATTCCCACGGGGGGACCAGGATGAATATGTATGAACTTTCCAATTTGTAAGTCGCTCTGGATAAGAGCGTCTGCTAAATGACTTAAATGTAAATGTAATGTAAATGTTCTTGACTGACTTGCCTAGTTAAATAAAATATATATATTGCTCCTACAGAGCGGGAGCAGGAGCTTTGTGTTCGCGAGAGACTATCGAATGAGAAGCTTGCCAGGTAAAACAAAGCTCCCTTGGATCACTTCACTTGAAATGGAGCAAACTGCTGTTTTATTGTCACATTAGACTAAATGCTAAGGCTTTAATCCTCCAAGATGTGTTAATGCTACTTTCCTTCACGCTTTGCTGTCATAATTGCATTCCTTGCTATAAAACTGCAAGAGGGTTGGCTATACTCTATTTTGACTCCCAACAATTTATTTTAATTTCAGAGCGGAGAGTTTGTTGAAGAGCTGCAACCTGGTAAAACAGAAGAAGACCCTGCCACCACTCTATTCCAATGACATGGGTATGGGTGTCAAGCGAAAAGGGAGGATACGTGATTTTGCTTCTTTATTGGAGTTGAACAATATGATATAGGGTAGCCATGTTTTCAGATCAAATAAAGGGGAGGGAACACATTTAGGTCACTTTAAGACACCTGTGTTTTTCTCTGGGCAAATTACGAACTTGAAAATTGTTTTGGCAACCTGACTAATCACTGAGGCATCATCCTACATATTATGGGAGGGTATTTTATCGGCAAATAAAGTAGCGCTCAATAAAACCTTTTCAACATGTGTAACTTTTTTCCATCTTGGCCCCTTAGATGTGGGAGAGGAGAATGTCCCCCCTGAAAAGAAGGTCAGTTTTGCCGGAGACAGCGAAGAGAACCAAAGGCCTGATCAGAAGCAGAGTGAGAAGAGCCAGGAGCTGGGGCTGAAGAGGAGGCTGCAGGCAGCCAACCTGCGGGTCCAGGCCCTGGAGGAGGTGGAGAGGAACTACCAGCTCAAGAGCAGGCAGATCCTAGGCATCCGCTAGCACCAGGAGAGCCTGCTGTTTAGGGCCTGATTATCAGTGTCATGTGAATGGATGTCTGAGCTATGTCCCAGAAGCTACTGGTCTCTGCTCAGTCTTTCTGACTAATAGAGAGTTTAAGAGCTACTGAAAGCTAGTGGTCATACCCTTTAGGGAAAATAAGTAGCTTTAATTTATTTGTATCATAGTGTGAGTGATTTGTACTGTGATGAAATTGCTAAATATTGGATACCAAATATATTTTTTAGCGGTGTGTGTGTGTGTTTTTTCCACCTCGACATTTCAAATGTGTCGATGTTAGACTGAATTGCACTGAAGTTATGATGCTTTGTACATACTGTGGCATTAAAAATAATATATTTGAAGGGCTGTGTTGGTACAGTATCCAGAGATGTTTTAATGGGTGTACACTCCCACATACACTGCTGGAAATATGTAAATGTTTTGCAAATATGAGTTTAGGAATTGGGAAGGGTTGGCAAATGTTGAGGCCACTGTTTTCTGTTAAAAATAGACACTGGTGACCCAACAAATGTCTGTTTCGGTGGAATTGTTACCCGATTGTCATTTGTCCTTTGTGCTTTATTGTTCTTTTGCCCTTGGCTTGCCTCCTGTTATTCATCTCAAATGGGCATTTTGGTTAGGCCTACATGATGGTCAGCTCTTGCTACACTTTTCTAAATGTTTAATTTTATGTTCTCAGCAGTTTGCAAAGAAATGTGACCATGTCAATTATTTGGGAATATAACATGTAAGGGTGAGTCCCCTCTTGTAGAGGAAGCTATGTCAGAGATTGATTATTGTTGAAGAATGTACATTCTCTTTATTTCTAAATGAAAGATTTACGTTACATGCAAGTGATCTCATTCTCACCTTGTAAGGTTTATCTGTTGATTGAGTACGGTTACATGCACACAATAATGCAATTTTTGTGTATAGTCAAATTAATATAATAGTTTGATTAAAACGTTTACGTGCTTTGCAAGAATAACGACTACCCTAATAATCATGTTTACATGGACATATCTGAAATCAGGCTACCAGACCGCACTCTGATAAATGCAGAATGTCGATCAAAATAAACGTTCTTAACACAGCGATCATGTTATTTTTGGAAGCATATATGATTCTGAGTCAGGACATATACATTTTGTATGTGAAAACTACTTCTTAGACGCATACATTCAGTTCGGAACTAATTTCACTCGCACTAAAGTGGGAGGCTCGCTCGGCTGTCGCTAGCACATGGGGAGATCAAATGCACAATACAGTGCGGGTAGGCTACCTACATTATGAGATTAATATGGATAAGAGCGATATTATTTGGATTTGTTCAACTGCAGCCAAGCATCGATCTTCATGTCACCAGAATAAGACAGTCGATATTTATTGGAAAGGAGCATCAAGCTCATTACTTTGCACATTCACCACCCTGTGAAGTTCATAATTTATTCCCTCTAGCCAAATATAGGGTTTCCAAAATTCGGGCATGGGGCCCACTCTGGATGCACGTTTTGTTTTTCGCCCTAGCACTACACAGGTGATTCAAATAAAGCTTCGATTATTTTAATCCACTGTATAGTTCTAGAGCAAAAACCAAAACGTGCATCATGTGGAACGAACAAATTGTCGACATTTTGTACCAGCATAAAATTGTACCAGCGTTTCATGTTTCCATCAGCCCGGTCGTGACTTTTTTCATGAATCAGGTGGCGCAGCAAAGCACTGAATCTCAGTGCTAGAGGCGTCACCACAGACCCAGGTTCGATCCCGGACTGTATCACAACCGGCCGTGATCGGGAGTCCCATAGGGCCGCGCACAATTGGCCCAGCGTCGTCTGGGTTAGGGGAGGGTTTGGCCGGGGTAGGCCATCAATGTTAAATAAGAAGGTGTTCTTAATTGTCTTTCCTAGTTAAATAAAAATGAATCAGCATGAAACGGTTGGATGAAAATGTCCATATTTTCTCTATGGGGATTTTAGAATATTCGCATAAATATGTCGCCAATTGGATGGAAACCTAGCTATAGATATACACTTTATATACAAAAGTATGTGGGCACCCCTTCAAATTAGTGGATTCGGCTATTTCAGGCACACCTGGAGTGACAGGTGTATAAAATCGAGCACACAGCCATGCAATCTCCATAGACAAACACTGGCAGTAAAATGGCATTGCTGAAGAGCTCAGTGACTTTCAACATGGCGCTGTCATAGGATGCCACCTTTCCAACAAGTCAGTTTGTAAAATGTCCTGCCCTGCTAGAGCTTCCCCGGTCAACTGTAAGTGCTGTTATTGTAAAGTGGAAACGTCTAGGAGCAACAATCGCTCAGCCGCGAAGTGGTAGGCCACACAAGCTCACAGAACGGGACCACTGAGTGCTGTAGCACATAAAAATGGTCTTTCCTTGGTTGCAACACTCACTACTGATTTCCAACTGCCTCTGGAAGCAACGTCAGCACAATAACTGTTTGTCGGGAGCTTCATGAAATGGGTTTCCATGGCCAAGCAGACACAAGTCTAAGATCACCATGCACAATGCCATGCGTCGGCTGGAGTGGTGTAAAGCTAGCTGCCATTGTTCTCTGGAGCAGGGGAAACACGTTATCTGGAGTGGTGAATCATGCTTCATCATCTGGCAATCTGAAGGACGAATCTGAGTTTGGCGGATGCCAGGAGATCACTACCCGCCCGATCGCTACCTGCCAACTGTAAAGTTTGGTAGAGGAAGAATATTGGTCTGGGGCAGTTTTTTCATGGTTTGGGCTAGGCCCCTTAGTTCCAGTGAAGGGAAATCAGAATGCTACAGCATAAAATTACATTCAAGAAGATTCTGTGCATCCAACTTTGTGGCAACAGTTTGGGGAAGGCCCTTTCCTGTTTCAGCATGACAATGCCCTGTGCACAAAGCGAGGTCCATACAGAAATGGTTTGTCGAAGTCACTGTGGAAGAACTTGACTGGCGTGCACAGATCCCTGACCTCAACCCCACCGAACACCTTTGGGATGAATTGGAATTCAACTGCGAGCCATGCCTTATCGCTTTAAGCAAGTCCACCCAGCAATGTTCCATCTAGTGGATAGCTTTCCCAGAAGAGTGGAAGCTGTTATAGCAGCAAAGGGGGGACCAATTCCATATTAATGCCCATGATTTTGGAATGAGATATTCAACGAGCAGGTGTCCACATACTTTTGCTAATCTAATGTACTCTAGATGTAAAAGGTTGTAGTAGTCATCGTCTTCCACAAGAGGTAATCATTTCTCCTCTTCCTTTCATGTTGGAATGGTTGAACTGTCGTTCGAAAGTAGCTGGAGAAATCTGCAGGTGAAGACGTTCTTCCAAAATGAATCCTGTATGGACCGCCGTTTGGGTCTTTGCTTGACAAAAAAGATACACGTCAAATAACAAAATTATATTATATAATGTTGTGTGTGCTGAATTTGCACGGTGTGTTAACAATACCACGTTAAGGCTTTATTTGGCCATAAGGCTTTATTTGTTCGACCGAATGGGAAAACAATCAATGATCATTTGAAATAAGAGCAGGATCAAAAATGTTTGCAAATATCTTTGATACAGATGTTATTAGAAACTCTAACTAGGTACCCTCCTAGCTAGCACCAACGCAAGCAGCCTGAAAACAATGACCAGTAGAAACTGCAGTCATTTTCAATATTCTTAGTATTGATTTAGAAATCCTTGTGAGTAAGTATTAGCTAGGTAGCCACTTGTCCCATTGAAATCGAACTTCAGTTCATGAAAATAACTAGCACGCCAGCTACTTAACCCTGTTGCCCAAAGCTAACATTACAAGCAGCCAGATAGCTTCATCTGGCTAGTGAGGCTTGACTGGACCGTGCTATGAAGCTAGCCACAATAACGACTAGCCACAATAGTGGAATTTGCGGTTCGACTTCAAAATAAAACTCCCTATTTGAAAGTGACGCAAATGGTTACAATTGGTGGAATCATACCATATTTAGACTAGATAAAGTTAAACAAGGTTGGCGTGTTGGAATGTGAAGAAATTACATGGGGTATAAGTCTACTTTGTTAGACCCACAGAACACAACTGTGAAGAGTTTACGCAAATATTAACGTCATAACTCTTATTGCAGGACTTTGGCTGTGGGAAATCACCTCCCCAGTCAGCCTTTTGTGCGTATTGACATTTATATTGCACTGTACAGCCTTACCTACGGATTTGGGATCAATTAAATGGGTTATCAGTCTGCTTAGTACCCAAGTGCTTTTTTCCAAAGTCCTCCTCAGAGTTATCAGACTCCAAAACATCCACTTTATATTGTTTTTCCTCTGGAAGTGTTCAGTGATACAATAAATGTGGCTCATTTCACAGTGGTTTCAAATTCTGTGGGTGTCACTGAGTAGACTGATACCCAATGTCATTGATCCACAATCTAAAGGGAAGGCTGTACAGTGAAATAGGTATGCTAAACGAGGTGGGAATGTTGTTATATGTTATATAAATATATAAAATGCAATTCTAAAGTCTAATGCATCCATAGTGTGATTTCAACAGATTTTTCTCAATGTAACAAATTGTCTTTTGTTGAATTTATATGACACATTCCAACCTCGTTTAGCATGATCTATTCTATTATGGCACTATTTGCATCAAATTTACTGAGGCTTGTATTTTGAAGGCAAACCGCAAACGCAACTATTGTGGCTAATCCTTATTGTGTCTAGCCTCGCATAGGTGTGTCCGACCACCATTAATCAGTCCGAGAGCTTGGGGGAGTGTGTGTTGAAGTGCAGCAGGTGCGCGAGACACAACTTTACCAGCATCAAAGCATACGTATTGGTGAATCGCTGTGACATGAAATACGAGTGATGGTGTAATAACTACGTAAAACAATAATTTGTTAAATTACTCTAGTCATATATAGGTCCTGCTTGGTCAACAAGCTAATTTGGTACGTCAAATAGCGTTATTTGATGTGTATCTTTTTTGACAGGCAATGACCCAAATTGCGGTCCATAATCCTGTGACTGTGTGATGGCCAGGGTGCGTTCTAAATTGTTCAATCTACTTTAAGTATTGCTAGAACATTTTCCCTCAAATATATATTTTAAACAGATTGAGAAATAACATGTCGATTTTCATTTAGATATTTTCAGAGTAGGTGTAGGCTTCTTTTCGGTTTGTAATTGTGCTTAACAAGTAGTCTAAGTAACCTAATGTCTATTGGGTGGATACCATTTTGTTAGCGGACAAAAATAAGACAACGGGCATTGTGGAGATGTTATACACCATCCTAAAAAACAAGGAGTCACAAAATTTTAGATGATGGATGATTCCAAACGACGACCTCGAAATGTTTGCTTTACGCAACGTGCCTACATGGCAACGCTCGGCTCCGCCCATGTGAAATGATTGGAAAAATTGACCAACCAAATTCTACTTTATCCATAATAACCAATAGCAAAATACCAGGGCGTGCCTCATTCGTTGTGGAAACTTTACCGGCTCGGGTGCAAAGTTTCAGCCGTCTGCAAATCAAAGTCAACGCTAACGTTTCTGAAATATACCCCAGTCTTCTAATTTTCCCAGTTGGCCGCTTTTGAGGAACCAACATCTTTTTTTGCTGTATCTGGAATTGGAGTCGGTTGTAATCGTACGATAATTACGATTTTTTTGCGAGCATATACATATTTACAATACGTGATGGAATCCCATCATATGCTTCCAGTCTCGATTGGCACGCTACAGATAGCTACCAGCATATTGTAAGCTAACTAGCTAGCTAACTCAGTTATCTAGCTAAACAAGTGACCAGCGGAGAAAAATGGCATGTGAGCCTAATCGTGTGCGGCTACTATGCATGCTTTCATTGACATTTGGTTTTTTTATCGTGGAGGTAGTCGTCAGTCGGATCACGGCATCTTTGGCAATGCTGTCGGACTCCTTTCATATGCTATCGGATGTCATAGCGCTGGTTGTGGCTTTGGTGGCGGTGCGCTTCGCTGAGAAGACGCAATCGACAAATAAAAACACGTTCGGATGGATCCGGGCGGAGGTGATGGGGGCTCTCGTAAACGCAGTGTTCCTCACAGCTCTCTGTTTCACCATTATCTTGGAGGCCGTCGAGCGATTCACCAACCCACATGAAATCGAGAAACCCCATGTAGTAATCGGTGTGGGGGCCGCCGGGCTCCTGGTCAACCTCCTCGGGCTGTGCTTGTTCCACGGACACGCAGGTGGTGGACACGGGCACTCTCACGGAGGAGGCCATTCTCATGGAAATAAGAAAAACAAGAGGGGTAAAATATGCAAGTCAGAAAGACCGAATGGATCATCAGGAGAGGAGTCCAACAACCTGGTGGGAAGCCACAACAGCCCCCCTAATAGCGTGGACACCGAGAGACGTAGACATGGTAAGTTATGTAATTCATTATTCGTATTTTACAGTAAGTAGCTATACTGTCAATATACTGTGTAGATGTAGCTACTGTACTTGTCTAGCTACAATCTTTCACTCAGAATTTGACCCTTTGGCGCCCGGTGATACTTATCTTTTTTTCACCCTGGGTTCATTCTTCTACTATGAATCATATCAAGACAGCTCTTCATTTAAGATATCAGATATGAAACAACCATACTAGCCTGTCAGGTTTTGAGGACATACTCGCATAATCTCACACTGACAACGATTTTATTCAAAGAACTGAAATTTGAAGGCCTACTCAATATGGAGTGGTCTTTAATCCAAAACTGTCTCTGTGGTGTTCTCGTTAACCCTTTCATATGTTTGCCTTTGAGGAGAGACATTCGACACAGCCAGTCTCACATGGTCTTGGCTGGGTTTCTTCTGTATTGTAGATGGATCAATATCCACTACCATCTCAAAGGTGTAACTGGGCTAATGTGGGTCTCCTGATTTGGGCATCATCCGTATATCTTATCATATGTTGCCAAATGGGCCTATAGGAGACATTTACCAGACAGACCAGTGGCTCACAACGAGTAATGGTTGGGCAGAGGCACAATGACATCTGTAGTTTTTAATAGAAACAGTGATAAGGCTATATTCATTATAATATAAGTAGGCGTCAGTGACTGGTATCAGCAGTGACTTGAGACAGAACAATGTGGCCCATGACTATGCCTATTCTGCACACACCATTTTGAAATGCCTTTTGCAGAGGCCATGAGAGTGCACAACAGACCCTTTAAATTGAATCTCTTATCTCAAGGAACTGCCACCATTCTTTTTGCCACTTCAGGAAAACAATTATTCCCATTTCTGGAGAAATATCCCCAGGTTCTGTCTCTATGCTTGTCTGTAAAATACACAATGCTTCATAAAACTGTGCAGTCCCTTTGCATGCTCACTGTAATATTACAAAGAATTTGAATCAAACTTATCTGGAAAATCTGACCTAGGGTCAGCCTGCAGATGTTTTACATGGTGGCAGACGTGTCATGACTTGTTACAAAGCCAAAATTGTGAAAGTCCCAGCCATCCAGATTTTATCCCTCAAATTACATTGAGTATTTGAAGAGAACAGTCCGGGCTTTCAAATCGTGACCTTATTAGAAGACATTTAATCCGTATTGTCACTACTCGTGCTTCTACATCCATAACAGGAAGTTGTCTTCCTTCACAAAACCCACATATTATAAGTGGTTTATATACTACAAAAAAAAAAATTGTTTATATAAATCCCAGTCAGAGGCCTTCAGTGATTCTTGTCACCAATTGTTTTATCAAATTAGCAGGATATCATGGTGTAAACATGGCAATCCACCAGATTCAGATAATGACCATGATCTCCTGGCTGATACTAGGGTCTGTGAGCTGAGAGCTGCCCTCTACCTCCTGTTGGGACAGAACATAGTTAAACCAGGAGACTGTAAGTTTCCCCTCTACAATGGGCCTGTCAGGCTCTGCCAGTTTCAGTAAATGGATCCCATTTCTCCCTCCTCCATATGCACTGATCGCTGCAACCCGGCTATACATCATCTCAAGCAGTGACACGACCGAATTCCCCTGATTCAGCCACACCATTAGGCCCTGATGAATTACCCCTACGTCACTGAGTGCCGGGAGAGAGGCTATTAGCCTAGCGCTGGTTCTGGTGCCATTGGCCATTATGTAGCCGTATGAGTCGTAGCGTAGGTCTAGGCAATCAAGCTGTCTGCAGACATTAATTGAATTTCCTCAAGGTGTTAAGCAGGGGAGTCTGTTGTGGTTGGTTAATTTACTGGCTACCACCACCACGCCGGGTGTAGTTCATTTACAGAATGGGAACTGGGAAGGTGATGTACTACGGCCTACATTCTTCTCTACGTTGAAGGAAATGGTTTTAATTAAAGCCTTAGCTTCTTATCAAGGTGTTTATCGCCTCGGGCAGCCGTAACTTACGGCACATCAACCATGTCCTCCAAAACCTCTGATGAAGTCATCAATCATTATGGTTTGATATGGTGGTCAGTAGTTGGAAAAGGCAGCTCATAAACCACAGCTGGATGTGAGTCTTTCCAAATGAAGATTTCCAGTCATTCCTCGTCTTTGTAATTATCAGCATTTTCTTTTCGCCATCCCTTTGATGCAAGAGTCTCTGCCATTCTGTCTATCATCCTCTCAAATATGTCGTCGCTGTTCAAATACTAGAAATGCATCCTTTGTACCTTCCTTGAAGTAGTCTCGGATCTGAATTGGTTCTCATTGGGGATGGTGGTTACCTTGCTTTCGCCTATCCAATCACTTATCGATCAATGCAGGTAGCCTCGTGGTTAGAGCGTTGGGCCAGTAACCGAAAGGTTGCTAGATCAAATCCCCGAGCCGACAAGGTAAAAATCTGTCATTCTGCCCCTGAACTAGGCAGTTAACTCACTGTTCCCCAGTAGGCCGTCATTGTAAATAAGAATTTGTTCTTAACTGACTTTCCTAGTTAAATGGAGAGAAACAATTATCTCAAAGAAACTAGGAAGGATGAATTTCGAACAGGGCTGTGCTTTTGCACAACCGCCTCCACCCTCCTTGACCTCTTTAACACCTTGTCCCCGTCTTCTTCCTTCAGAGATTGTTCGCAACGACAGCGAGGTGCATATGAACGGCAGCGCCGCCTACGAGGACATGGACCACAGCCACGACGAGGCTTCACTCAACATGCGCGGCGTCTTCCTGCACGTGCTGGGCGACGCCCTGGGCTCTGTCATCGTGGTGGTCAACGCCCTTATCTTCACCTTTGTGTGGAGGCCGTGCCCGCCTGGCGAGACCTGCTTCAACCCATGCCACTCGACAGACCACCCACACGTTAACCACACCCTGGTGGACCTGTCCATGGACGGCAACGGTTCCAGCTTTCAGCGGACCATGGTGGGGCCATGCTGGGTGCTCTACCTTGACCCCACGCTGTGCATCATCATGGTGGGTATCCTGCTCTACACCACCTACCCACTGCTCAAGGAGTCTGCGCTGATCCTCCTGCAGACGGTGCCCAAACAGATCGACATGCACCGCCTCAACGAGCGGCTACTCTCGCTGGACGGCGTGCTGGCCATTCATGAGCTGCACATCTGGCAGCTGGCGGGCTCGCGCATCATCGCCACGGCGCACATCAAGTGCCACGACCCCACATCCTACATGGACGTGGCCAAGCGCATCAAGGATTTCTTCCACGACGAGGGCATCCACGCCACCACCATCCAGCCCGAGTTTGTCACGATCAATTCCGAGTCAAGCGCCTCCCTCTGCGAGCTCTCCTGCCGGACGCAGTGTGCGCCCAAGTTGTGCTGTGGCGCTGCAGACAAGCAGGGTGTTGCTGGCCCTGGTCCGGCAGGCGAGGGGAAGGTGCTGGCGGCCTCTGCAATGGAGGTGATCAGCGAGACCCCAGAGGGAGCAGCCGGAGATTCAGTTCTGGAGCAGGCGGCTTCTGCAGTCGTCCAGGTGGTCCCCCGGACCCCGGAACCCGAGGTCATTATCACCCGAGAGGTGGAATCTTCTCTGTGAGACAGACCGGACACAGTTGGAAGAAGGATTGAATCACTACTAAAGTGGATGGAAGTTTTTAAAAAGTGCGGGCCAAAGTTTACAGTGGGTTGTCGTGTGTACAGCGCGCTCTGATTCTGGAAACACGGGTAGGAAAATGGCTCCACTACCGCGGTCTTGTTCGAAGACACCCTTTGTCCCAACCCTTAACCCTCCCACTGCCTACCCCCCCCCCCTCCACTGCCAACCCCTCGCCACATCCTCACCTCTGACCCCCTCAACCGCCATGGCTGCGGCCTGGTCTGGCCTGCTGCATGTGTATCCTTCCCCACATTAGCGCCATGTTGTGATGCGTCACTGTCATCCCATCCCTCCACGGTGTCTCTGTGCCAAAGCTTCTCAATAAAGGACAGAAGGGAGACTCCCCTCCAGCAAGTACCATGAGCTAACACGACACCTGCAAGGCCAAGCACACCTGTCTACTCCGCAGGTCTTTTTGTTGATCTATGGACCTTTTCATTTATGCACAACTTTTTTATTTTTGGGGGATAAGCTTTGAACATAAATTTTCTTAGCCTTGGCACCACAATGGAAAATTGTTATTACAATTTTATTTAAGTTATTAGTAATGATCTATAATTTTCTCTGTAGATGCATTTATAATATTTAGTTTGGATGATAGATTTAATTTGTGAAATTTTTCTGAATATTTGACGAACCATCTATGCTGTAGACTTGTTTTTGGAAATATGTTTCTTTAAATGAATTTTTCTCAGACTTTTTTTCTGGCCTTGACTCTGTTTTAATGGCAGTTGTTAGTTGAAGGCAGACGCTGTGTAAAAACTTCACCACGCCTATAATTCAAATTGCTTTGAAATAGCACTGATGTACTGTTCGCGTAAGTACTGTAGGTTATCTTGTATCAGCAAACTTCAGCGACCATTTTATTCAACAACAAAATCGTATGCCTTGCAAGCCTGGGGGTCTATCACTGAAGAAAATGTGCACTACAAAATGCCAAACAATATTCTGTTTTAAATCTCTGCTGGAGAGCCATCGGATGGGTTGTTGAAATTCATACTAATATTCCTCATGAATGTGTTGGAAGGGACCTAGTCAAAATCCACCCTGAATGTTTTTACAGTGTCCAGAGTGCTTCTGCTGCAACTTTGCATGACCAAACTGAAGTGTGTTATTTCAGCCACAGAGCTTCAAAATGAGCTAACACTGCTACGAAACAGTAGCCCAACTTCCTCGTTTTCTCAAGTAGCGAGAATAACTTTATAGATTAAATGAAATGTCACTGAATCTTTTCCTTTCTTTCTAGTGAATGGATTTTTGAGGCTTTTTGTGCCGATGTAGAGTCATCTTAGTGGCCTTTTCAAATGGGAAATCTGATGGAAGGAAATTCCCTCATTCATTTATTATTATTAATATCAACACAAAGATATCATTTATATGTTGATTCAAGGATGCATTTCAGATTTCCATTCAAAGTAAATGTGAATGCAATATAGAATAATTGTATTGGGAAATGTATTTTGACACGTTCCTTTGTTTTGAAAATGTCTCGTTACTTTTATGGTCTTTTGAGACTCACGCTCTCTGTGCAAATTGAGGTATGTGTCATTCGTTTTTTTCGGATTTTAAATATGACATGTCTGCCGACGTGTTTTTGATATATTACAGTACCTGTCGAAATGTGTCATTGTGAACATTTTAAAATGGCTGTTTGGTACAGTTGTTAAACTGTTGTTTTGTGTAATTTAAAAAAAAAAAAGGAAAGTTTTTAGATGTGGTTTCTTTGGACATTAGGTCTACCCTTAATCTCGCTCCCAGAAACCTCTGCCCAAATGTGCATCAAACTTGGCATTCTTTAGCCAGTACAGAAAGATTGGGAGAAACTCGTAGGCATTGCTACGTAGGCATTGCTTAATCCACCAACCAATCATCTCCCACAACACCTTCCCCTAAGGCCGACTTTG
Organism: Salvelinus fontinalis; assembly: GCF_029448725.1. Classification (NCBI taxonomy): domain Eukaryota; kingdom Metazoa; phylum Chordata; class Actinopteri; order Salmoniformes; family Salmonidae; genus Salvelinus; species Salvelinus fontinalis. The sequence goes on along the minus strand of NC_074691.1, from coordinate 84,943 downwards.
AATTGTTTATGGAAGGGGATGCATTCATCTGAAATGGGTCTTCTGCATTTAACCCAGCCCTTCTGAATCATAGAGGTGCGGAGGGCTGCCTTAATCAACATCCACTTCATCGGTGCCAGCCTTACTGTTTACGTAATCAGACTTGCACAATAGCCTGGGGAAGAGGTTAGTTCTACCCTTAAAGAGCGACTCCCCCTGAAAAGCAACTTCTCCTTATGAAAACGGCCTATGTGGCATCGTTGAGTCGGACACATTTATTGCAGTGTCAATTTGGTTTGACATTCAATATCCCTATGGGGCTAGTTAGGGACAATCCGTAAATGACACAATGTACACGGGCTATCCAGTGTCAAACCAACTTTGCCATGGTCGCACTCCAGCCGGCTGAAGATAATTGGCAAGTTTGTCTAGCACTAGCCTAGGCGACTTCAAGACACAAGACCTGGGTTAGACTTTGAAGTTATCTGGAAGTATGAGTGACTGTAACTGTGTACTGTTTTGTCCGAGTGAATATAGAAAAGCTTGCCACGTGCACACACACAAGACACCCACATGAACCCCTCCCCCCAATACAACTCTCATTTGGCTTTAGTCATGGCCGCTACATTTCTTAATGACCAAGGCGAAAGAACTTGGCCAAATCAGGAAGTTGAGCCCCCATTTAGTACATTCAAACTCATTGAACATCTGCGTTGATAATAATCCGTCAGACTTGTCTAGAAGGTAATGTCAACATGCGATATTTCACCATGATTATGACTAGTTGAGGAGCACCACTGGGTGGCCATAATGCTTGAAATGCCATCTACATTCATAGTGACTCTACAGTACATTTGAAAAGGAATCTAATTTTGAAAGTCATTGGTTCAGAGTTGACCGAGCGGTAGTTAGCAGCCAGACAGGGTAGTAAGCCATTAGCCCTTGGCCTAGCTCTGTAGCCCAGTGAAAAGCCCTCAGCCAGAGGGCCTTACGCACAGTAGTAGGCTCCTTAGGGAGCATTCCACACAGCCACACTGCTCTAGTCGTCTACACGGCATTCCAGCGTCTTGCCCCGCTCTCCTCTCTATTCCTTCCCTCGTTACCTATCCTTTTTAAACCAGACCGAACGCTGCCCTCGCCATTGTTTCACTTACGTTTGGGTGCCAGGCTACAGCCCATAGTTGTCAAGAAAATCATAGTGATTTTCTAAGGGTGCAGAGAGGTGGGGGGTTGGCATGTGGTAGGTCCCTATTGTCTGCGTTTATGAAAAGTTTTTTTTTCTCCTGTTGCACCTTTTACAATGGGGTATTGTATGCATTGAAATAGAATCTCTAGAAAGGACAAGGCCGCTCAGACGGTAATTTGACAGAACCCTTTGTCGGAACATTGGCTTGAATGGGGATACCGGTTCTATTGATTCTCTTTCTATGATTGTATGTTAACTTTGGCCATCAGTATAGGTGAAAGCTTACCTAGCATTAATGCTGCTGACTTGCTGGTTTAATCTGTTCAGACACCTTTCGGAGGAGAGGATGGTTCCCTGATCTCCTTTTGAATACCTATAGTTACCTATTGACTAGGCTACCAATTAGTTTAGCTTTTGTTGCATATATTGACGATGTAGCCTGTGCTAGCGAGGATGAATCCTTTTAGCTTCAGCTTTACCGTTTCTAACCCCTGTGAACTTCGGTCCACTTGCTCGAGCCTTTTTTAGAGAGTATTCAATTCAGCCCTGGATGACGCCTCCTGTGTTCCCCCTCACCCCTCCCCAAACCCCCTTTTCTACCAACACTCACTACACCCACCCCTCACCCAACCTAGCTGTAATCCATTGAACAAAGCCAGTGAGACAGATGGTCTACTCTGGTCATCCACGGACACAATGACCAGTCCTCCCATCCTCTCCCCATAGACCGCTGGGTACAGCAACCCAGTGCTGCAGTGAGGCAGAGCCCAGTGGTCATCAGTGCAGCGGACAATGGTGGAAAAAGTACCAAATTGAGTTAAGATACCTTAATAGAAAATGACTCCAGTAAAAGTGAACGTTTTTGGTTTTAAATATACGTAAGAATCAAAAGTAAATGTAATTGCTAAAATACACTTAAGTATCAAAATTAAAAGTATAATAAGTATATCATTTAAAATTCGGTACATTAAACAAATCAGACGCCCAGATTTTCATGTTCTTTTCATTTACACACAGCCAGTGGCACACTCCAACACTTAGACTTACAAGCACTTGTGTTTAGTGAGTCTGCCAGATCAGAGACAGTAGGGGTGACCAGGGATGTTCTCTTGATAAGTGTGTGAATTGGACCATTTTCCTGTCAAAATGTAACGAGTACTTTTGGGTGTCAAAAGTACATTTATTTTCTTCAGGAATGTGGTGAAGTAAAAGTTCTCAAATAATGATAGTAAAGTACAGATACCCCCAAAAACAACTTAAGTAGTACTTTTAAAGTATGTTTTCTTAAGTACTTTTACACCACTGGTAGCGGGTCTCCATTGTTGTTCCAGAGAGCTAGCTGTCATCACTGTCCCCTAACCCCTAGTCTTGCGTAGCCATACCTCCGAATCATGTTGTCACGCCTACTTTGGAGGTCTGGAGAATTTTGTATTAGTCGAAACAGCTTGAATGGTCCGCTGGCATCCAGTGGCTATATTTTTATTGGTTGATACATTTCAAGAACCCTCCCCACGTGCCCGTAGAAGGGGTGCTGTGTGTTATGTTTGTCACTGTTTTCCGACTGGGTAGGACCATTTTGCTGAGTTTGCTAGTCTGCAACATTGCAGAAAATGGAAGAAAACCTGTAGGAAAAACTGAATTCTGTTTTGCCAGAAGTGTGCTCTAGTCTATACACAAAATCGAGTCGATGAAGGCATTACAAATCCTCTGCTTGGGGTTTTAATTACGATTTCCCGGCCATCCTCAAGCAATGTTGCTCTTGTGGCACTAACCTATTAGGCACCTTTGGAGCTCCGTTCATGCAAGGCATTTGATTGGTTTGACGTGTTACGAGGCATCACTTGTTAAATCTACTTCAATCAGTGTAGATAAAGAGGAGGAGACCGGTTAAATAAGGATTGTTAAGCCTTGAGACAATTGAGACATGGACTCTGTGTGCCATTGTGGTTGATTGGGCAAGACAAAATATTTAAGTGCCTTTGAACGGGGTATTGTAGTTGGTGCTAGGCGCACCGGGTTGGGCCAATGCAACGCTGCTGGGGTTTTCACGCTCAAAAGTTTAGTGTTATCAAGAACGTTCCACCACCCAAAGGACATCCAGCCAAGACACAAATGTGGGAAGCATCGGAGTCCACATGGACCAACATTCCTGTAGAACACTTTCGACACCTTGTAGAGTCCATGCCCCAATGAATTGAGGTTGTTCCTATAAATAGATTAAATCTAACTATAATTTAATGACTTTCTGTATTTGTTATAATAATGTCCACAGTGTAATAATGTCCCTTGGTGTATGGCACTGCGTCTGGGTGAGGGATCGGGTGAGATTGTCTGCAGCAAGTCGGTGTGATGATTGTCAGTTTGAATGTGGGATGCTTGGGAATGAGGATGTGCCATTGAATGTCCTAGAATGTCAGTGATATTGTCCAGCTAGTGAGAATAATCTGTGTTGGGAATGATCTAGGCTGGGAGGATATAGAGTGAAAGATGGGTAGAGATAAAAGCCTAGTGGGAAACTCGATTTCATTTAGGCAGGTCAACACCAAAGGATTATTAAAGAAAAAATAACTGCCCCATTAAACTGGATTATACCACAATGCAACCTGGTCTCGGAGCATTTCGTATTATTCTGTATGTAAATCTGAGACACTCCATTTAGTATGATCTGTTACGTTTCGTATGGTATGTATTAATTTGTGGATGTCCATCGCCCATTTCGTATGATATGTTATGATTTACACTTCGTATTATATGTTACGAATTTGAAAAACGTCTGATATGTTACATTTTTGATAGCTGGCTAATGTTGGCTAGCTGGCTAATGTTGGCTAGCTGCCTAACGTTGGCTTTCTGCCTAACGTTGGCTAGGTTAAAGGGTTACGCTTAGGGGAAGGGTTTGGTTAGGGCAAATGTTAGCTAACATGCTAAGTAGTTGCAGAGTAGCTAAAAAGTAGTAAGTAGTTAAAAAGTTGCAAAAGTGTCCATGATGAAATTCAAACTCTCGTCCTTTGGGTTGCTAGACATTCGTGTTATTCGCCTACCCATCCACCCCGACCAACCACCCACTTTCGTATTTGCCTCAAGTAGCCATCTATCTTATGATACCATATCAAAAATAACATATCACAGCTTTACATTTACTATTTTACGTCTAGTCTGAGACCAGGCTGCAAAATGCCACACACACACTTTCCACAGCCCCTTCCTCAAAGTCCGATCACATGACAACTGTGTAGGCTGCACACTTGTACCAAGAAAAGAGCTGTCCCATCCATGGGAGATTAGGGAATGTTGCATGTCTAATGACGCTGCTCACCCTGGAAGGCTCACATGGTGGCCAACTGTGACACAACACAGAAATTACACTCTTAGCTCAAATCTCTGTCACACGTTTGATGTTTTGTCTCACTTTATGAGATAAATGGTAGGGTAGTATATGGGCATTTCCATCTAAAAGGACCCATGAGCACAAGTGAAGTTCATAGGAGCATGTCAAATTGGGTGTCAAATGAAAGCTAAGAGTCTATATTTTTTTTTTGAAATTCAGGCATATTGCTTATTCCAAATATTTAGGATGGAAAATAGTTAAAGGTTTTGATTGCTGGTCAAACAGATGGAAAAGGGATCATAAACAGCATCTACCAGAAAAGGTGTTGAAAGGTTTTAGAGATGCATCACAACACAATGTTGAAGTAAAAACCCCTGCCAAATATTAACAGTTAACACTTATAGTGCATTCGGAAAGTATTCTGACCCCTTCACTTATTCCACATTTTGCTATGTTACAGCCTTATTCTATTGATTACATTTTTACATCAATCTACCCACAATGCCTCATAATGACAAAGTAAAAACAAGTTTTTACACATTATTGCAAATGTATAAAAAAAACAAATCAGACCAGAGTTAGTTACATAAGTATTCAGTATTCAGACCTTTGCTATGATACTCAAAATTGAGCTCTGGTGCATCCTGTTTCCATTGATCATCCTTGAGATGTTTCTACAACGTGATTGGAGTCCACCTGTTTTAAATACAATTGATTGGACATGATTTGAAAAGGCGCACACCTGTCTATATAAGGTTCCACAGTTGATGGTGCATGTCAGAGCAAAAAACCAAGCCACGAGGTCGAAGGAATTGTACCAAAAAAAATCTGCAGCATTGAAGGTCCCCAAGAACACTGGCCTCCATCATTCTTAAATGGAAGAAGTTTGGAACCCTCAAGACGCTTCCTAGAGCTGTCCGCACAGCCAAACTGAGCAATCGGGGGAGAAGGGCCTTGGTTATGGAGGTGACCAAGAACCCGATGTTCTCTCTGACAGAGCTCCAGAGTTCCTCTGAGGAGATGGGAGAAACTTCCAGAAGGACAACTATCTCTGCAGCACGCCACCAATCAGGCCTTTATGGTAGAGTGGCCAGACGGAAGCCACTCCTCAGTAAAAGGCACATGACAGCCCGCTAAAGGACTCTCAGACCAAGAGAAACAAGAATCTCTGGTCTGATGAAACCAAGATTGAACGCTTTGGCCTGAATGCCAAGCGTCACAGAGGAAACCAGGAAACCAGGCGCCGCTCATTACCTGGCCAATACCATCACTACGGTAAAGAACGGTGGTAGCATCATGCTTTGGGGAGGTTTTTCATGGGCAGGGACTGGGAGACTAGTCAGGATCAAGGGAAAGATGAACGGAGCAAAGTACAGAGAGATCCTTGAGGAAAACCTGCTCCAAAACGCTCAGGACCTTAGACTGGGACAAAGGTTCAACTTTAAACAGGACAACGACCCCAAGCACACAGCCAAGACAACGTAGGAATGGCTTCAGGACAAGTCTCTGAATGTCCTTGAATGCCCCAGCTAGAACCTGTTTGAACATCTCTGGAGAGATCTGAAAATAGCTGTGCAGCGACCCTCCCCATCCAACCTGACAGCACTTGAGATGATCTGCAAAGGAGAATGGGAGAAACTCCCCAAATACAGATGTGCCAAGCTTGTAGTGTCATACCCAAGAAGACTCGAGGCTGTAATCGTTGCCGAAGGTCCTTCAACAAAGTACTGAGCAAAGGGTCTGGATACTTATGTAAATGTGATATTTAAGTTTATTTTTAGACATTTGCAAAATGTTTTGCTTTGTCATTATGGGCTATTGCGTGTAGATTGATGAGGGGGGAAAACAATTTAATACATTTTAGAATAAGGCTGTAACATAACCAAATGTGGAAAATGTCAAGGGGTCTGAATACTTTCCAAATGCACTGTATATTTAGTTTTTAATTATTTGCCTTCTGTAAGTTTAAGAAATATTGCCTTGTATTTCCGTTACCAAAAGCCCACATCTTTTAAGATATTTAATGTTTCCTAAACGTTCACAGATTTAGCATCTAAAGATATACATACAAATTAGTTTGTATTGTTATGAATTAAGTGATTCAATTCTAATTCTTCTACCAAATCGGTAACATAATTACTGCAATTGAATTGGCTACATTGGGAAATTGTAATTACACCACAGTTGAGTCACCTGCTACTGTCCTCCTTTCCAGGCACACTGTTCTGTTTAGCTCATAACTGTTTGTTTTTTTGCTGTTTGTTGTCTGGTGGTCAAAGCAAGACTGTGAAAACCAGTCTGGACACTTTGTCTGTGTGTGTGTCCGTCCAGTTAATGTCACCTCCCAGGTCTTACTGACACCAACCCTCTTTCCATTCACTGTAACAAGAATCCTAACCCACTGAGAACCGGATGTCAATGGACGTTGAAAAGTAGTTGAAATTTGGTCTGTCTGCCATGGCCGGACAAAATCTAAACCAATCACAGACATCTGTTTCAAAAGTTTGGACACAGTACAGTAGAGCTCAGAGAACAGCACAGTAAAGTAGTGTTCAGTACAGTAGAGCACACGAGATCAGAGTACAGTGTAATGCACTGTATTGTGCTATGCTGTGCTGTACCCTACTGTGTTTTACTGTGATATCCGAACTAGTTCAACAGAAGGTGATTGTTTCAGATTTGGTCTGGTCTGTATCAACAAATGTGGTCTTGTTTGGGGGTGGAGCTCATTACAATAATAATATACAAATATGCAAAAGAAGGATATTACATATTTCTACTTTTTGTGTACCTATTCAGGATACATCACCATGATTATAATGATATTCATATCCATAATTATGCGTTTCTGTATAGTACAGATCAGGGACCCATTATGTAATTCTCTTACTGTAATTCCATTACCAGATGTAAATCCACTTCACCTACTGTAGTTCAATAACCAACATATTTTTTCAAATTCAAGGTGTCATGTCATAGCTGACACTCCATTTTTTTAAATCTTAATTCGGAGCAGATATTGTTTTCGGAAAACATGTTCACATAAAAAAAAAACAGAATGAGATTTTATCATTCTGTTTGGCATACATTTTAATGTGAAAAATCTGAGTCAAAGCATAATTCCTTTATTATGGAATTGCCCATATAAAAAGGAAGAAACTCCAACACACTGGTGAACTCCACAAAATATTTAATACACCTGGAAATATGATAGGTGCGCAAACTATACTTTATTCAATTGGTTACATTTGATTCATACAGTTGATTCAATGCAAATCATTTTCTTTTACTTTAGATGGGTCTCATCTACTGCTTCAAAGAAAGGACATCATTTTGAAGGGAGGGTGGGGGGGGGATGAAGAGAACAAACAGGGAAGGAATGGGTTAATGTCCCCTCCCCGGGCTAAGTATACTGTATGCCTCATGCCTCACTCACCAATCTCTCAGACTTTGATCACAGTTGAGTTGAGTGGGGTCAACCTGCAATAATGAATGCCTCACTGATAAAGCAACTGCCGACAAGACTGAAAGAGGAAAGGAGAGAGATCAACATGACACAGGCGTGATACTCTCCCTCTATTGTGTAATGAATAGATAAAGCAATAGTGAAGGCGAAACATTTTAAAATAACATCTTATGGCTTATGATCAATTGGCCCATGTGAAAGACATGCAACTTTATCAACTACTTCATGTAATGACAACAACATTTGCACAGTACCAGTCAAGTTTGGACACACCTACTCATTCCAGGGGTTTTCTTTATTTTGACTATTTTCTACATTGTAGAATAATAGTGAAGACATCAACACTATTAAATAACACGTGGAATCATGTAGTAACCAAAAAAGTGTTAAACAAATCAAACTATATTTTATATTTGAGATTCTTAAAAGTAGCCACCCTTTGCCTTGATGAAAGCTTTGCACACGCTTGGCATTCTCTCAACCAGCTTCGTGAGGTAGTCACCTGGAATGCATTTCAATTTACAGGTGTGCCTTGTTAAAAGTTAATTTGTGGAATTTCTTTCCTTCTTAATGTGTTTGAGCAAATCAGTTGTGTTGTGACAAGGTATGGGTGGTATACAGAAGATTGCCCTATTTGGTAAAAGACCAAGTCCATATTATGGCAATAACAGCTCAAATAAGCAAGGAGAAACAGCAGTCCATCATCACTTTAAGACAGGGCGCACCAACCCTTTTCCTGGAGATCTACCATCCTGTGGGTTTTCAGTCCAACCCTAATTTAACACACCCGATTCTACTAATTAGCTACTCAACTAGACCTTAACTAGCTGAATCATATATGCTCATTTAGGGTTGGACTGAAAACCCACAGGACAGTAGATCTCCAAGAAGAGGGTTGGGCAGCCCTGCTTTAAGACATGGAGCTGTCAGTCAATCTGGAAAATGTCAATAATTTTGAAAGTACTTTTGTCTGGTACTTTATATAGCGAAGGTTCTATTTCACTCAACATTCCATGACATACACTAAGGCATTGTTGGCAGAATAGATGGATGCAGTTCAATGCATGATTAGTGTAATTCACCAATACATTTCTTTGTAATCCAAAAAATATTGCTATCAGGTTGTAAATCACAGCTGGCCTGGTACATTGTTTGCTGCCTCCATTCAGGATGCACTGTTTCAGTTTCAATATTTTGGACAGAAACGGACAAATGTAACTAAGGCTGGGAATGTCAATACAATGAAGGGCAATGATCACAAGTCAATCATAACGTGGCTAATAGGCTAGCGTATCTATTTATGTAGGAAGCCAATATTAGCTAGATGCTAGGAGGATGTCATGTCATTGGAGGAGTGACTATACGCTAGTAGAGATGCATGTGTCATTTGGTTAGCTAGCAACCTGAGTGAATTTGAGAATGCAAGAGATATGCTATCTACTCCGATTTCAGAGCACTTTCGTCTGTGTGCCAGATGGCAGAAGCATTGAATTTATGAATATGACCGGTGTACGTAAACGTAGGCAAAAAAAGTAATAGTTGGCCACGAATGCTCGACCAGTGGTTCCCAAACTTTTTATAGTCCCGTACCCCTTCAAACATTCAACCTCCAGCTGCGTACCCCCTCTAGCACCAAGGCCAGCTTACTCTCAAATGTTGTTTTTTTGCTATCATTGTAACTCACCACAGGTTAATGAGAAGGGTGTGCTTGAAAGGATGCACATAGCTTTGCAATGTTGTGTTGTATTGGAGAGATTCTCAGTCTTAAATCATTTTCCACACACAGTCTGTGCCTGTATTTAGTTTTCATGCTAGTGAGGGCCGAGAATCCACTCTCACATAGGTACGTGGTTGCAAAGGGCATCAGTGTCTAAACAGCGCGATTTGCCAAGGCAGGATACTCTGAGCGCAGCCGTATCCAGAAATCTGGCAGTGGCTTCTGATTAAATTCAATTTTCACAGAAATTGTTGCAATTTCAATGAGGCTCTCTTGTTCAGATATCGGTAAGTGGACTGGAGGCAGGGCATGAAAGGGATAAAGAATCCAGTTGTTAGTGTCATCCGTTTCGGGAAAGTACCTGCGTAATTGCACACCCAGCACACTCCGGTGCTTCGTTATATCACATTTGACATTGTCTGTAAGCTTGAGCTCATTTTCACACAAAATATCATACAATGATAGAAAGACCTGTGTGTTGTTCTTGTTAATTCAAACAGCAAAGAGCTCCAACTTCTCAGTCATAGCCTCAATTTTGTCCGGCACATTGAATATAGTTGCGGAGAGTCCTTGTAATCCTAGATTCAGATCATTCAGGCGAGGAAAAAACATCACCCAGATAGGCCAGTCGTCTGAGAAACTCGTCATCATGCAAGCGGTCAGACAAGTGACAATTATGGTCAGTAAAGAAAACTTTAAGCTTGTCTCTCAATTAAAAAAAAAAAAACGTGTCAATACTTTGCCCCTTGATAACCAGCGCACTTCTGTATGTAAAAGCGTTACATGGTCGCTGCTCATATCATATCATTGCATAATGCAGAAAATACACAAAAGTTCAGGAGCTTTGCTTTAACAAAGTTAACAATTTTCACTGTAGTGTCCAAAACATCTTTCAAGCTATCAGGCATTCCCTTGGCAGCAAGAGCCTCTCGGTGGATGCTGCAGTGTATCCAAGTGGCGTCGGGAGCAACTGCTTGCCCGCACGCGCCTTACCACTCCACTATGTCTTCCTATCATGGCTTTTGCACCATCAGTACAGATACCAACACGTCTTGACCACCAAAGTCCATTTCATGTCACAAAGCTGTCCAGTACTTTAAAAATATCCTCTCATGTTGTGTTGGTTTCCAGTGGTTTGCAGAAAAGGATGTCTTCTTTAATTGACCACCCATAAACGTAACGAACACATACCAAGAGCTGTGCAAGGCCCGCCACGTCTGTTGACTCATCCAGCTGTAACGGATAGAATTCACTGGCCTGTATGCAACGCAGTAATTGTTTCAAAACATCTCCTGCCATGTCACTGATGCGTCGTGAAAAAGTGTTTGATGAAGACATTGTCTGTGTAGTTCTTTTGGCCTTTTCCCTCCAGTATTGTCCCAGCCATATCTGCGGCAGCAGATAGTATGGGTCTTGCCTGTCCTAGCCACTCGGTAGCTCACCATATAAGATGCTTCGAGGCCCTTATTAATGGTATCTGTTGCTTTTATACATACTACTCAAAAGTAGTCTTTATTCTCATTCAAAAAACTATATTTTTCAAATATGCGTACCCCAGTTTGTGAATACCTGCTCTAGATAGCTAGCTAACCAACTTTAGCCAGATAGCTTGGGTGCTTGGTTGGGACAAGCATGCATCATTGGCAGACAAGCTGCAAAAGGAATAGTAAGCTACAATTCCCCAACGTTTATCAGTGCAATTTTGTCGGCCAACTAGCTGAAAAAGTTTGAGAGGGTTTATCTAATGGGCCTTCATTACATTTTAGTTAATCTTGCTCTGGCTAGCATTAGTTGTTGATCTTGTTGATGACTCTTCTCATACCACTCTGTAGGCTACTAAAGTGTCACGACTTCCGCCGAGGTCGGTCCCTCTCCTTGTTCGGGCGGCGTTCGGCAGTCGACGTCACCGGGCTTCTAGCCATCGCCGATCCACTTTTCATTTTCCATTTGTTTTGTTTTGTTTTCCCACACACCTGGTTTGCATTCCCTCATTACTCGTCTTGCATATAACCCTCTGTTTCCCCCCATGTCTGTGTGTAGAATTGTTATATGTAAATGTATATGTACTCCAGGCTGGTTTGCGCCGGGTTATTGTAACCCGTGTGTGTTTCGTTTCTTTAGTAGTGTGTTTTGTTCGCCTCAATAAAGGGCTCCGTTTGCTACCCATTTCTGCTCTCCTGCGCCTGACTTACCTGCAGCCAGTTACGCACTCCTTTACAGAATTACACACCCAATTATGGAGTCAGCTGGAGCAGGTACCCCTGGTAGCGGAGTCGAGGAGCGCGTCCAGGAGCACGCGGCGATGCTACACCGCCATGGATCGCGTCATCCAGACGATGGACCACTGGGAGAGACAGAGAGTCCCTCCAGCGCCCCCACCAGCACAACAGGGGTCTCCACTACTCACCCCTTCCGCACCCGGTTCCAGTGGGATTCGTCTCGCACTTCCCAGGGAGTACGATGGGACGGCCACATGCTGCCAGGGTTTCCTGCTGCAGCTGGATTTATACCTGGCGACCGTTCACCCGGCTCCCTCGGGCCGCGAGAGGGTGTCCCGCCCTCGTCTCGTGCCTCTCGGGAAAGCCCTGGAGTGGGTCAACGCTGTGTGGGGAGAAGGAGATGCGGTGCTGGACCACTTTAAGGATTTCAACCGATTTCGCACGTCTCTTCCATCTGAGGCAGGAGACGAGGAGCGCCCAGGAATTCGCGATAGACTTTCAGACCCTGGCCGCCGGCGCGGGATGGAATGACAGGGCCCTGATCGACCACTATCGCTGCAGTTTGCGCGAGGACGTCCGTTGGGAGTTGACCTGCAGGGACACCACCCTCACCTTTGACCAGCTGGTGGACCTGTCCATTTGGCTGGATAACCTGCTGGCTACCCGCGGATGTCCAGATCGGGATCTGTCGGTTCCATCCCCCAGCACCACCGCTCCGATACCCATGGAGCTGAGAGGGCAGGGAGACCGGAGGAGGTTCCTTCGCATGCACCATCTGTGGCCGCAGAGGTCACACTGCCTGTCGGTGTCGGGCTGGTTCCTCTGGGGGTCGAGGCAGCAGGCAGGGCACTCTGGCATCACCCCAGGTGAGCCGGCACCACCCAGAGCCCTCTGTTGCACACCTGTTTTTGCATGTTACTTTTCCCGAGTTTTCCCCGCATTCCCAGCATCCCATTGTTCCAGTGGCTATGCCCTTCCCAGTTCACGCCTTAGACAGTAGACCAATAGGGTCAGGGTTAATTAGGGAGGCCACCGCTCTCCTGGGCATCAGTCTCTTCTTCATTGACTCTCCTGCGTTTCCCGTGGTGCTAGGCCTACCCTGATTAGCTTGTCATGACCCCACTGTTTCATGGCAACGGAGGGCTCTCACGGGGTGGTCGCGAGAGTGCTCGGGGAGGTGTTTAGGGGTTTCCGTTGGTGCTACCACGGTGGAAAGTCCAGACCAAGTCTCCACCGTGCGCATTCCCCCCGAATATTCCGATTTGGCTCTCGCCTTCTCCAAGAAGAAGGCGACTCAATTACCACCCCATCGTCGGGGGGATTGTGCGATAAACCTCCAGGTAGACGCCGCACTTCCTAGGAGTCACGTGTATCCCGTCACAGGTGGAGACGGCGGCTATGGAGACAAATGTCTCCGAATCTCTGCGTCAAGGGTACATTCGGTCCTCCACTTCACCCGCCTCCTCGAGTTTCTTTTTTGTGAAGGAGGAGGGAGGTCTGCGCCCGTGTATTGACTATCGAGCCCTAAACCAGATCACTGTGAAGTACAGTTACCCGCTACCTCTCATAGCCACAGTGATTGAGTCAATGCACGGGGCGCACTTCTTCACAAAACTAGATCTCAGGAGCGCTTACAACCTGGTGCGTATCCGGGTGGGACATGAGTGGAAGACAGCGTTCAGTACCACCTCAGGGCATTATGAGTACCTCGTCCTGCCATACGGGTTGATGAATGCTCCATCAGTCTTCCAAGCCTTTGTGGACGAGATTTTCAGGGACCTGCACGGGCAGGGTGTAGTGGTGTATATCGATGACATTCTGATATATTCCGCTACACGCGCCGGGCATTTGTCCTAGGTGCGCAAGGTGCTTGGTCGACTGTTGGAGCATGACCTGTATGTTAAGGCTGAGAAATGCCTGTTCTTCCAGCAGTCCGTCTCCTTCCTAGGAAACCACATTTCCACCTCAGGGGTGGAGACGGAGAGTGACCGCATTTCAGCCGTGCGTAATTGGCCGACTCCCACCACGGTAAAGGAGGTGCAGCGGTTTCTAGGGTTTGCCAATTACTACCGGCGGTTTATCCGGGGTTTTGGTCAGGTAGCGGCTCCCATTACCTCACTGCTAAAGGGGGGTCCGGTTCGGTTGCAGTGGTCGGCTGAGGCGAATAGGGCTTTTGGTCACCTAAGGACTCTGTTTACCTCGGCGCCCGTGCTGGCCCATCCGGATCCCTCTTTGGTGTTCATAGTGGAGGTGGACGCGTCCGAGGCTGGGATAGGAGCCGTTCTCTCTCAGTGCTCAGGCACGCCACCGACGCTCCGCCCCTGTGCCTTCTTCTCGAAGAAGCTCAGCCCGGCGGAGCGAAACTATGATGTGGGGAACTGGGAGCTGTTGGCTGTGGTTAAGGCTTTGAAGTTGTGGAGACATTGGCTTGAGGGGGCTAAACACCCTCTCCTCATCTGGACTGACCACCGCAACCTGGAGTACATCCGGGCAGCTAGGAGGCTGAATACTTGTCAGGCAAGGTGGGCCATGTTCTTTACCCGTTTTGTATTTACCCTGTCCTACAGACCAGGTTCCCAGAATGTGAAGGCAGACGCATTGTCCCAGCTGTATGACACAGAGGAGTGGCCCATGGATCAAACTCCCATTCTCCCGGCCTCCTGCCTGGTAGCGCCGGTCGTGTGGGAGTTTGACGGGGACATTGAGCAGGCGTTGCGTACAGAGCCCGCTCCACTCCAGTGTCCCATCGGGCGTCAGTACGTTCCGTCTGCTGTCCGTGACCAGTTGATCTATTGGGCCCTTGGCCAAGGACGTGAGGGTTTATGTTTCCTCCTGCTCGGTGTGCGCCCAGTGTAAGGCTCCTAGACACTTGCCCAGAGGTAAGCTACATCCCTTACCCATTCCACAACAGCCTTGGTCACACCTGTCGGTGGATTTTCTGACGGATCTTCCTCTCTCACAGGGAAACACCACGATCCTGGACATTGTGGATAATTTCTCTAAGTCCTATGGTCCCGTGTGGCTCAGTTGGTAGAGCATGGCGCTTGCAACGCCAGGGTTGTGGGTTCATTCCCCACGGGGGGACCAGGATGAATATGTATGAACTTTCCAATTTGTAAGTCGCTCTGGATAAGAGCGTCTGCTAAATGACTTAAATGTAAATGTAAATGTCTCCTCCCTTTGCCCGGTCTCCCTACGGCCCTACAAACTGCTGAGGCCCTGTTTACACATGTCTTCCGGCACTACGGGGTGCCTGAGGATATAGTGTATGATCGAGGTCCCCAGTTCACTTCGAGAGTCTGGAGGGCGTTCATGGAACGTCTGGGGTTCTCGATCAGCCTCACGTCAGGTTTCCACCTTGAGAGCAATGGGCAGGTGGAAAGAGTGAACCAGGATGTGGGCAGGTTTCTGCGGTCCTATTGCCAGGACCGGCCGGGGGAGTGGGCGGTGTTCGTGCCCTGGGCAGAGATGGCGCAGAACTCGCTCCACCACTCCTCCACTAACCTCTCCCCCTTTCAGTGTATATTTGGGTACCAGCCGGTTCTATCAGAGTCAGACCGAGGCTCCTGCGGTGTACGATTGGTTCAGGCGCGCGTAGGAGACATGGGAAGCCGCCCATGGTCACCTCCAGGTGTTCTCACCGGGGGACTGGGTCTGGCTCTCAACCAGAAACCTGCCCCTCCGCCTGCCCTGCCGGAAGCTGGGCCCGCGGTTTGTGGGGCCATTTAAAGTCCTGAGGAGAGTGAACGAGGTATATTACAGGTTACAGCTTCCCCCCGATTACCATATTAACCCCTCGTTCCGTGTGTCTCTCAGGCCGGTGGTGGTTGGTCCGCTCCAGGAGTCTGAGGTGCGGGAGGTTCCTCCGCCCCCTCTGGACATCGAGGGGGCCCCGGCGTACTCCGTCCGTTCCATCCTGGATTCGAGGCGTCAGGCGAGGGGCCTTCAGTACCTCATGGAGTGGGAGGGGTGCGGTCCAGAGGAGAGGTGCTGGGTTCCGGTGGCGGATGTGTTGGACCCTGAACTGCTGCAGGAGTTCCGCTGGAGCCGCGCGTCAAGGGGGGGGGTACTGTAACGACTTCCGCCAAAGTCGGCTCCTCTCCTTGTTCGGGCGACGTTCAGCCGTTGACGTCACCGGCTTTCTAGCCATCGCCGCTCCATTTTTCATTTATCCATTTATTTTGCCTTGTTCCCCTTACACCTAGTTTTCATTCCCCAATCATACTACGTATTTATTCCTCTGTTCCTCTTCATGTCTTTGTGTGAGATTGTTTTGTGTTACGTGTCTATTTTGACTCGCTATACTGGTATGCGTTTATTCCGTGTTTTTATTGTGACGGTTTGCACTTTTGCCAATTGGCTGGAGGTTCCGACGCAGTGGCGTCCGTCTGTTGGTTTCTCCTGCCCTAATAAAGTGTGCGCCTGTTCACAACTCTCTGCTCTCCTGCACCTGACTCCGCTCCCAGTACGCACACCATTGACACTCACATTAAATATAGCTAGTCATTTTGGCTATGGAAAGGAGGTTGTAGGTTATGAAAAGTTGGGTGAAAGTAACCTTTCATGGAAAAAAGGGGGGAAAGGAAGATTACCAGGTCGAAGAGTAAACAACTGTAGGTTTGTACTATATCTGCAAGAGAAACACCCTGGAGGGGTAAAATAAGCACATGAGCCAGTGTTCAATATTTGGAAGGTGTTCCTAATGTTTTGTATACTCAGTGTAGGAATATCTATGCTCATAAACAGCTGCTCTTCATGAAATCAAAGGGGAAAGACATGCAGTTAAGTAGAACGATGGGATGGATTTCCACACTTGGTCACAAAGTACTCACGTGTCTAAATGATTAGGCTAACAAAACATTGTTTTGCTCTTTGGGATGTATCTATTGCCCGTGGAAAAAGACAGTTCTCAAAACCAACCTAGATTCAAGGTGCAGCCGAAATCTAAACCTCCCACATCAAATAGGGGTGCTTATATTTGTCAAACCTGTATGAGTGTGAGGTGGTTTTTTGCATACCCCGACACCCTCAGAGAGTGGGTCACGGCCAGGAATCAGCCATTATTGACAGCGACCCTGGAGTAATTAGGGATAAGTGCCTTGCTCAAGGGGAGATCGACAGATTCTTCACCTTGTCGGCTCTGGGATTCGAACTAGCAACCATTTGACTACTGGCACAATGCTCTAACCGCTAGGCTACTTGCCATCCATATTTGTAATATTTTTCATGATATTATGCTTGATAAAAATGTTTTATTGTATGTTGAACTTTCTTGTGTCAGTCATCAAATCAAATTTCTTAATAAAGCATTTTTTCCATCAGCAGAGGTACAGAAACCCAGCCTAAAACCCCAAACAGCAAGCAATGCAGATGTAAAGGCACAGTGGTTAGGAAAAACTCCCCAGAAAGGCAGGAACCTAGGAAGAAACTTAGAGAGGAACCAGGCTCTGAGGGGTGGCCAGTCGTCTTCTGGCTGTGCCTGGTGGAGATTATAAGGCCAAATTGTTCTTCAAGATCTTCATAGATGAACAGCAGGGTCAAATAATAATCAGTGGTTGTAGAAGATGCAACAGGTCAGCACCTCAGTTGGCTTTTCATAGCCGAGCATTCAGAGTTCGAGACAGCAGGTGCGGTAGAGAGAGAGGGAGAGAGAGAGCGGGTCGAAAACAGCAAGTAGCATGTCTGGTGAAGAGTTCAGGGTTCCATAGGTGCAGGCAGAACAGTTGAAACTGGAGCAACAGCACAACAAGGTAGCACATCTGGTGAACAGGTCAGGGTTCCATAGCCACAGGAAAAACAGTAAAAAACTGGATCAGCAGCACAACCATGTGGGGGAGGGGGGGGGGGCATACTTAACCAGATAAGACAGGAGAATTTCACCAGATAAGACAGACTGACCCTAGCCCCTCAGCACATAGACTATTGCAGCATAGATACTGGAGGCTGAGACGGGAGGTCGGAGGACACTGTGGCTGTGTCCGATGATACCCCCAGACAGGGCCAACCAGTCAGGATATAACCCAACCCACTTTGCCAAAGCACAGCCCCCACACCACTAGAGGGATATCAACAGACCACCAACTTAGTACCCTGAGACAAAGCTGAGTATAGCCCACAAAGATGTCCTCCACCACATGAGCCTGAGGGGGCGCAAAACCGGACAGGAAGATCACGTCAGTGACTCAACCCACTCAAGTCGAGTACAGTGAAAAAAGCCTGGCATGACGTGACGCACCCCTCCTAGGGACGGCATGGAAGAGCATTAATAAGCCAGCCCCCCATAATAGGATCAGAGGCAGAGAATCCCAGTTGATAGAGGGGAGCCGGCCAGGCAGAGACATTAAGGGCGGTTCGTCACTGCAGTGCCTTTGTAGCGAGGTGCGTAATTGGCGGCAGAGAAGTCAGGTGCAGGAGAGCAGAACTGGGTAATAACCGGAAATGTATTAAGCAAAACCAACAGCATCCAGAACAACAAGATAAATAGGCAAAAAAATTACCCGTTGTGCACTTTCGGGGAACGTGCACAAGCACTACAATAAACAATCCCACACAACGACATGGGGAGACAGAGGGTTAAATACACAACACGTAAATGAGGGAATTGAAACAAGGTGTGTGGAAAAACAAGACAAAACAAATGGAAAATGAAAAGTGGATCGACGATGACTAGAAGACTGGCGACGCCGAGCGCCGCCCGAACAAGGAGAGGAACCGACTTCGGCGGAAGTCGTGACAGCCTTGCCGTTCACCTTCGCACCCCTGGGCCAGACTACACTCAATCATAGGACCTACTGAAGAGATGAGTCTTCAGTAAAGGTTTAAAGGTTGAGACCAAGTCTACGTCTCTCACATGAATAGGCAGACCATTCCATTAAAATGGAGCTATACTGGAGAAAGCCCTGCCTCCAGCTGTTTGCTTAGAAATTATAGGGACAATTAGGAGGCCAGCCAAAGAATGGCTCCATATTAGGAATTTTCCCAACAGCTTCATCCCTTGGTGACAGACAATCTTGGACAACTTTGCGGCCAAAGAATGTTTCCATATTAGGAAAGGCCCCAACACAGTTCACACCAGTCACTAAGAAGCATATTTGTCTATTGTTCATTCATAATAAGTCATCAAATGTAAGCCATTGACAAATCAAAAGTGGTTGTACAGCTCTAAATTGATGTGCGAGTTCATTCAATATTGTCCAATGTTTTTGCAGGAAATTGAACTGAAAATGTAAGAGGTCACAACATACAACCCTGAGGTATTCCTCTTTAAAGAATCCCCAAAACCGAGGCACTTTGATTGAGTATTGGCTGCCACAAATCCACAGTCCTCCACTTTCCCCTTCCCTCTGAGGTGTAATGCCCTCTATCACTGCAACAGTCTGAGGGAGGTCATCAACTCTTGCACAAACACAAGGCTCTGGAGCATGGCAGTGAGACAGATTGTGCGAAAGGCCGGGAAAAAGACAATAGTCAGTTACATGGCCCAGCACCTTGTTATTTTGAAGCCTTCCAGAAATCACTGAACCAACTTTGTCAGTGTTATGCTCCCTTGGATAACTGAAGGCTAACCTTTCACAAAAGCAATGGAGTGAAACATTTTTTGTTTGACTATCCAACAATTAATCAGAACACAGCCATCAGACCTCAGACACAATTGTTTATAATTATTTTAATTGGTTTATCTTACCAATACCACATATGTACATGGTAGCTCATCCAAGTGACACATGAAACCTCTTGAGCAATGTTTGTATTATGAATATTTCACATATTTTCATCTTTGACCCTGCAGCCAACCCTGCGGTCACTGGTCACAAGACTGAATTTGATTCCTCTTTCATTTGGACCCACTGGTGCGTCACCTGCGGTGTGTTGTCAGAAGCACTGTAATCCTCTGGTGTGAGAGGCTGTGTGGGCTGCTGCCATTCATTTGTCAGACGATGATGAGATTAAAGAGACAGAGAAAAGAGCTGAGTGCAAAGGAACCTACATAGCTCCTATGCAAGTGTGTTTGTGTGTGTGTGTGTGTGTGTGTGTGTGTGTGTGTGTGTGTGTGTGTGTGTGTGTGCGTGTGCGTGTGCGTGTGTGTGTGTCAGATGGATTGAATCAGAACAATGAAGTAAACTGAAGTGACTAATGCAGCTCTTTACATTCAGTAGGTGGGCCTGTTCCAAGGCCTTAACAGTAGAACATTTGATTGAAAGATCATTTACATGACATCTGATTTACACTGACAAAACAACTGATGTGATTGTAAATCTTGTCACCACAACGGGAACTTTGGATGGGTGTCACAATGGAGTATTTTTCCAACAATTAGCCATAAATATTAGGCCAATTATCTTTAACTTTGCAGGTCAGCGAGATAATACTGCAATAATACTGCATACGGCAGCAGGGAAAACGTATTGTGTATATGCTGAGATACTTGTTATCAGTGAATTTATGACTTAATTTCAGTACATTTCCATCTGTTCTTATCTGGGTTCGCTCATGTAACAGGCTGCGATATGGGCCTCGGGGACTCCATCATAAACAGATGCACTCTGACTAGGGCAAGCTGACCTGGCACACTGTTTTCCACTCAGAAAAAATTGCCTATCTGCAAAACAAACTAACGGAGCAAGATATTTAGCATAAATCATACATTTTGTACATGCCAGATACAGTAGTTAACTTTGATGTTTTAGCAGATTTTTTACTTCACTACAGGGACGGACTGGGACCAAAAATCAGCCCGGCATTTCTAACACACCGGCCCATTTCACATTCGAGTGCTCCATTATTAGACACATAATGATAAATATGTGCAACACCAATTTAGACAGAAAATTTAGGACCATCCCATCTGGCTCTTGCCTGATCTGCCCTATTGCCAGTCTGTTCTGCTTCTCTATAGGGTGTTGTTTCAATTTGTTAGCTGAAAATAAGCACCAAAAAAAAGTGTTTTTTAAGATTGTACAAATTGGTTTGAGAATACAACAAATGGCACATGCTGTCTGTCTCAGTCTGACACTCACTTAGGTTCCCGTTGTCCTCAAAAATTCATAGGAAAAGATAATAAGTTACCTATTACTTTCATCCATAAAGGCTTTTCTTGCTGCTGTTTTATGTAATGCTGACATTTGGAATAATCTTGGCTTTACAGTTGCTTACTAATGTGTATCTTATCTAGTTGCTTGGACAGTGATAAGTTGTGTGTTACCATAGCAATACTACATACTAGTTAACACAGAGAAGAGAGAGAGACACTGACCCCAGTGCATAATCTAGGGAGGCCCGTGCTTTCGAAAGAGGACCTTGGGTAAAAGCCAATGAAAAATGTCAGCTAATCCAGGTCTTTTTCACAGCAGTGCTCATTATGTGATTGGCACAGAACCTCTACAGGAACAGGACGAATCACGTTTTGCTGTCTTATATGATGGTAATTTGTTTATGAATCTAGTATGGATAGTTGTTTACGTTGTGCATGTAATTATTTCAGTCAGTAGGTATTCTAGGCACAGTAATATTGAATCTGAAACCAATTATGCTAAAAGTTAACAACAGAGACACTTTTTGTTGATTTATTTGACAATTTAAAAACACAATACAACCACACATGTGGATATGTGGAGGCTGGTCCTTTGAAAAATTGAGGAGGATGGCAGACCCACAGTATAGGTGCGGACTGCACGATGATGATGACAAAGCATGTTTCAAAAATCGTCAAAGACTAATTCATTTAACCTAAAGCATTTAATACAGACATTTACATTTTTTATTTTATTTATTTCAACTTTATTTAACCAGGTAGGCTAGTTGAGAACAAGTTATCATTTGCAACTGCGACCTGGCCAAGATTAAGCAAAGCAGTTTGACACAATCAACAACACAGAATTACACATGGAGTAATCAAACATACAATCAATAATACAGTAGAAAAATCTATAAACAGCATGTGCAAATGAAGTAGGTTAAGAGAGGTAAGGCAATAAATAGGCCATGGTGGCGAAGTAATTACAATATAGCAATTAAACACTGGAATAGTAGGGTGTGCAGAAGATAAATGTGCAAGTAGAGATACTGGGGTGCAAAGGAGCAAGATAAATAAATAAATAAAGTATGGGAATGAGGCAGATTGGATGGGCTATTTACAGATGAGCTATGTACAGTTATGTGCAGTGATCTGTGAGCTGCTCTGACAGCTGGTGCTTAAAGCTAGTGAGGGAGGTAAGAGTCTCCAGCTTCGGAGATTTTTGCAGTTCGTTCCAGTCATTGGCAGCAGAGAACTGGAAGAAAGGCGACCAAAGGAGGAATTGGCTTTGGGGGTGACCAGTGAGATATACCTGCTGGAGCGTGTGCTACGGGTGGGTGAAGCTTGTAGATGACCTGGAGCCAGTGGGTTTGGCGACGAGTATGAAGCGAGGGCCAGCCAACGAGAGCATACAGGTCGCAGTGGTGGGTAGTATATGGGGCTTTGGTGACAAAACGGATGGCACTGTGATAGACTGCATCCAATTTGTTGAGTAGAGTGTTGGAGGCTATTTTGTAAATGACATCACCGAGGTTGAGGATCGGGTAGGAGGGTCAGTTTTACGAGGGTATGTTTGGCAGCATGAGTGAAGGATGCTTTGTTTCGAAATAGGAAGCCGATTCTAGATTTAATTTTGGATTTGAGATGTTTAATGTGAGTCTGGAAGGAGAGTTTACAGTCTAACCAGACACCTAGGTATTTGTAGTTGTCCACATATTCTAAGTCAGAACCTTCCAGAGTAGTGATGCTGGACGGGCGGGCAGGTGCGAGCAGAGAACGGTTGAAGTGCATGCATTTAGTTTTACTTGCATTTAAGAGCAGTTGGAGGCCACGGAAGGAGAGTTGTATGGCATTGAATCTCGTCTGGAGGTTAGTTAAGACAGTGTCCAAAGAAGGGCCAGAGGTATACAGAATGGTGTCGTCTGCGTAGAGGTGGATCAAAGAATCACCAGCAGCGAGAGCGACATCATTGATGTATCAAGAGAAGAGAGTCGACCCGAGAATTGAACCCTGTGGCACCCCCATAGAGACTGCCAGAGGTCCGGACAACAGACCCTCCGATTTTACACACGGAACTCTGTCGGAGAAGTAGTTGGTGAACCAAGCGAGGCAATCATTTGAGAAACCAAGGCTGTTGAGTCTTCCAATAAGAATGTGGTGATTGACAGAGTCGAAAGCCTTAGAAAGGCAGGGTAGAATAGATATAGGTCTGTAGCAGTCAGAAGGAGTGTTAAGCATGTCCCAGTTTAGGTCACTTAGCAGCACGAGCTCAGAAGATAGATGGGGGGCAATCAATTCACATATGGTGTCCAGAGCACAGCTGGGGGCAGAGGGTGGTCTATAGCAAGCGGCAACGGTGAGAAACTTGTTTCTGGAAAGGTGAATTTTTAGAAGTAGAAGCTCAAATTGTTTTGGTACAGACCTGGATAGTAAGAAAGAACTCTGCAGGCTACCTCTGCAGTAGATTGCAGAGGTTGTAAAAGGAGCACGATTCTGTGCACGATTCTCGTGCCCAGCAAGTTTCTGGGCACGATAGCATAGATTCAAGGCATAATGTTCAGTCAAAGGTATGATCACATGATCTTTCACCTCCTGGGGCAGGTGTGAGTATCCCCTCTTCATCACTTTCTGCCAAACCCTTTTTGGTGTCAATCACACTAGTTGACTGTCCCTCATGTACTGTTTCAACAGTGTTAGTGGCTTCCGGTGCTGCAGCGAACTTCATTGACCTGGGCGCACACAACATTTGACCTGGGCATCCAGGTATTTCTTGTACTACTCAATCTATCTCCGAGAAGTATTGGTGGCCTTCCTTGGCACAGGACGTTATGCGCTACGTCAACTCCTGTTCCATATGTGCCCAAAACCAAATCCCCCTGACACGCTCCAGCAGGGAAACTCCTTCCCGTGCCTCAGCGTCCCTGGTCTCATCTATCCATTGACTTTGTCACTGATCTCCCCTCAATTTTGGTGGTTGTGGATAGATTTTCCAAATCCTGTCATTTCATCCCTCTCTCTGGTCTCCAGGTCGCCGAGGCACTATTCCAGCAGGTCTTTCGGCATTATGGCCTTCCGGAGGACATCGTCTCTGACCGTGGGCCACAATTCACATCAAGTGTATGGAGAGCCTTTATGGAGAAGCTCGGGGTCACGGTCAGCCTCACTTCTGGGTATAGGCCTCAGTCTAACAGGCAGGTGGAGAGGATGAACCAGGAGCTGGGGAGGTTCCTGAGAAGTCACTGCCAGGACCGGGAAGGGTGAGTAGGCCCTTTTCCTTCCTTGGGCGGAGTGCGCCCAGAATTTGTTATATCACTCCTCCACCGGGCTGGGTTTTCAACCAGGGCTGGGTTTTCAGCCAGGGCTGAGCTTTCAGCCAGGGCTGGGCTTTCAGCCAGGGCTGGGACTTGCGGTGCATGAGGGGTTCAGGTGCGACCCTCACGTGACTCCAGCGCACCGTCCACCGTCAGAAGGAGCAGGCAGATTGCCACAGCAGTGAGACTCCCGTGTTCCATCCTTGGGATCGTGTCTGGCTCTCTTCCAGGAATCTCCCACTCTGTCTGCCCTGCAAGAAGCCAAGCCCACGGTTTGTGGGGCCATTCAAGGTTCTCCGGAGGGTCAATGAGTTAACGTAGAGGTTACATCTTCCAAGTGACTACCGTATTAACCTTCTTTTCATGTCTGCCTTCTCAGGACAGTGGTTCCTGGTCCCCTGGCTGATGTTGTCCCCAAGACAACCCTCCGCCCTCCCTGGATGTCAAAGGAGGTACCAACAGTGCTGTGAGATTCATACTGGACTCCCTATGTTGTGGGGGTTGGCTCCAGGACCTGGTGGACTGGGAGGGGTACGGTTCAGAGGAGTGGTGTTGGGTTCTGGTGGAGGACATTCTGGATCCCAACATCATTTGGGATAACCATCCAGTTTGAAGGTAGGCCTTGAAATACATCCACAGGGACACCTCCAATTGACTCAAATGATGTCAATTAGTCTATCAGAAGCTTCTAAAGCTATGACATAATTTTCAGGAATTTTCCAAGCTGTTTAAAGGCACAGTCAACTTAGTGTATGTAAACTGCTGACCCACTGGAATTGTGATACAGTGAAATAATCTGTCTGTCAACAAATGTTGGAAAAATTACTTGTGTCATGCACACAGTAGATGTCCTAACCTACTTGCCAAAACTATAGTTTGTTAACAAGAAATTTGTAAATTGGTTGAAAAACAAGTTTTAATGACTCCAACCTAAGTGTATGTACACCCTAACCCTAACCCTTCCAACTTCAACTGTACAATTAACAGTAGGCCTAATTTTAAAAAATTAAAGTTAAAAATATAACTTATTAGACAACTTGCACCACTGTAATTCAAATGTCTCCATGACCAATGTCTCCTTCAGTTTTCTTCAACTCATAAAATGATGGCCCCTTCCTCAGCAGTACAAGTCTGTGTGTCAACTGCGATTAGGAACACGGCTTTGACCGATGCGTGCACTTATTGCACCCGTTTCCTTTTCACTCAGTCAGACTGCACAAACTGTACAATCCGCACACACACCTTCTGTACACTAGGTCAGATTTGCCTGGCCTGCTTCTGATTCTCCCACACGTCTCACCCTCTCTGTATCTCCCTCTCCTCCCTTCTCTGGCCCAAGACTTCCTTCTCCCCTCGCCTCACCAAATGTATCCCCCTTTACCCTCTTGTCTTGTCTACTGCTTCCTACTTCTTCTCCCCTCTCCCCAGTTTCCCATAATATGCCTTTCCCTCCTTCGTTCATTCCCTTCTATCTCCCTTTCTCTCTCTCCCTCCCATCCCTCCCTCCCTCGTTCTCTCTCTCTCTCTCGTTCTCTCTCTCTCTTGTTCTCTCTCTCTCTCTCTCTCTCTCTCTCTCTCTCTCTCTCTCTCTCTCTCTCTCTCTCTCTCTCTCGTTCTCTCTCTCTCGTTCTCTCTCTCTCTCTCTCGTTCTCGTTCTCTCTCTCTCTCTCTCTCTCTCTCTCTCTCGTTCTCTCTCTCGTTCTCTCTCTCCCTCCCATCCCTCCCTCCCTCGTTCTCCCTCATTCTCTCTCTCTCTCTCTCTCTCTCTCGCTCTTGCTCTCTCTCTCTCTCTCTCTCTCTCTCTCTCTCTCTCTCTCTCTCTCTCTCTCTCTCTATATATATATATATACATACATACATACATATATACATACATACATAGTGGACAGAGCTAATGGCTCCATGGAGACCAGGCAATGTCTCAATCATCATGTCGATGTATCGGCTCAACATGTGATTCTGCTGTTCACTTGTCCTCAGTTCAGTACAGCATGCAATCAGCCACATTCAGCCTGACGTAATGACAGATGCGCGTGCAGAGGCCCAATGTGGACTAGACTGAGAATAGAACAATGCTTTTATTCTGCTTGGCTGTGTCCACAGTCCTCCACTGCTTAGCCCCATTTCTCTCTTTCTCTCACTCTCCCTTGCTCCCTCCCTCTTTCTCTCTCTCTCTCTCTCTCTCTCTCTCTCTCACTCTCTCTCATTATCGCTCTCTCCCCCTATCTCCATCTTTCTCCCTCCCTCTCTCTCTCTCTTGCTCTCTCTCTAGGAGGGCCAGAGTGTTACTTTGTCTAATCATTGGAGTGAAAAGGCTTGAGTTTTATAATGTGCTACTTGTAGTCCTCCTTTTCAGGAGGGAGGGAGGACAAAAGTGTATGTGGGGTTGACATACATTCAATGGCAGTTAACTGTAAGCAATGAGTTATTCAGCCTTCACAAGATTTACGTCATTTAGATCATTGCATTGTGTGCCAGTTGAATACAGGGTGGGTTTAATTGTACCATCCCATACGGAAAAGTAATATATGTATATTATCTTTTATATGGTGTGGCGTACAGCAGGTCAGCCACCAGGGGGAGACTCATCAAGGCCTGGTGATAGACGGTGTACACACCAGGAGGTGATGGCTCCATCTGCTGGACGTGCCAGGTCTCGACCGGTTCTCCGGCCAGGACTAATTGGGGCTGATTGGGAGTTGGTGAGTTTTCAAGGGCTGATTGTTCACCAGCTGTGCAAGGCCCATAAAGCTGCCAGAAGGGCTGCACACAGAGAGAGTGGGGGGAAGAAAGGACTCATAGTTGGGGACGGTTAAAGAGGTAACAGGAGTGAGTGCAGTTTTGATCCCGACAGGTTACAGCAAGACCCGGAGCCCAGAAGACGGGCTCCCGGAGAGGGTCTCATGGGGGAGACCTATCCTTTTCTTTTTGATTTATCATTTAAATAAACACTCTTGAAACTGAGCTAATCATACTCTGTCTGTGTCTGATCTGTGTAAACGTTTTGACCAAACCCCCTGGTTTGCCACAAGTGGTGGAGAATGCGGGCACTATGATAACGTGGTCAGATCAGGGTTGACGTTTACACAGTATCAGCATGGACGAGTTGATAGCTCAGTTCGTCCGGGCCCAACAAGCACAACAGGAGGTTCAGGAACGAACGCTGGAGGAACAGCGACTACGAAACGTCCGCCTCGTTGAGGAAATCAGGAAGCTGCAAGGAGGAGCGTCTCCTGAATCACATCCCAACCAGTTTTTAATCAAGCTACCGGAAGATGATGACATGGAAATCAAATCAAATCAAAATTGTATTTGTCACATACACATGGTTAGCAGATGTTAATGCGAGTGTAGTGAAATGCTTGTGCTTCTAGTTCCGACCATGCAGTAATATCTAACAAGTAATCTAACTTAACAATTTCACAACAACTACCTTATACACACAAGTGTAAAGGAATGAATAAGTAAGAATTTGTACATAAAAATATATGAATGAGTGATGGCCGAACGGCATAGGCAAGATGCAGTAGATGGTATAGAGTACAGTATATACATATGAGTAATGAAGGGTATGTAAACATTTTATAAAGTGGCATTGTTTAAAGTGGCTATTGATACATTTATTACATCAGTGGTAGGCTTGTAAACATTATATAAAGTGGCATTGTTTAATGTGGCTAGTGATACATTTTTTACATATATTTTTCCATTATTAAAGTGGCTAGAGTTGAGTCAGTATGTTGGCAGCAGCCACTCAATGTTAGTGATGGCTGTTTAACAGTCTGATGGCCTTGAGATAGAAGCTGTTTTTCAGTCTCTTGGTCCCCGCTTTGATACACCTGTACTGACCTCGCTTTCTGGATGATAGCGGGGTGAACAGGCAGTGGCTCGGGTGGTTGTTGTCCTTGATGATCGTTTTGGCCTTCCTGTGACATCGGGTGATGTAGGTGTCCTGGAGGGCAGGTAGTTTGCCCCCGGTGATGCGTTGTGCAGACCTCACTACCCTCTGGAGAGGCTTACGGTTATGGGCGGAGCAGTTGCCGTACCAGGCGGTGATACAGCCCGACAGGATGCTCTCGATTGTGCATCTGTAAAAGTTTGAGTGTTTTTGGTGACAAGCCGAATTTCTTCAGCCTCCTGAGGTTGAAGAGGCGCTGCCGCGCCTTCTTCACCACGCTGTCTGTGGGGTGGACCATTTCAGTTTGTCCGTGATGTGTACGCCGCTTTCCACCCTCTCCACTACTGTCCCGTCGATGTGGATAGGGGGCTGCTCCCTCTGCTGTTTCCTGAAGTCCACGATCATCTCCATTGTTTTGTTGACATTGAGTGTGAGGTTATTTTCCTGACACCACACTCTGAGGGCCCTCACCTCTTCCCTGTAGGCCGTCTCGTCGTTGGTAATCAAATCCTACCACTATAGTGTCATCTGCATACTTGATGATTGAGTTGGAGGCATGCATGGCCACGCAGTCCTGGGTGAACAGGAGAGGGCTGAGAACGTACCCTTGTGGGGCCCCAGTGTTGAGGATCAGCGTTGTGGAGATGTTGTTACCTACCCGCGGCCCGTCAGGAAGTCCAGGATCCAGTTGCACAGGGCGGGGTCGGGACCCAGGATCTCGAGCTTAATGACGAGTTTGGAAGGTACTATGGTGTTAAATGCTGAGCTGTAGTCGAGGAACAGCATTCTTACATTGGTATTCCTCTTGTCCAGATGGGTTAGGGCATTGTGATTGCGTCGTCTGTGGAGAATTGGAGTGGGTCTAGGGTGTCAGGTAGGGTGGAGGTGATATGGTCCTTGACTAGTCTCTCAAAGGACTTCATGATGACGGAAGTGAGTGCTACGGGGCAGTAGTCATTTAGCTCAGTAACCTTAGCTTTCTTGGGAACAGGAACAATGGTGGCCCTCTTGAAGCATGTGGGAACAGCAGACTGTGATAAGGATGGATTGAATATGTCCGTAAACACACCAGCCAGCTGGTCTGCGCATGCTCTGAGGACGTGGCTGGGGATGCCGTCTGGGCCTGCAGCCTTGCAAGGGTTAACACGTTTAAATGTTTTACTCGCGTTGGCTGCAGTGAAGGAGAGCCCACAGGTTTTGGTAGCGGGCCGTGTCAGTGGCACTGTATTGTCCTCAAAGCGAGCAAAGAAGTTGTTTAGTCTGTCTGGGAGCAAGACATCATGGTCTGCGACGGGGCTGGTTTTTCTTTTGTAGTCCGTGATTGACTGTAGACCCTGCCACATACCTCTTGTGTCTGAGCCGTTGAATTGCGACTCTACTTTGTCTCTATACTGACTCTTAGCTTGTTCGATTGCCTTGCGGAGGGAATAGCTACACTGTTTGTATTCGGTCATGTTTCCGGTCACCTTGCCCTGATTAAAAGCAGTTGTTTGCGCTTTCAGTTTTGCGCAAATGCTGCCATCAATCCCCGGTTTCTGGTTAGAGAATGTTTTAATAGACGCTGAGGCTTCAAAATCAACGATGTACTTGCTAATAAACTCGCTCACCGAATCAGCGTATTCATCAATGTTGTTGTTCGACGCTATGTGGAACATATCCCAGTCCACGTGATCAAAGCAATCTTGAATCGTGAAATCCGATTAGTCGGACCAGCGTTGAACAGACCTGAGCGCGGGTGCTTTCTGTTTTAGTTTCTGTCTATAGGCTGGGAGCAACAAAATGGAGTCATGGTCAGCTTTTCCCGAAAGGAGGGCGGGGAGGGCCTTATATGCGTTGCGAAAGTTAGAATAACAATGATCCAGATGTTTGCCAGCCTGTGTCGCGCAAGCGATGTGCTGATAGAATTTAGGGAGCCTTGTTTTCAGATTAGCCTTGTTAAAATCCCCAGCTATAATAAATGCAGCCTCAGGATATGTGGTTTCCAGTTTACATAGAGTCGAATGAATTTCTTTCAGGGCCGTCGATGTGTCTGCTTGGGGGGGAATATACACGACTGTGATTATGCAAAATGACCTCCAGCAGGCCACACATGTGCATGTGTCTGCTCAAACGGTCAGAAACAGACTCCATGAGGGTGGTATGAGGGCCCGACGTCCACAGGTGGGGGTTGTGCTTACAGCCCAACACCGTGCAGGACGTTTGGCATTTGCCAGAGAACACCAAGATTGGCAAATTCGCCACTGGCGCCCTGTGCTCTTCACAGATGAAAGCAGGTTCACACTGAGCACATGAGCACATGTGACAGACGTGACAGAGTCTGGAGACGCCGTGGAGAACGTTCTGCTGCCTGCAACATCCTCCAGCATGACCGGTTTGGCGACGGGTCAGTCATGGTGTGGGGTGGCATTTCTTTGTGGGGCCGCACAGCCCTCCATGTGCTCGCCAGAGGTAGCCTGACTGCCAATAGGTACCGAGATGAGATCCTCAGACCCCTTGTGAGACCATATGCTGACACATGCACATTTGTGGCCTGCTGGAGGTCATTTTGCAGGGCTCTGTCAGTGCACCTCCTTGCACAAAGGCGAGGTAGCGGTCCTGCTGCTGGGTTGTTGCCCTTCTACGGCCTCCTCCACGTCTCCTAATGTACTGGCCTGTCTCCTGGTAGCGCCTCCATGCTCTGGACACTACGCTGACAGACACAGCAAACCTTTTTGCCACAGCTCGCATTGATGTGCCATCCTGGATGAACTGCAC
Source organism: Salvelinus fontinalis (assembly GCF_029448725.1). Taxonomy (NCBI): domain Eukaryota; kingdom Metazoa; phylum Chordata; class Actinopteri; order Salmoniformes; family Salmonidae; genus Salvelinus; species Salvelinus fontinalis. Next base: position 54,072 of record NC_074691.1, on the reverse strand, counting down.
TACCTGAGCCACTTGTGTGGGTTGTAGACTCCGTCTCATGCTACCACTAGAGTGAGAGCACCGCCAGCATTCAAAAGTGACCAAAACATCAGCCAGGAAGCATAGGAACTGAGAAGTGGTCTGTGGTCACCACCTGCAGAATCACTCCTGTTTTCGGGGGTGTCTTGCTAATTGCCTATAATTTCCACCTTTTGTCTATTCCATTTGCACAACAGCATGTGAAATTTATTGTCAATCAGTGTTGCTTCCTAAGTGGACAGTTTGATTTCACAGAAGTGTGATTGACTTGGAGTTACATTGTGTTGTTTAAGTGTTCCCTTTATTTTTTTGAGCAGTGTATTTAAAACTAATAGCGCACAGCTCGGACACCCATGCATACCCCACAAGACATGCCACCAGAGTTCTCTTCACAATCGCCAAGTCCGGACTACGGAAGGTACAGAGCCATGAATACGTTGCAATCTATTCCGCATCAGGATCAGATTTAATCTTTCTAGCCCAGGGGTTCCGCTAGCGGAACACCCACAACATTCCGCTGAAAAGGCAGCGTGCGAAATTCAAAAATATTTTTTAGAAATGTGTAACTTTCTCACATTAACAAGTTCAATACAGCAAATGAAAAACATCTTGTTAATCTACACATCGTGTCTTTTTAAAATGTTTTACAGCAAACGCGACATATATTTGTTAGATCACCACCAAATCCAAGAAACACACAGCCATTTTTCCCAGCCAAAGATGGTCACAAAAGCAGAAATAGAGATCAAATTAATCACTAACCTTTGATAATCTTAATCAGATGACACTCATAGGACATCATGTTACACAATACATTTGTTTTGTTCGATTAATGTGCGTATTTATATCCACAAATCTCGGTTTACATTGGCGCCATGTTCAGAAATGCCTCCAAAATATCCGGAGTAATTAGAGCCACGTCAAATAACAAACTCATCAACTTTGATGAAAGATACATGTTTTACATATAATTGAAGTAACACTTGTTCTTAATGCAACCGCTGTCAGATTAAAATAAATAAATAAAAACTTTACGGAAAAAGCATACCATGCAATAATCTGAGACTGTGCTCAGAAATACACAACATTTCTCTGCCATGGAGTCAACAGCAATACGAAATTACATCACAAATATTCCCTTACCTTTGATCTTTCATCAGACTGCAGTGCCAGGAATCCTAGTTCCACAATAAATCGTTTAGTTCGATAATGTCCAATTAGCTACTTTTGCTAGCACGTTTATTACACATGTCCAAACGCTGGCGCCGGTCCAGGGGAACTCAGACAAATTTCATTAAGTTATATTCCAGGTCAAATTAAGTAGAGAATCAATCTTCAGGATGTTATCATATATATCCAATAACGTTCCAACCGGAGCATTCGTTTTGTCTACGGAGTAATGGAACACATGGCCATATCATGACTAGCGCGCGTGACCAGGAACTAGCATTCTGCCAGACCACTGACTCAAATAGCTGCCATCCGGCCCCACATCACACTAGAGGCTTTATTCCACGTTCTACTGACTGTTGACATCTAGTGGAAGGCGTAGGAAGTGGGAACAGATCCATATCTTACTGGGATGTGAATAGACGAGTTTAACATCAACCAGCCCCAGAATTTCCACTTCCTGTTTGGAAGTTTGCCTGCCATATGAGTTCTGTTATACTCACAGACATAATTCAAACAGTTTAAGAAACTTCAGGGTTTTCTATCCAATAGTAATAATAATATGCATATATTAGCATCTGGGACAGAGTAGGAGGCAGTTCACTATGGGCACGCGATTCATCCAAAGTGAAAATGCTGCCCCCTATCCCTAAAAAGTTAAACACCTTACGGAACAGCGGGGACTGTGAAGTGGTTCCTTTAAAAGTTGCGAGCTTGCACCGCGGGACGACTTCATTGCTCCAGACCACCACAAGGGGGAGTTGGCGCACTGTGGAGGATGAATCAGAATTAGTTGGTCATTTTTGAACATCTTGGCCATGTTCTGTTATAATCTCCACCCGGCACAGCCAGAAGAGGAGGCCACCCCTCATAGCCTGGTTCCTCTCTAGGTTTCTTAAACCAATTCACTTAAACTATATTTATTTCCCATGGGCTTCACCAGAGTATCCCCTAGTGGCTGGAATACAACTGTTATAATTCAGTATGTTTACACATATGAATATTACAGTATCCAAACTGATATGCCATTTTTAGTTGGCTGGATAATCTGCTGACTACTCACAGACGTCCAGAGCGGAGTCTGTCGGTTCCAGCACCAGCGCTCCGATGCCCATGGAGCTGGGAGGTGCTGCGCTCAGGGAGACCGGAGGAGGTTCCTTCACGTGCACCATCTGTGGCCGCAGAGGTCACACTGCCGGTCGGTGCCGGGTTGGGTTCTCTGGGGGTCGAGGCAGCAGGCAGGGAACTCTGGTGTCACACCAGGTTAGCCGGCACTATTCTTACCCAGAGCCCTCTGTTGCACACATGTTTTTGTATGTTACTTTTCCTGAGTTTTCCCCGCATTCCCAGCATAAAGCGCTCATCCATTCAGGCGCGTCTGGGAATTTTATAGACAGATCATTTGCCCATAGTTTAGGGATCCCCATTGTTCCAGTGGCTATGCCCTTCCCAGTTCAGGCCTTAGTCGACCAATATGGTCTGGGTTGATTAGGGAGGCCACCGTTTCTGCTCAGTCTCTTCCTCATTGACTCTTCTGCGTTTCCCGTGGTGCTAGACCTACCCTGGTTAGCCTGTCATGACCCCACTGTTTCATGGCAACGAAGGGCTCTCACGGGATGGTCGCGAGAGTGCTCGGGGAGGTGTCTAGGGATTTCCGTTGGTGCTACTACGGTGGAAACTCCAGATCAGGTCTCCACCGTGCGCATTCTCCCCGAATATTCCGATTTGGCTCTCGCCTTCTCCAAAAAGAAGGCAACTCAATTACCACCCCATCGTTGCAGGGATTGTGCGATACATCTCCTGGTAGACGCTGCACTTCCCAGGAGTCACATGTACCCCCTGTCACAGGCGGCGGCTATGGAAACATTTGTCTCCGAATATCTGCATCAGGGGTACATTCGGTCCTCCACTTCACCCGCCTCCTCAAGTTTCTTTTTTGTGAAGAAGAAGGAGGGAGGTCTGCGCCCGTGTATTGCCTATCGAGCCATAAACCAGATCACTGTGAAGTACAGTTACCCTCATAGCCACAGCGATTGAGTCAATGCGCGGGGTGCCCTTCTTCACCAAACTAGATCTCAGGAGTGCTTACAACCTGATGCGTTTCCGGGAGGGAGACGAGTGGAAGACGGCGTTCAGTACTACCTCAGGGCATTATGAGTACCTCGTCATGCCGTACGGGTTGATGAACGCTCCATCAGTCTTCCAAGCCTTTGCAGGTGTAGTGGTGTAAATCGATGACATTCTGATATACTCATCTGCACGCACGGAGCATGTGTCCCTGGTGTGCAGGCTGCTTGGTTGACTGTTGGAGCATGACCTGTACGTCAAGGCTGAGAAATGCCTGTTCTTCCAGCAGTCTGTCTCCTTCCTAGGGTACCGCATTTCCACCTCAGGAGTGGAGATGGAGAGTGACCACATTTCAGACGTGCGTAATTGGCCGACTCCCACCACGGTAAAGGAGGTGCAGCGGTTTCTAGGGTTTGACAATTACTACCGGAGGTTTATCCGGGGTTTTGGTCAGGTAGCGGCTCCCATTACCCCACTGCTGAATGGGGGCCCGGTACGTCTGCAGTGGTCGGCTGAGGCGGACAGGGCTTTTGGTCACCCAGGGGCTCTGTTTACCTCGGCTCACGTGCTGGCCCATCCGGATCCCTCTTTGGCGTTCACAGTGGAGGTGGACCAAGGCTGGGATAGGAGCCGTGCTCTCTCAGAGCTTGGGTACGCCACCGAAGCTCCACCCCTGTGCCTTCTTCTCGAGCAAGCTCAGCCCGGCGGAGCGAAACTATGACCTGGGGCACCGGGAGCTGTTGGCTGTCATCAAGGCTTTGAAGGCGTGGAGACATTGGCTTGAGGGGGCAAAACACCCTTTTCTCATCTGGACTGACCACTGCAATCTGGAGTACATCCGGGCAGCGAGGAGACTGAATCATCGCCAGGCAAGGTGGGCCATGTTTTTCACCCGTGTTGTTTTCACCCTTTTGTACAGACCAGGTTCCCAGAATGTCAAGGCAGACGCACTGTCCTGGCTGTATGACACAGAGGAGCGGCCCATGGAACCCACCCCCATACTCCCGGCCTCCTGCCTGGTGGCGCTGGTAGTATGGGAGCTGGACGCGGACATTGAGCAGGCGTTATGGGCAGAGCCCGCTCCTCTCCAGTGTCCCGCTGGGCGTCTGTACGTTCCGTCTGCTGTCCGTGACTGGCTGACCTATTGGGCTCACACGTCACCCTCTTCTGGTCATCCAGGTATCGGTCAGACAGTGCGCTGTTTGATTGGGAAGTACTGGTGGCCCACCTTGGCTAAGGACGTGAGGGTTTATGTTTCCTTCTGCTCGGTGTGCGCCCAATGTAAGGCTCCTAGGCACCTGCCCCAGAGGTAAGTTACACCCCTTACCCGTTCCACAACGGCCATGGTCTCACCTGTCGATAGATTTTCTCACAGATCTCCCCCCTCACAGGGTAACACCACGATCCTGGTCGGTGTGGACCGTTTCTCCAAGTCCTGCCGTCTCCTTCCTCTGCCCATTCTCCCTACGGCCCTACAGACTGCCGAGGCCTTGTTCACTCATGTCTTTCGGCACTACGGGGTGGCTGAGGATACAGTGTCTGACCGAGGTCCCCCGTTCACGTCGAGGGTCTGGAGAGCGTTCATGGAGCGTCTGGGGGTCTCGATCGGCCTTACCTCAGGTTTTCACCCCGAGAGTAACGGGCAGGTGGAGAGAGTTAACCAGGATGTGGGTAGGTTTCTGCGGTCTTGTTGCTAGGACCGGCCGGGGGAGTGGGCGGCGTTCGTGCCCTGGGCAGAGATGGCCCAGAACTCGCTTCGCCACTCCTCCACTAACCTCTCCCCCTTCCAGTGCGTACTGGGGTATCAGCCAGTTCTGGCTCCTTGGCATCAGAGTCAGACCGAGGCTCCTGCGGTGGACGACTGGTTCCGGCGCGTGGAGGTGACATGGGACGCCTCCCATGTTCACCTTCAGCGTGCCGTGCTGCGCCAGAAAGCCAGCGCAGACCTTCACCGCAGTGAGGTCCCGGTGCCAGGTCTGGCTCTCGACCCGAAACCTGCCCCTCCGCCTGCCCTGCTGGAAGCTGGGTCCGCGGTTTGTGGGGCCGTTTAAAGTCCCGGGGAGACTGAACGAGGTGTGTTACAGGTTACAGGTCCCACTCGATTACCGTATTAACCCCTCAATCCATGTGTGTCTCCTCAGGTCGGTGGTGGCTGGTCCGCTCCAGGGGTCTGAGGTGCGGGTGGTTCCTCTGCTCCCTCTGGACATCGAGGGGGACCCGGCGTATGCCGTTCGCTCCATACTGGATTTGAGGCATCGGGCGAGGGGCCTTCAGTAACTCGTGGAGTGGGAGGGGTACGGTCCAGAGAAGAGATGCTGGGTTCTGGTGGAGGTTGTGTTGGACAATTCAATCATGCAGGAGTTCCACCCTCTCCGTCCGGATCGCCCTGCACCTCGCCTTCCTGGTCGTCCCCGAGGCCGGTGTCGGTGCGCTGCTGGAGCCCCGCGTCAAGGGAGGGGGGTACTGTCACGACTTCCGCCGAAGTCGGTTCCTCTCCTTGTTCGGGCGGCGTTCAACGTCACCGGTCTTCTAGCAATCGCCAATCCACCTATCATTTTCCATTTGTTTTGTCTTGTTTTCCCACACACCTGGTTTACATTCCCTCATTCCTTGACGTGTAAATAACCCTCTGTTCCCCCCATGTCTGTGTGTGGAATTGTTTGTTGTAAAGTGTATGTGCACTTCAGACTGGTTTGCGATGGATTATTTCAACCCATATTTTGTTGTTCTGGGAGCCGTTTGGTTTTTTCCTCATTAAACTGCTTCGGTTATTACCCAGTTCTGCTCTCCTGTGCCTGACTTCCCTGCAGCCCGTTACGCACCTCTTACAAGATCAATATCTTAGGTTTTGTACCATTGATTTTTCCAAGCGCTGGGGTGCGCAGAACTTAGAACGTGCAGAAGTTAGAACGCAGAGGTAATGAAATGCCCAGGAAATGGCACAGAAAATTTGAGCCGGTCTCTCCATAAAAGTCAATGGCCACACACCAATACATGGATTTGACAGTCAAACTATTACTTAAATAGCAGTCAACTGTTGTTATTCTATAGAGGGTCGTGATTCGTTTAGGTTAACTAACAAAAAAAGTGGTCTGGTCCCTTTTCCATGATGGAAGCCTCCCAAAATCAACATCCAACATTCCAAAACATATAAGCCTTCAAGTACTCATCTAACCAACTACTTCAGGGTCAGCCAGGCCCCTTGTCGCCCCCCAGGCGCCCTGAAACCCAACCCCCATAAGAAGAAGCCCAAATACGACCTGCCCTTGCCCAGTATACATACAAGGTCAGGGGGACAACACTGGTTTTTCGTCTTGTAGTTAAACTTGTTTTATACACAATTTAAAGGGATAGTTCATCCCAATTACAAAATTACTTAAGTTGAGTTTACATTTCATCCAATGCATCCAAAGTGTACATTAGTCTTTCCTGGTTCATAACATATTTTTTGGTCCCTTTCAGATCACAGCCATGTGTGGGCGTCAGGCTTCTAAGAGACATGAATTATATGTGAGATTCGGTGAACAAGGCTGGAAGGTGAGATTCTATCTCTCTTAACTACTCATTGTACTGAATAGATAATCATGAACTAACATTTTACCATCTTATTTGCTGTAACACACAGTATTTTAGGGAAGCAAGGCAATTGTGTAGGATGTGCATTGTAGAGTATGTTCTTTGGATTCTTTATCATGTATTTCTCATGGAAAGAGTCTATTCTAGTCATTCATCTAATCTTGTCAATAGATTTCTATGGTATTTCTCTCCGTTAGGACTGGGTATTGGCTCCTACCTGTTAGTCTGCCTTCTACTGTGATGGAGAATGCCTCTACCCTCTGTGTTCCTGCATGAACTCCACCACCCACACTATGATCCAACTAGTGGTCAGTATGCACTACTACACCCTCTCTCACATGAATGCTAACATTACTGGTTTCAGCGGGAAAGATGGTAAATGGTTCAGACATTAATGGCAAATATAAACAACTAAGATTCCCGAGTTACCGGAGTCTACAATGGCAGACTGTTAATGTAGAGTAGGGATAGGGAGAAGTAACATTCAAGACTGAAGCAATTCCCCCCTCTAGTGGTAAACGTTATACTGTACCAGGTTACTACACCCACTGATAATACAAAACATTAAGGACACATGCTCTTTCCATGACAGACTGACCAAGTGAAAGCTATGACCCCTTATTGATGTCACTTGTTGAATCCACTTCAATCAGTGTAGATGAAGGGGAGTTAAAGAAAGATTTTAAAACCTTGAGAGAATTGAGACATGGATTGTGTGTGTCATTCAGAGGGTGATTCGACAAGACAAAAGATTTAAGTGCCTTTGAACGGGGTATGGTAGTAGGTGCCAGGCGCACCGGGTTAAGTGTGTCAAGAACTGCAACACTGCTGTTTTTTTCATGCTCAACAGTTTCCCATGTGTATCAAAAATGGTCCACCACGCAAAGGACGTCCAGCCAACCTGACACAACATGGGCCAGCATCCTTGTGGAACGCTTAGTGCAGCTTGTAGAGTCCAAGCCCCAATGAATTGAGGCTGTTCTGAGGGAAAAAGGGTGTGCAACTCAATGTTAGGAAGACGTTCCTAATGTTTTGTGCACTCAGTGTATGTAGTCCTACATGTTTTTAAATAGTACAGTATCACAAACCACAGTACAAAATCATATAAAGTGTGGGCCTGTAGTATCTGTAAATCAACTAAACATTGTTTTTTTATTTCCATATGCAGATAATAAAGCATCATTGTTCATGTAATAATCTAATATTAGCATTATACCTCTAGGAAGAGGAAATGGTCATAAAATCAAATAGATGACAAGACGGAAACAAAAATGTTTTTGAACTACAACTTATTTTATTTAAAAATGTCAAATTCAGTGCAAAGTAATGTAGTGCATTGGTGTCTGGATCCCTCTTGGGTGGTAAAGTGTCACAAGAATCCTGTGGGGAGAGAAAACAAGAGAATACATTAAATTAATGGGTGTTAACTAATCAGGGATCAACAAAGCACGTCCTTAATTCCTTCAAAAGAGAGAGAGAAGGAGAAAGGAGTATGGTCCCTGCAGTAGGACTACATGCTGGCCATGAGGTTCTCCAAGTGGTACTCCAGGAGGCTGGAGAGCTCCGTGACCAGAGACTCTGGGTTAAAGTACCAGGCCAGCTGCTGGCCAAACATGTCCTCTAGCAGAGCCATCAGCCCGCCCTGAAGAGAACACCACACAACACATAGAAAATGGCTCTGAGTTACTAGCTTATCAAGAGGAGAGAAACAATTAGAAACTCCCCCTAAAATGACATTGGAACCTGGTTAACCACAAATAAGGAAGTACACTAAGAATATGGAAGTAAACAGGAAGTAACCTCTTGACTCTTACATTGAGCAGCAGCAGGTATCTGTCAGTTTCTGGCTCCATGTTGGCAGCAGTGGGCAGGAAGGAGTACAGGAGAGCGTACAGACGCTCCACAAACCCACCGGGGTGCTAAAGGAAACAAAGGAGGAGAGAATAGAAGAGAAGAGGAATTTAAGTGAAACTGCTAATAGATATCAAAACATGTACCAGTGAGATGCTACTTACCACCATCAGGGACTTCTGAGCTGTCATCATCCATAACAGCACCAGCTCAAAGACGACATCTATCATGTTCACATGATGGATCTAGGACAAGAAAACACATTTGGAGAAAATAGGAATGATTTCATATAGATCAGCTACTGTGATGTATAAAAGACATGCATGTGGAAGAACTCAGTGAGACTTGAAAGAGTTAATGAACTCACCTTTGCCTCAGCCAGCTCCCTCTCAATGTCATTCCGCTTGGAGGGGTCACTCAGGTAGTCCACAAAGTCGTTATAAGTACGGATGAACTTGGCCCCGTCCTATGACAAAGAAAAGAGCATCTTAGTGAACAGAACACATTTCCCCTCAGGGACGCTCTCTTTCCCTTGAAAGAGAATGAATTAGTGAGTTACCATGTGGTTGGCCTGAACCAGTGCGCCCAGGAGGACCTTTCCCGCCACAAACAGATGGTTCCTGCTCAGGGTGGAACCAAGCAGGGTCTAGGGAAGAGTTAGGGTGAGGCATCTTCCTCTAGGAGACAGAACAAGAAGTCACAGAGAGAAAAAGAAAAGTGGGTCCACTCACAGTGAAGGCCTGGCGCAGGGAGACGAGCCTCAGGGCGATGTCCTCCACTCTCTTGGTGGTAAGGTAGAGGCTGTAAAAGGGAGGGAATGGAGCATGTCAACCATTAGAGTCAATGGGGGATAACAGCATTATGACCACTATCCTTCAGCATCTGACAAGCCCACACTACACAGACATTTAGAGGAACTCACTTTAGCAGAGGAACCTCCCTCTCCTCAGGCAGCAGGTCCTCCTCCCAGCCCTACGACAACAAAACAAGCATTCAAAATCAGTGACCAATTCAATGACATAACAAACAATCGGTCAATGGAAGGATCTTAATGCTCCTAGTCAATAGTATGTGTGTGTAACGTCTGACCTCATAGCAGTTGTGGCCCTCAGGCTCTGGGTCAGTGAACTGCTGAGTGGTGGGCGTAGAGAAGGAGGCAGCCTCCGACCACGCTGAAGAGGAGAGAAGCCCGTCCAGCCCCATGTGGAGAGTGGCGTACACCACTGAGACATCAGTCTGCTGCTCAAAACACACAACACACCTGTTTACCACACACACAATATTAGAAAACACACCAAATCTAATGCAAAAATGCCCAGTAATGTCTACTCTATATACATAGGAAATTGTTTATTTACCTGGTAGCAGCCAAGCGTCACGTCCACAGACGTCTCGTGGCGGAGGTGAGACACATAGTGGGTCACCCTGCCAGCCACACGCTGACAGAGAGAGAATACATGTTAAGGCCAAATGGAATAAGTGAAGAAAAATCAAATTTAATACTATTTCAGTAGTATTTACGTCTTACCTGGATCCAAGTGATGGACTGCACTTTGGTGGCACAGTAGGGGATGCCTTTTGGACTAAGCCTGGCTGTCTCCTTGGAGATGGCCCACACCAGTTGAGTCTCCAGGCCTCTCACCCTATTCACGTGGTGCATCCTCACCACCACCTGCCGTTGAGATAAACAACAAGACAACATCAACAAAACCACTACAGCAATCGCTGTGACACACTGACAATGTAGATTAGGAAGTTACAAAGACACATACCTGGGATCCCCCACGCATGTAGGTGATGATGGGGCTGATGAACTGGAAAGTTCTCCAAGCTTTAACCACCGGACTGGCATTGTTCCGCACATTACAATACATTCATGTTGGAAACTGTAAACATAGTAACCGTGATGTGACTGCGTGTGGGGGGTCTCTTACCCTGATCACAACAGGCCCACAGTACAGGGGGCTGAACCTAATCGGAATCAACTGCCAATTGCCAGTGGCCTCCTAAAGCAGAAAGCAGACAAGATATTTGTTTCATGTCAAAGAGACACAACTTGAATATCTGGGATATTTTTCAAACATAAAACCCCAAACTTTCAGAAAATTGTACCTCAAGGATAGTCTGCACATCTGGCACATCCTCAAGGATGATAGCAGCATTCTGGACATCAAGGAGGACTGGCAGCTGTGGAACATCTGGCACATCATCCAATGGCACATCCAACTGGACCTCATCCAGGACAGTTGTTTCTAAAATGAGGAACATTGGAATATAAAATAAACAATTGTTAGGACATAAAACGTAGCAAGACTGCTAATACTAGCTAGCTAGGAAGCAAAAGTCGATCGCTTAGCAACAGTTACTAAAGTTAATGTTAGCTAGCAAGCTAGCTAGCTACAACATTTGACCTCATCTTTACTAGATGCTGTTCTTCCACTAATCTCATTGCAACTCCCCTCCAAGTCTCCGACCACTACCTTGTATCCTTTTCCCTCTCGCTCTCATCCAACACTTCCCACACTGCCCCTACTCGGATGGTATCGCGCCGTCCCAACCTTCGCTCTCTCTCCCCCGCTACTCTTTCCTCTTCCATCCTATCATCTCTTCCCTCTGCTCAAACGTTCTCCAACCTCCAATCTCCAATCTCCTGATTCTGCCTCCTCAACCCTCCTCTCCTCCCTTTCTGCATCCTTTGACTCTCTATGTCCCCTATCCTCCAGGCCGGCTCGGTCCTCCCCTCCTGCTCCGTGGCTCGACGACTCATTGCGAGCTCACAGAACAGGGCTCCGGGCAGCCGAGCGGAAATGGAGGAAAACTCGCCTCCCTGCGGACCTGGCATCCTTTCACTCCCTCCTCTCTACATTCTCCTCTTCTGTCTCTGCTGCTAAAGCCAATTTCTACCGCTCTAAATTCCAAGCATCTGCCTCTAACCCTAGGAAGCTCTTTGCCACCTTCTCCTCCCTCCTGAATCCTCCTCCCCCTCCTCCCCCCTCCTCCCTCTCTGCTGATGACTTCGTCAACCATTTTGAAAAGAAGGTCGATGACATCCGATCCTCGTTTGCTAAGTCAAACGACACCGCTGGTTCTGCTCACACTGCCCTACCCTGTGCTTTGACCTCTTTCTCCCCTCTCTCTCCAGATGAAATCTCGCGTCTTGTGATGGCCGGCCGCCCAACAACCTGCCCGCTTGACCCTATCCCCTCCTCTCTTCTCCAGACCATTTCCGGAGACCTTCTCCCTTCCCTCACCTCGCTCATCAACTCATCCTTGACCGCTGGGTACGTCCCTTCCGTCTTCAAGAGAGCGAGAGTTGCACCCCTTCTGAAAAAACCTACACTCGATCCCTCCGATGTCAACAACTACAGACCAGTATCCCTTCTTTCTTTTCTCTCCAAAACTCTTGAACGTGCCGTCCTTGGCCAGCTCTCCTGCTATCTCTCTCAGAATGACCTTCTTGATCCAAATCAGTCAGGTTTCAAGACTAGTCATTCAACTGAGACTGCTCTTCTCTGTGTCACGGAGGCGCTCCGCACTGCTAAAGCTAACTCTCTCTCCTCTGCTCTCATCCTTCTAGACCTATCGGCTGCCTTTGATACTGTGAACCATCAGATCCTCCTCTCCACCCTCTCCGAGCTGGGCATCTCCGGCGCGGCCCACGCTTGGATTGCGTCCTACCTGACAGGTCGCTCCTACCAGGTGGCGTGGCGAGAATCTGTCTCCGCACCACGTGCTCTCACCACTGGTGTCCCCCAGGGCTCTGTTCTAGGCCCTCTCCTATTCTCGCTATACACCAAGTCACTTGGCTCTGTCATATCCTCACATGGTCTCTCCTATCATTGCTATGCAGACGACACACAATTAATCTTCTCCTTTCCCCCCTCTGATAACCAGGTGGTGAATCGCATCTCTGCATGTCTGGCAGACATATCAGTGTGGATGACGGATCACCACCTCAAGCTGAACCTCGGCAAGACGGAGCTGCTCTTCCTCCCGGGGAAGGACTGCCCGTTCCATGATCTCGCCATCACGGTTGACAACTCCATTGTGTCCTCCTCCCAGAGTGCTAAGAACCTTGGCGTGATCCTGGACAACACCCTGTCGTTCTCAACTAACATCAAGGCGGTGACCCGTTCCTGTAGGTTCATGCTCTACAACATTCGCAGAGTACGACCCTGCCTCACGCAGGAAGTGGCGCAGGTCCTAATCCAGGCAATTGTCATCTCCCGTCTGGATTACTGCAACTCGCTGTTGGCTGGGCTCCCTGCCTGTGCCATTAAACCCCTACAACTCATCCAGAACGCCGCAGCCCGTCTGGTGTTCAACTTTCCCAAGTTCTCTCACGTCACCCCGCTCTCTCCACTGGCTTCCAGTTGAAGCTCGCATCCGCTACAAGACCATGGTGCTTGCCTACGGAGCTGTGAGGGGAACGGCACCTCCGTACCTTCAGGCTCTGATCAGGCCCTACACCCAAACAAGGGCACTGCGTTCATCCACCTCTGGCCTGCTCGCCTCCCTACCTCTGAGGAAGTACAGTTCCCGCTCAGCCCAGTCAAAACTGTTCGCTGCTCTGGCACCCCAATGGTGGAACACACTCCCTCACGACGCCAGGTCAGCGGAGTCAATCACCACCTTCCGGAGACACCTGAAACCCCACCTCTTTAAGGAATACCTAGGATAGGATAAAGTAATCCTTCTAACCCCCCCCCCCCTTAAAAGAGTTAGATGCACTATTGTAAAGTGGTTGTTCCACTGGATATCATAAGGTGAATGCACCAATTTGTAAGTCGCTCTGGATAAGAGCGTCTGCTAAATGACTTAAATGTAAATGTAAACATCTCTAGCACAAACATTTTTGCCAAGTCTGAATTATAGAAATACACAACATTTTGCAAATTATAATGACATTGTTAAATGTAGTAAAATAAGAGTTTTAAACTCCACATACCCTCTTCGAAGTCGCTGTCCACCTGTCGACAATCACGAACCCTACAAAACAGAAAAAGACAAGGAAAACAAGCCACAAATGAATTTGAACAACCTGTCGACGCAGTAGGCCGCCGACGTCCACGCACTTTCTCCGCCAGTCTTGAAAAGCACCCAGGCATTTTCCAGTCGATTGTTCTATCTCAGGTGTCAAAAATCAAACAAGTTTGTTGTCAGCAGCAAACGGAAGTTGTTTTCGCACAGAAAACATTCCATAGAACGTCGGTTAGATGTCGCTTGGCAACACACGTTCGAAAATGATTGTTTACAAAATTGACAACTGTGTTGCCATAGAAATGAGTTTGGAATTCTATGATTCCCTTTAGAATCCGTTAAAATTGCTTGTCATCATTCTAGTGGCGTCGACGTGCTCCTTCGTAGCTTATTGATATTTATTTTTTTATTTCACCTTTATTTAACCAAGTAGGCAAGTTGAGAACAAGTTCTCATTTACAACTGCGACCTGGCCAAGATAAAGCAAAGCAGTTCAACACATACAACAACACAGTTACACATGGAGTAAACAAACATAGTCAATAATACAGTAGAAAAACAAGTCTATATACAATGTGAGCAAATTAGGTGAGATAAGGGAGGTAGAAGGGCAATAAATAGGCCATGGTGGCGAAGTAAATACAATATAGCAATTAAAAACACTGGAATGGTAGATTTGCAGTCGATGAATGTGCCGCCTCATGGGTCTCCCGGTCGCGGCCGGCTGCGACGGAGTCTGGACTCCAACCAGGATCTCTAACTGCACAGCTTGCCTTAAACCACTGCGCCACTCAGGATAATTCATTTGTTTTTCAACAGGACAATGTCCCAACACACCTCCAGGCGGTGTAAGGGCTATTTTACCAAGAAGGAGAGTGGCGGAGTGCTGCATTAGATAACCTGGCCTCAACAATCCCCCGACCTCAACCAAATTGAGATGTTTTGAGATGAGTAGGACCGCAGAGTAAAGGAAAAACAGCCAACAAGTGCTCAGCATATGTGTGAACTCCTTCAAGACTGTTGGAAAAGCATTCCAGGTGAAGTTGGTTTAGAGAATGCCAAGAGTGTGCAAAGCTGTCATCAAGGTAAAGGGTGGCTATTTGAAGAATCTCAAATATATGATATGTTTTGATATGTTTCACACTTTTTTGGTTACTACATGATTCCATTTGTTATTTCATAGTTTTATTCAACAATGTAGAAAATAGCATTTTCTTCTTTGATGCACCTTATGTCTAAACTTCTTTACAGTGAAATGATCTTGATTGGTGATCTCAACTGGTGTTGGTTAAAGCTGGTGTCTGATGATTTAACAATGTTTTGTAATTCTATGAATCTTACCCAGTTGATTAACTCACAAACTCGCCCAAATCTTAAATGCTCAGATAATATCAAATCAATCAGGGTAGATTTAACAAATGTTCCACATAAATATTCTGCGATTGGTGTTTTTGTAATGATTTAAGTGACCATTGTGCTGTTGTTGCTGTTAGAAATACTAAGGTTCCTAAGACAAACCCACGTTTTATTCGTAAGAGAAATTTGAAGTGTTTTAATGAGCAGGCTTTCTTTCATGATTTGTTTTATTTTGACTGGAGCAAGATTGAGTTTATCCCTGATGTGGAAACTGCCTGGATATTCTCTCATGATGGTCTTTTCCAAATAGTAAACAAACATGCCCCATTCCGAAGGTTCAGGGTTAAAGGGCGGGATAATCCATGGTTTTCTTCAGAGCTGTCTTGTATTATTCACGCCCGTAATCTAGCCTGGGCTAAAGCAAGGAAATCATGTTCTGATGCTGATTGGCTTATTTTTAGGCAGTTACGAAACAAGTGTTATTTTCTTCTCAGGAAGGCCAAGTCTGAATATTTTATGTCTGTTACCACTGATAACCTGAATGACCCTAGAACGTTTTGGAAGGCTATTAAGTCTATGTCTGGTAACAGTAATGTTAATGAATTACCGTCATGTGTTTTGAAGGACTCTCTTGCTGTATATGACAAAACTGAAATGCTGAATTGTTTCAATGAGCACTTTGTATCATCTGGTAGGCTGTTTGATTCAGTGTCCTCTGTCTCTGTACAACCATGTGTGGATGAACCAGTGAGAGCTGGTCAAACTTTTAGCCATTCTCAGTGCAGGTGGTACATAAAGCCCTGAAATCCTTAGATCAGAGAAAGCCTGCAGGCCCTGATCTTTTGGATCCCTGCTTTTTAAATCTGGCAGCTGATTTCATAGCTGAACCACTTACATATCTGTTCAATCTAACCCTGGAATGTAATGAAATTCTGGAAATCAGCATTTGTACTACCACTTTTAAAAACTCTTTAAAATAATTATAGGCCAATCTCAAAGCTGTCACCCCTGGTGAAAATACTTGAAACCCTTGTGAGTGAACAGCTAAAAGACTTTTAATTTACTAACTCTATTTTATCAATGTACCAGCAGCCATGAAGGTTTTAAATGATATCACTGAAGCCCTTGACAAAAAACAGCACTGTGTCTCACTTTTTATTGATCTCTCTAAGGCTTTTGATACAGTTGATCATGCTATACTAAGGCAGAGCTTGTCGAGTGTAGGTCTTTCAGAGCATTCAGTTGCATGGTTTGCTAACTATCTGTCTGATAGAACTCAGTGCACTCAATTTAATGGGCTTAAGTCTGTTAAATTGTCTGTCTTTAATGGTGTGCCCCAAGGCTCTGGACTTGGTCCTCTCTTATTCACTATTTATATAAATGATTTAGACAAAAATGTCCAAAATGCGCAACTTCATTTTTATGCTGATGATACTGTTATTTACTGTTGTGCCTCGTCTCTTACAAAAGCTTTCCAGAACTTGCAAATGGCTTTTTATACTGTTCAACATACACAGTGTCAATTGAAGCTTATCCTCAATACTGACAAAACTAAACTAATGGTGTTTTCTAAAGCAAGAAATAGACCTCTGATCCTTTCACCTATTAATACCTTTCAGTGCAAGGAGATTGAGGTTGTAACCTCATATGAATATCTTGGAATTTTAATTGATGACTGCCTCTCTTTTAAATTGCATATTCAACAACTTACAAAAAAATGGAAGCTGAAATTGGGATTTTATTTTAGGAATAAGGCCTGTTTTTCTTTTGAAGCCAGAAGGAGGCTAGTATCAGCTACATTTATGCCTTTACTAGACTATGGGGATATTTTATATATGAATGCTTCCGCTCAGTGTTTGAGATCAATTGACACCATTTACCATGGTACTTTGAGATTTATTTTAAACTGCAAAACCCTTACGCACCACTGCACTTTGTATACCAGGGTTGGCTGGCCTTCTCTAGTCACTTGTAGGCTCAGTGACTGGTATACTTTGTTTTATAAAGCCATGTTGGGTTTACTACCTTTTTATTTGGGCATTTTTATTGTTCAGAAATGTGGTGGGTACTATTTTCGTTCGCTGGACTTTATCCTGCCAACTGTTCCAAATGTCCGAACTGAATTTGGTAAAAGAGCTTTTATGTACTCTGCGCCATCATCTTGGAACGCCTTACAAAATACTTTTAAACTGGAAGAACTTGTCCCGATTGGTATTTTTAAATCACTGATGAATGATCTTGAGACTGATTCCCTGACCTGTCAATGTTTTTAATTTGCTGTTTTTGATTTTTGTTATACTCTTGTGAATTCAATGGTTTCTACTAGATTACTTGTAGTTTTTCATGTTGTTTGTCTGTAATTTTTGTAATGACTTGGTGCTGCCTATCTTGGCCAGGACGCTCTTGAAAAAGAGATTTTAAATCTCAATGAGCCCCTCCTGGTTAAATAAATGAAATAAATAGTAAAAATAAAGAAAAACCCTTGAATGAGTAGGTGTTCTAATAGCAATAAGGCACCTCTGAGGTTTGTGGTATATGGCCAATATACCACCCCTCCTTGTGCCTTATTGCTTAAATAACCCATATCTCTTTTATAACAGGATATTATCATTGACTATATGAAAGTGCATGTATGAATGAGTCTGATTTACCGTTTTCAATGGCAGGTTCACCTTCTGAAGCCAGATGAGGTTCCCAAAGCGTGCTGCGCACCCACCAAGCTCAGTCCCATCTCTGTACTCTTCTACGCTGACAACAACAACGTGATCCTAAAGAAGCATCGCAACATGGTGGTCAAGACCTGTGATGCCTGTGACACCAGTGGTAGCCCATCTATCTATTCTACTTAATCAACTTAATTGCCATTGTTCCAAAAGATACAAACAGGTTAATATATCTTGCAACCAGCAGTTGATAGCAATAATCTGTCAATATGCTGATAAATAGTATGTATCTAATATATTGATTTTGAGTCAGAGTGGTATATGAACAACACCCATTGGGCCTATAACCATACTTCACTTTTGATTAACTAAACTATTCAAATCTACACTAATTAAGATAATTACATCACCCCTTCATGTCATATATTCTGTGACCAATCAAAGCTGTAAAGTACTGTATCATAAGTATATCAATGCTAAAATTCTACCCTTTTGATGACTATAATATCTAGTTGAACCAGGAATTTGTCATGGTCTCTTTCAGATGTACTAAACATGGTTTGCAAAACATACACGTTTTTTCTTCTTCTTTAATCATACTTTTAACCAGTACAAGTTAGTAACAATGGAAAATGGCAACAAACAAAAAAATGTTTGGCCATTTTTGTTTGTACAGAGTAACAAATACACAGTGATGTATGTCTTTGTCAACAGATATCTGGAGGACTGTATACTGCTATATTTGTAATAAACTATACTGAACAAAAAAACGCAACATGTAAAAGGTTGGTCCCATGTTTCATGAGCTGAAATTAAACATCCCGGAAATGTTCCAAACGCCCCAAAAATTGTGAGCATTTCTCCATTGCCAAGATAATCTATCCACATTGAAAGGTGCACCATATCAAGAAGCTGATTAAACAGCATGATCATTATACAGGTGCACCTTTTGCTGGGGACAAAAGGCCACTAAAATGTGCATATTTTTCACAACGCAATGCCAGAGTCTGAAGTTCTGAGGGATTGTCAATTGGTATGCGGACTGCAGGAATGTCCACCAGAGCTGCTGCCAGAGAATTGAATGATCATTTCTCTACCATAAGTTGCTTCCAACTTCATTTTAGAGAATTTGGCAGTACATCCAACCGACAACTTTCCTGTCCTGCTAGCCATTCAAAATGTAACGATTACTTTTGGGTGTCAGGGAAAATGTATGTAGTAAAAAGTACATTATTTTCCTTAGAAATGTAGTAAAGTAAAAGTTGTCAAAACTATAAATAGTAAAGTACAGATACCCCCAAAAACTACTTAAGTAGTACTTTAAAGTATTTTTACTTAAGTACTTTACACCACTGTATGTGCTTCAATAGAGTCTGACGTTCAGGGTGGTTGGACATATAAGATGGGGTGCTGATGAGCTTCTGGCCCCATTTTAGGTCATCACACAAATATTACCCCACCTATGTCCATTGAATCAAAGTAATTACACATTGCTGTAAGGAAGCATAGCAAGAATGAAAGGAATAAATTTATCGTTGAATGATTTATAAATCTCGCTTATTAAACCATAATTTCCAGGGGACCTGTTGTCCTTAAGGCTTTTAATAGTCTTTTATCTCAATTTCAGATAACTCATCATCACACAAATCCATGAAATCATTATCTTCTTAGCAATGTTTGCTACATTGTCAAGGAAAATATCCATATTGGAAGTTGGCTGGGCTGATGTATACAGATTCTGATAAAAAAAAACTGGGCAACACGCTGAGAGATTTCTTTTGGATTTTCATTGGGAGTATTATTAGTCATTAATTGACATATGGAAGGAAGTCTTTTCGCCTGCCCTTTTTTCGAAATTAAAGAAATATTTTGTATTTCTCTCTCCCTCTTCCATCCATTTTCATCTTGATCTTACAAACGCTCCCCGGGCCTTTTCCTCGTAGATACAGTCTAACTGCATTTGCAATGATGATAGCTCCAGTAATTCCTGATTAGTTAGTTCCCTTTTTTTAGTTTAATCCATTATTCCCTTTATGATGTCATATTCTTTCTCTCTCTTGGCACGAGCAATTTCTTTCCCCATTGAAATAGCCAAAAGCCTTAATCAAATTTCATTAGCTCCCAGTAACTTCCAAACGTATTCATAACACAGGCACAATTCCTGTATTTATCATTAATTCCCGCTACTTCCTTCTTAAATACTTAATTCTCTAGTAAAGTCTTGTTCATTTTCCAGTAACCTTTAACTTTTTTTGGTTGACAAACCATGCATATTTATCTTTATTGAGATCCCGTTGTCGTCTGTTAAAATCCATGGTTCAATCGTCAACCTTGTCAGCCATATCTACAGATATCAGCCAGAAATCAATACGGGATTGTATAGATAAATCTTTGGTACTCCATGTAAACATAATCTTATCTGGGTTCTTATGTCTCCAAATATCTAGAACACCTAACCTTAGACATATATTCCTTATCTCACAAACAGAATTGCTATCCTTAGGAGGCCATCTATCTAGATTATCATGTAATACTGTATTAAAATCTCCACCCCATATTACTTTGGCCAATGGAAATTTAGACATAATTTTACTTATTTTCCTCTCAATGTCTCTAAATAAAATACAGTTACTTGACTTGTTATTGGAAGCATAAGTATTTACAACAATGAATTGAACATGGTTGACATCTACCAATAGTATAATCCATCTCCCTGCATTATCTGCTTCATGACTCAATATGAGCCTTAAAGTTGCCTTTTAAAATAGGGACACCTGCTGCCTGATTAGTACCAAATGAAAACCAAATATCATTCATATCATCACCATTGACACTTCCAAAACGCAGTATCTGTGCAACAGAACAGGCATGAGTTTCTTGAATGTTTGGCTCACACAAACAATGCTCTTTCCTCAAGAAATATCTAGTTTTATCAAATTAGCAAATAAAACTCAGTCCTGCACAACTCAATTGATAAGTCCAGCAGTCAACAAACTAGGTGTCAGAGTGAATTTCCCTTCCATTACCAAAAGCCTGAGCTCCCGCAAAGTATGCACTTTTCCCTTCCTTCCTTGCTCTCTCAATTATCGGCCAGACGATTCAGAGCTTCTTTGTCAAATGCTGTCAGATCCTCCTTGAACCTCAGGTCATTTCTCTTTGCACTTTTCCATGTCATATCCCTCGCTGTCCGGGAGATGAATCGCATGATCACTGGTCGTGGTGGCTGGTTGTTTTCCCCACCCCCCCCCATTGCTTTTCAACCGTTCGCTGCCTGCACCCGCACGCCCGACTAGCATCACCACCCTGGACGGTTCCGACCTAGAATATGTGGACATCTATAAGTACCTAGGTGTCTGGCTAGACTGCAAACTCTCCTTCCAGACTCATATCCAACATCTCCAATCCAAAATCAAATCTAGAGTCGGCTTTCTATTCCGGAACAAAGCATCCTTCACTCACGCCGCCAAACTTACCCTAGTAAAACTGACTATCCTACCGATCCTCGACTTCGGCGATGTCATCTACAAAATAGCTTCCAATACTCTACTCAGCAAACTGGATTCAGTTTATCACAGTGCCATCCGTTTTGTTACTAAAGCACCTTATTTATTTATTTATTTATTTCACCTTTATTTAACCAGGTAGGCAAATTGAGAACACGTTCTCATTTACAATTGCGACCTGGCCAAGATAAAGCAAAGCAGTTCGACACATACAACAACACATAGTTACACATGGAGTAAAACAAACATACAGTCAATAATACAGTGAAAAATAAGTCTATATACAATATGAGCAAGTGAGGTGAGATAAGGGAGGTGAAGGCAAACAAAATATATATATAAATAAATAAAAATATAAAAAGGCCATGGTGGCGAAGTAAATACAATATAGCAAGTAAAAAAAAGTAAAAAAAGTAGAGATAGAAATAATGGGGTGCAAAGGAGCAAAATAAATAAATAAATACAGTAGGTAAAGAGGTAGTTGTTTGGGCTAAATTATAGATGGGCTATGTACAGGTGCAGTAATCTATGAGCTGCTCTGACAGCTGGTGCTTAAAGCTAGTGAGGGAGATAAGTGTTTCCAGTTTCAGAGATTTTTGTAGTTCGTTCCAGTCATTGGCAGCAGAGAACTGGAAGGAGAGGCGTCCAAAGGAAGAATTGGTTTTGGGGGTGACTAGAGAGATATACCTGCTGGAGCGCGTGCTACGGGTAGGTGCTGCTATGGTGACCAGCGAGCTGAGATAAGGGGGGACTTTACCTAGCAGGGTCTTGTAGATGACCTGGAACCAGTGGGTTTGGCGACGAGTATGAAGCGAGGGCCAGCCAACGAGAGTGTACAGGTCGCAGTGGTGGGTAGTATATGGGGCTTTGGTGACAAAACGGATGGCACTGTGATAGACTGCATCCAATTTATTGAGTAGGGTTTTGGAGGCTATTTTGTAAATGACATCACCGAAGTCGAGGATTGGTAGGATGGTCAGTTTTACAAGGGTATGTTTGGCAGCATGAGTAAAGGATGCTTTGTTGCGGAATAGGAAGCCAATTCTAGATTTGACTTTGGATTGGAGATGTTTGATGTGGGTCTGGAAGGAGAGTTTACAGTCTAACCAGACACCTAGGTATTTGTAGTTGTCCACATATTCTAAGTCAGAGCCGTCCAAAGTAGTGATGTTGGACAGGCGGGCAGGAGCAGGCAGTGCTGTTGACCGGGGTAGGGGTAGCCAGGTGGAAAGCATGGCCAGCCGTAGAAAAATGCTTATTGAAATTCTCAATTATAGTGGATTTGTCGGTGGTGACAGTGTTTCCTATCTTCAGTGCAGTTGGAAGGAGTGTTCTTATTCTCCATGGACTTTACAGTGTCCCAGAACTTTTTTGAGTTTGTGTTACAGGAAGCAAATTTCTGCTTGAAAAAGCTAGCCTTGGCTTTTCTAACTGCCTGTGTATATTGGTTTCTAGCTTCCCTGAAAAGTTGCATATCACGGGGGCTGTTCGATGCTAATGCAGAACACCATAGGATGTTTTTGTGTTGGTTAAGGGGTTCCAGGTCTGGAGAGAACCAAGGGTTATATCTGTTCCTGGTTCTAAATTTCTTGAATGGGGCATGCTTATTTAAGATGGTGAGGAAGGCATTTAAAAAAAAAAAACAGGCATCCTCTACTGACGGGATGAGATCAATATCCTTCCAGGATACCCCGGCC
This sequence comes from Salvelinus fontinalis, assembly GCF_029448725.1. Classification (NCBI taxonomy): domain Eukaryota; kingdom Metazoa; phylum Chordata; class Actinopteri; order Salmoniformes; family Salmonidae; genus Salvelinus; species Salvelinus fontinalis. The sequence continues at coordinate 31,191 of NC_074691.1, read as the reverse complement.
AGGTCGATTAGAAAGGCCTGCTCGCTGAAGTGTTTCAGGGAGCGTTTGACAGTGATGAGTGGAGGTCGTTTGACCGCTGACCCATTACGGATGCAGGCAATGAGGCAGTGATCGCTGAGATCTTGGTTGAAAACAGCAGAGGTGTATTTGGAGGGCAAGTTGGTTAGGATGATATCTATGAGGGTACCCGTGTTTACGGATTTGGAGTGGTACCTGGTAGGTACATTGATAATTTGTGTGAGATTGAGGGCATCAAGCTTAGATTGTAGGATGGCTGGGGTGTTAAGCATGTTCCAATTTAGGTCGCCTAGCAGCACAAGCTCTGAAGATAGATGGGGGCAATCAGTTCACATATGGTGTCCAGAGCACAGCTGGGGGCAGAGGGTGGTCTATAGCAGGCGGCAACGGTGAGAGACTTGTTTTTAGAGAGGTGGTATTTAAAAGTAGAAGTTCAAATTGTTTGGGAACAGACCTGGATAGTAAAACAGAAATCTGCAGGCAATCTTTGCCGTAGATTGCAACACCGCCCCTTTGGCCGTTCTATCTTGTCTGAAAATCTTGTAGTTAGGGATAAAAATGTCAGAATTTTTGGTGGTCTTCCTAAGCCAGGATTCAGACACGGCTAAAACATCCGGGTTGGCAGAGTGTGCTAAAGCAGTGAACAAAACAAACTTAGGGAGGAGGCTTCTAATGTTAACATGCATGAAACCAAGGCTATTACGGTTACAGAAGTCATCAAAAGAGAGCACCTGGGGAATAGGAGTGGAGCTAGGTACTGCAGGGCCTGGATTCACCTCTACATCACCAGAGGAGGAGTAGGATAAGGGTATGGCTAAAAGCTATGAGAATTGGTCGTCTAGAACGTCTAGAACAGAGAGTAAAAGGAAGTTTCTGGGGACGATAAAATAGCTTCAAGGAATAATGTACAGACAAAGGTATGGTAGGATGTGAATACAGTGGAGGTAAACCTAGGTATTGAGTGATGATGAGAGATATTGTCTCTAGAAACATCATTGAAACCAGGTGATGTCATCGCATATGTGGGTGGTGGAACTGAAAGGTTGGATATGGTATAGTGTGCAGGGCTAGAGGCTCTACAGTGAAATAAGACAATAAACACTAACCAGAACAGCAATGGACAAGGCATATTGACATTAAGGAGAGGCATGCTTAATCGAGTGATCATAAGGGTCCAATGAGTAGAGGTTGGTTGGGGTCACGGCGATCCAGACAGTTGGCCGGGTAGCAGCCTATCAGTAGCAAGATAGCTTAGGATGGAGGTCTATTTTTAGTCACCTCGTGCGTTTCCGTCGGTAGATTAGTGGGGTTCCGTGTGGTAGAGGGGATCAATCGAATTGGCAAAATAGATATAGTTATAGTGACCCAAGAAAAATTGTCCGATATACTAATTCAGATAAGACAGCTAACGATTAGCGGGACAATGCAGCCATAATTAACATGGACCAATATTTTCATGGAGGTAAGCGCTACACTTCTGATGGGTTTAAAGATTGTATTACATTATCTAAAAGTGAGAAAGTAAACCCCAGCTGTTATTCTTTTCACATGGAAGGACAATCCCTATTATGCCTTGAATGTTTCATTGCTGAACAACCATAGATATGTTTCCTCTAATTTGGCTCCCGTTCCTCCAACAGTGAGCAAGACCTGCCAGCAGAGCTCACTGGAGCAGGGAGACATCCCGTCATCCTTTTGGCGCCTGACAAAGTACACTTTTTTTCTTCTAAATAACACTATAGTAACATTTTCTGCACAAAGTTACATTCCTAATAAGATTGGTGTTAAGTGAGAAAGAATCCTAAAGATGGTCCAATGGGCATGGTCTGAAGCCTCTCGTCGTCTCAGTATGTTGAACCGCCTCATTTCTTGCAGGCTTGAGATTCAGATCCTGCTGAACGATGTTAAGCATTCGATTAACCACATGCAGGGGACGCTGAACACCATGCAGGGGCAGTGTATTGAGTTGCAGACTGCCATGTCTAAGGTAGTGTCAGATGAGTCTCAGATACAGAAGAATAAGTCTATGATGGTATGGTGATTATGATTGAGATGGTGATTATAATAATGATAACTAGCGGTACCCCACCCTACAGGCAGTAAATCATTGGATCTGATTAATTCAATTCAATGCAATCTTTGAGGACTGCAACCATAGAAATACAATTTATTTACACTAATAATAAGCTATTGTCAACTTCCCATCTATGCTTATCTTGCTCATTGCTCACTGTCAATTGCTGACTGTTATCCTATGTGTGCATCTATTATTGATTTCTCACAGAAAAATAATTTGGTTCAAATGTACCTGGGGCCATGTAAATAATTGTTAGGCTACTCATTTTGAATCCACCGTTGGCAACTTGTGTGACCATAAAAGTGTGTGCAACTGGGCACAGTAAAATAATTTGGTTACTGACCTGCCCTACATCATAGAAGGCCCTTCAAGTCGGAACTAGGAAATTTTGACATTTCTGACTCGCGAACTCGTTATGGAATGATGATTTCAAGTTTCCCACTTGTGAAGTATCAGAATCAACCAGTAGGAAGCTCTACACTGATAACTTACATTAATTTTAACTCTGAGGTTCCAGTTTCCGACAGCATGAGAATGCGTCAATAATTGCCATGTTAATTTTGAATGTTCAGTCAGTGAGCATTATGGGTAATTATCCTACATACTTACATCAAATACTTTATGATAGCATCATCTCCTGTAGTAACAGTGTCATTCCAAACACAATAAATGTGAAAATTAACAAAGATACAAAATATTGCTAAGGTGAAGAAAATCAGCTCAGAATTGTAGGAGGAAATGCCTTTGCATAAGGGAGGCTTACGGTATTATAATATATTGTAGATAACATTAATATAATTTGTGTATTTACAGTATCAGTACACATACAAATGAAAGTCTATGCTAGGGATTGATCTACACTGAGTGAACAAAATATTAAGAACACCTTCCTATTGAGTTGCCCTCCCCCCTTGGTGGTGGACCATTGTTGATACTTAGGGAAAACTGTTGAGCGGGAAAAACCCAACAGCATGGCAGTTCTTGACACAAACCGGTGCGCCTGGCACCTACTACCATACTCTGTTCAAAGGGACTTAAATCTTCGGTCTTGCCCATTCACCCTCTGAATGACACACATACACAATCCATGTCTCAATTGTCTAAAAATCAATCTTTAACCTGTCTCCTCCCCTTCATCTACACTGAGAAGAAGATTTAACAATTAACATCAATAGCTTTCACCTGATTAGTCTATGTCATGGAAAGAGAAGGTGTTCTTAATGTTTAATACACTCAGGTGTATGTGTCAATGATGTTATAGATTCCAAGTGGTTGATTTTTTAGGGAATGACTATATGCTCTATATTATACCTGCAGATCATCACAGCAGCCGAAGTTGCGGTGCAGAGGGAGGAGATCCTTCAAGCATCAGGCCTCATCTCGTCACAGAGGGAGGGGATCCTCCAAACAGACAGTGTCCCTGTACAGAGGGAGTGGATTCTCTCAGCAGCTAGCATCCTCCGAACATCAGGCCTCATCCCTGTAAAGAGGGAGGGTACCCTCCAAACAGCCAGTGTCCCTGTACAGAGGGAGGGGGTTCTCTCAGCAGCTAGCATCACTGCGCAGAGGGAGGAGATCCTCCGAGCGTCAGGCCTCATCCCTGAAGAGAGGGAGGACATCCTCCTCACAGACAGTGTCTCTGCACAGAGGGAGGGGATTCTTCCAACAACTACTGTCACTGTGCGAAAGGAGAAGATCCTCAGAGCATCAGGCCTCATCAATGCACAAAAGGAGTTGATCCTCCTGAAGGCCAGCGTCCCTGCACACAGGGAGTGGATCGTCCCAAAGGCTAGTGTCCCTGCAGAGAGGGAGGAGATCTTCCTCACAACCACTCTGAAGAGTGGACACAATCATCCACAACCACCTCCCATCATCCCCATGGTGGCACCACTGTGGAAATGGGATGGTGGAGCATGTACTCCACCTGTGGATTTCTATTCCAAGAGAAGAGGTCACTTAAACTTACCTAATTAGTAAAGAAATTACCATTGTGATAGCGTGAGAATTAGCTGTGATAGGTTAAATGTATGGCTCATGTGAGTGTATATCTGTAATACTTTCATGCATTTTCTACATAAAACAGGTTTAGCTCCATTTTACTTTGACATTTTAGTCATTGAGCAGATGCTCTTATCCAGAGCGACTTACAGTAGTGAGTGTATACATTTTCATACTCCAGTGATCTCTCCAGGATTTCACATGGATTTTCTTTTATATTTGCGGATAAATATTCTGGATTTTGCAGCAACAATTATGACATTTTGCATAGCAATATGCAATTGTTTTGTCCAATTTGTTGCAAAAATGCGCTGACAAGGGAAAAAACTGTGTTGACTTGTAGCTTGATTGAACCATATTATGCAGTAAATGTGCAGTGATTGGTTGAAATTGCGAACCCTCTTTTTGTACTGTGGTAATGGGTCAGTTCTATGCGATAATATTGTGATGATGTGACTATTTTATGCTGAAATTGTTTGGTGATTGGTCAAATTTGTAAGCCCTCGCATAATATGCAGGCAATTGTTGATTTTGCAACCAAAACAATACGATGGCAGAGTCCTGGAGTAACCTCCCAGTTATCCCTGTGACTGCGTGTAGGTTAAGATTGGGTTGTAACAGAGTATCAGAGCGAGACGTTTCTACCTGTCAGCTAGTAATTGTTCTGTATGGTGACATGAGCAGATTGGCCTGACTTCTCCCACTTATTACAGATGTCCAACTTAGATATGTTGAGCATCTTGCTATGATGTCCATCACCAAGCCGGAACACTCCGAGGCCAACCCTCAGTGCCAGACTGGCAGCCGGCCGGTGGCTGAGCCCGAGACCCCTGCCGTTCACAATAACAGTGGAGGCTGGCTCAGCTGGGTCTTTGGGAGTGGAAGAGTTAATAAGGAGGAGGTTCATCTACCTGAGGACAAAGACAGATCTGTAAGGAACTGGATATTAACACTATATTCTATGTAGAGACAATTGAGTGGATTAAAAAAAAAACTATTGCGGCTTGATTCACATTGCTAATATCTTCTTCCTCAGATTGTCTCGGATCCAACTCTGCACAGATGGGTTAACAAAACTGAGCCCAAGGCTGAGGTACACACTTAAATTCAATGAAATTAAAAACAGTGAACAACCATTGTATTTTAACTGTGATAATATTACTAACAATTTGGAAAATGTGTTGATGTTTTTTACAGAACAAGTGTGTACCACCACCTCCACCGATGGGGACATATGGATATCAGGGGAACACTGGCAGTGTCCCCAAAGGAGTGAATCCTTACTCTATGAAAGCAGGTGAATATTGCTTTAGAATACATGTGGTTTAACCAAGACTGTCAGCCGATCATAGATGTCCCTGGTGGTCTCCTGCTAATGTTACTAGTGATTTTTATTTTATTTATTTTTTGGGAGGGGAAATAATTTTTATTTTCATTTCACATTCAAATACAATTACAAAACCAGTGCATTACGTTGTACATGACATTAATTCATAAAAACAGTATCAAAAAGTAGTGTAACAATATAACAATAGAAAAACTCCTCAAAAAAGTGCTGTTCTGCAGAACCTGACCAGTATTATTACATTCAAGTTTAACATGCCTCTAACAATCTCCAAAAAAACAATACAAATAATTCTATAAATATAAACATATACCAAAGTGAACTCTGAATAAACCTCAGTGTATATCAAATATGTACAAAGGCTTAGCCTACATTTCAATTGACTCTAAATACGTTTACAGTGAAGGGTAAATCCCTTTCCATTTCTGTTTTACTGATACAATGCCCCACTTATGTATTTCGAATTGTATTCTTTTCCAAATGTCCTGTTTTATAAATTGAACTAATCCCGTCGGTGACCACTTGAGGGTGTCATTGACCGCACCACATCTGGCCTCCCAAAGTTTGGTCTTGATAAGGGACACCAGAGTCACTAATGCTAATAATTGCACCCTTTCCACATTTTTTTGTTCAAATTTGGCTATCCCTTAGTAGAGAGATTACCCCCTCGCACATCGAACCTCCCATATGCCCCAAACCAAATATACCTCTAAACACTTCCAACAGATGACATCCAATTAAATCCCCAAAAACTATGCAAAACTCTTTAGAGAGCCCATCCACTCCTGGTACGTTGTTATCTTTCATGCTCTTCAGTGCCATATAAATTTCATCTAATTTCAATTCCCCTTTTAATTGGTCTCTAATATCAAAAGGTATCTGCACATCCACGCATTTTTTAAAATTAGTCCCCTTCTCATAATCAATTGTTTGTTTTTGAAATAGCTGAGAAAAGTGATGTGTAGCGACACCAAGCATGCCATCTCCATCCTCAACCATCTCCCCATTTTGGTCCAATAAAGCAGTAATAGTCCTCTTTCCCCGTGATTTAATTTGTTTGAAAAGAGCACCACATATGCAGAGCACTTCTCATAATTTTCCCATTTATCTTAGTGACTTTTAAAAATGAAGTCTCGAGCTTTCTTTTCAAAAAAGGCATGCTGCTTTTTCTGCAGGATACACAATTTGTCTTTATCTAATCCACCACCATTCAAATTACCTTGGATGTGTATATCTTTTAGTTCATTCTGCAATTTATAAAATTATTTGTGGGTATTACTTACTTTGTCTTTGCAAAAATTCTGAATAAAAATCTTGATTCTTAATTTTGTGCTCTCCCACCACTCTATGACAGTAGAATAAAACGGTTTCATAGTTACACAACACTGGAAAAAAGACCTACATCTTGTCCCAAAAGTTGTCATGTAAAATGCCGTTATTAATTTTCCAATACCCTTTTCCAAATTCAATTGTTTTTAATTCTACTGTCACAGACAGGCAACTGTGGTCTGAATAGAATACCGGAGTGTCGCGCGCAGAGGACACGCCGAGTCCACGAGGAACAAACAGATCATCTATACCGCTCCTCGCGCCCCTGCTGTTTTCCCCAAGTGAAACCTGGATCATCCGCATGCGCCACTATAAGTATCAACCAAATTATATTTACCTATTAGACTTTTTACAAGATGCCCTCCTAGATTACCTCGGTCATATGATACATTAAAATCTCCCCCTATTAACACCTATCTGTTTGTCATAAAAACAGCGTCTAGGTCGTTAAGCATTTCCCTCCTTTCCTTGGGTGTCGATGGTGCATATTGTTGATAATTGGATATGGAGAAGGGCGAGCCGGTCAAGGATCGATTCAGACAAGGTGATAAATTGTATGACAAGCGACAGTTTAATTATGAGTAAAGATATCTGGTACAAGCGTATACGGTCTCGTTCCTTCGGCTCATAGAGAACCTCCAGAAAAAGCCCAGATAACAGAATGCATAGACATTTTATACAACACAGAAAGTAGGTTGAGTCTGGAAGTTCTGGTCCTTTGGTTGGTTCTGGACAGGTTGTTGTCTTCTCAGATTGGTCCTGATGAGCTGGGCGTCATCCTTCTGAGTCTTATAGCAAAAGTTCTTTGTTACCAAATGTTCAGCTAAACAGGAGATTTTGTGTGTGCGTAGTCAGCCCTCCGTCCTTGGGTATGTGTGTGTGTGTCTTATCTCGTGAAATGCAGACCCAAGCACTCTTGATCAAGGCCTTTCCTGTGCCAGCCATCTGTCTTTGGGTGTGTGAGAAACCCTGCTTAGAAAGAAGTTAGTTATAACAATGTATACTTACCTATTAGACTTTTACAAGATGCCCTCCTAGATTACCTCGGCCATATGATACATTAAAATCTCCCCCCATAAACACCTGTCTGTTTGTCATAAAAACAGCGTCTAGGTCGTTAAGCATTTCCCTCCTTTCCTTGGGTGTCGATGGTGCATATACGTTAATAAATCTAAAACATTTACCCCTCCAATTGATATCTACTATTGTGAACGCTGCGTGTAACACATCCGGTGTCAGGATAAATAAAAAGCAAGGTCTGCTAACTTTCTTTAATTATGTTTAATTACCGCAAACAATGAATAGCAAATGCAATTTTCGTATATACGAGTTCACAGTATCTCCACGCAGGGTAGATCGGAGAACTGGCAGGAAGTACGTAACCAGCTGTTCTTATACCATGATGACGTAGTTCCAACGCGCCTGTTGGCCTATCACAGTAGAGGCTGGGCGCGGTTTAGACTTTGCTCCGCCCTTGCTGGCCCTCGGATTTGTCCAAGCCCCTTGGCGCTTCCCTTTGTCCACATCTGGTTGCTGGGTAGATTAGATCCGTCTTGTGTCTGTAGATTCTACACTGAAACAGTTCCTAATATGGTATTGTCCAGTATTCTAACCTCCTGGTTGGCCTAGAGACATGCACCCCTCCCCTCTCCAGACTGACCAACACAGGCCATAAAAGCTGTGGTCAGTCTTTACACACACCCATCTGTATTGTTTGTGTGTGTGTAACAAAACAATATTCATCTTCAAACAATATGCTAACAGGCTATAGTGCATAAACATAAATCCTAACACTATTAAAACCCTCCCGTGTACTGCCGAAAAACTTCCTACTATTTTTAAATCCCTATTCCCACATAGCGCGGAAATCCCAGGGGGGACGGGGGACACACGAAACCCCCCCCCCCACCCCCCCATCCTGGGAAAAATATGATTTGTCCCCCCCAATATATCACTGTAAACATAACTATGTAATTTCAATAATATTAATAATACGCAATTAAAGCACTTGTGCTGATTATAGACACTTAATAGCGCGTTTTTAAGTTTCACAAGATTGCGACCCCCCCGCCCTTTGCCTCACAATGATTTGATCCACTGCCAGTTCTTTAGCTTGCAAGGTAATAGAGGGTTCGTATCTACTGTCCGAAAGGCACTCGATGTACGTAACTGACGTGAGGTAATCCAGTCAATCGCGCCATAGCAATGTATATATATTTTTTTAATGTTGCAGGGTTCACACTAGCTGCATTTGCAGAGCTAGCGAGTAAACTAAAGCAAACATTAACTATCAAGCGATGCTAGTACCTATTCCATTTGTGGCGTCGTCAAAGATGGAATATTTGCTATCGTCAGTTTATTCCAAGATTAGCATGCAGCTGTAGTGCTTCAAAGTGCCTGTGATAAGGTTAACGATAAACTGAAGTCCAAACTGAACAGAACTACACTCTCTTATACCATTGTCTTAAATATATTTAATGGTCTCGTTGCAAAAGCTAAATTGTCGCTAGTGATTTTTTTTTCCACCTTTATTTAACCAGGTAGCAAAGATTATAGCAAACACCACAGAAACGGAATTGGTGCTCGCTAGCTTTGCAAATTCCGCTATTGTTGGAAGCCTGCCAATATGAAACAAACGATGTTAAAATTTCAAAACGTTGCAGCATGTGTTGTGTAAATGTGTGTGTGTGTGCAGCTAGACCGGCCAGCCAGCCAGCCAGGTAGAAACATGTCAGAAAAAAGTAAAAAGACGGACATCAGAGTATTTTTCAGTACACCAAAACGCAAAGTAAGAACTCTAGTAGCCTAATATCTCAAAGACGAGTTGATAAAATGTTCATAAGAAAGAAGTGAAATGCTAATGGAAATGTTTCACAATGTCATCATTAGGCAGAGCAGGCAACATATGGCACACAGACAGCAGAGCTGGGGACAGACTGGCAGAGACAGGGAGTCTCAGATAAGTTTGTTGAGTCTTTGTTTGGCAACATTATGAAAGGTTCTCAATTTTTTTGATTTGTAAAATAGGGACATAATTGGAAAATGCCATGGATACCCCCACTCAACTTAAACTGGTGACTAAACTAAGATTTGTTTAAGGCCATGGTATTGCTGTTGTGATTAATTGTGTAGTTTTGGGTACCGTTAGTTAGGAGTACAGCAAACACCTTATTTATTTTCTAGGAGACAGACTGTGAGGGTGGTGAAAGGGAAAGAGCCAAGGAGAGAGACTTCAGAGGACAGTGTCACAGCCACGGCAGGACCAGGTGTCACCCTTGTTGCCAGCAGCACCAGTATAGGGGACAGTGGCACAGCATCGTCCAGTTACCTCAGTGATGGCACAAAACCATATCAGCCACACCCACAATTTATAGAACCGCAAACTCTTGCAAACAGAGTGTTGACGTTTCAAGAGAGATGGTTTCGCGATTTCCCCTGGCTACATTATAATCCATCAATAAAAGGAGTGTTGTGTTTTCACTGTAGCCAAGGGTTTTCAAGCCAGCCATCTTTTTGCCAAAGAGCAGATGCTGCCTTCATTAGTGCAGGATTTAGGAACTGGAGAAAAGCCATTGAAAAATTCACAGCACATCAAAACTGCCAAACCCACTGCCACTTTGTAACTGTAACAGCACACCAGCTAAATCCAATCAGTGTCCAGTTATCCAGCGTGTGGTGTAAACAGCAGGAGGACGCAAGGCATTGCTTGATGAAAATTGTTAGTTCGGTGCGGCATGTAGTAAGACAGGGACAAGCCTTTAGAGGCCACATGGATGACAGTGGGAATTTATACCAGCTTTTGAAACTCAGGGCAGAAGAGGATGATCCCAATTTACTGAAGTGGTTAACAGCGTACCACAATGTACACAGGCCCCAAAGCACAGAATGAAATTCTGAACATCATGGCCAATACAGTCATTCGAGGCATTGCAGCTGAGATCAGGTCTCTTCCGATTGTACAATTTTCATTAATTGTTGATGGTACTCAAGATGTCTCTGGTGCTGAACAGGAGAGTGTCTGTCTGCGTTATGTTGACCATGACCGTGTCCCTCACGAGGAATTTATTGGGCTATACAGGGTGTCGGAGACAACAGGCGAGGGCATTGCGAAAGTGGTAACTGATGTGTTGTTGAGGCTCAATTTGCCCATGTCTGGCTTACGTGGGCAGAGTTACAATGGTGCCTCAAACATGGCAGGAAAATACACAGGTGCACAGGCAATTGTGAGGAGGCAGCAGCCATTAGCCCTCTATGTCCATTGTGGAACACACTGTGTAAATCTGATTACACAGGCTGGCTGCTCAGCCTCCCCACTGATCCGGGATTCCCTTTCTTGGGTCCATCAGTTAGGTGTCCTCTATGGCCAGTCAGGAAAGTTTAAGAGCATGTTTGAATTAATTGCCACGTCCAAAGATACAAATCTGACCACCCTGAAACCCCTATGTCCAACAAGGTAGACTGTGCGGAATACGGCTATTAGAGCTGTACTAGGGCAGTATGAGCGGGTACTCAGCAGCCTAGAGGAGATGGCAAAAACTGCATCCAAGACAGCTTCAACTGCCAGTGGCTTATTTGAGCACTTCAGCAAAGGCAAGACTGTGTTGGGCCTCACACTTGCCTCTGCTGTTCTTGGAGAGCTTGAATGTCTAAACATTTCACTGCAGAAGAAAACTCAGACTGTCTCTGGTATGCAGGCTGCAGTCGAGTGTGCGGTCATCTCTTAGGGGCAAGAGAGATGACGAAAGCTACCTTGCACTGTATGAGAAAGCAACAACTTTGACTCTATTGAATCCATTGAGACGCACTCAAAACAATTTGCTGGCAAAGCAGTGGATCACTATAGGGCAGAATTTAAGTGTTGGATGGTGTGGAGGTTCAGTTTGGCACCGTTTTGACCAGGACAGTCTAAACGTCCTGCAAAAGTTGGAAAGAGCGCTTCTCACGGGGGAGTTGGATGAGTCTCTAGATCAGTACCCTGAACTGAACATAGATTATTTCAGTGCAGAACCCTCTCTTTCACAACAAATACCCCTGTAGCAGCAGTGGAGAGGCAGCAGAGGTCCTCAGGAGGCTTCCAGTGGAGTTGCGGGGGTTGTTTGACCAAGTTGAGGTGCTGATCAGAATTTTGTTTGTGGTGCCAGTGTCTTCATGTGAGGCTGAGAGGAGTTTCAGTGCACTCCGCAGGTTAAAGACTTGGCTACGGGCTAGCATGGGCCAAGAGAGACTGAACGGCGTAGTTGTCTGTAATGTACATAAAGACAGGCTGGACAGTCTCAAGAGGGAAAATATCTGCCAGCAATTTGTTGGATCCATTGAAACCCGCAAACATATGTTCGGTTCTTTTGTTCAGTAGTGTGTATAGCAGTGGTTCTCAACCTTTTTTGGGTACTGGGACCCCTGCGTATTTTGAGGCAAGGCAGGCAAGGTTTTCAGCGGTCCTCAGGGACCACCACCCCCTCTATATTATATGTAAACTTACTGGAAACCTTGTGGTACTGACTACATTCATTACACTTTTTTATTTCACGGACACCTTGCAATTAGTCCATGGACCCCTGGTGTAATTGATATTTGTTCTTTTGTTTAGTAGTTTTTAGTACATGACAGTACACCTACAAATTATTTATTTCATGTTATTTTATTTAAAATTGCATACTTTGTGTGACATACTTGTCCATAGCTGCTGTTTGAAGAGTCGAGACACTGACTGAAGGATATTTTGTTTGATTTATTTGGGTTTTTCATTGAAGTAGTTATTTTGCTTTTAGAACTGTACTTATTTTAAACTTTTTGTTCTTGTAAAGATATTGTAGTAGACTCAGGCCAGGTGCACATATTTAATGACTATATAAATGTATCACAAAGTCAAATTAAAAGGTCAATTCAATACGGAGACCAACTTTGTGATGGTTCTCAATGGAGATTCTTTACGATGAGATCACACCATGTTCATTGTATTTATGAAAACTGCTCCCATACAGTGTACAGTACCATTGCCGCCTACTGCCCCTTCTTGATATTGCTGGTTGTAAGTACGAATACCTGCATACATACTGGACTGATAAGGAACACTGCTATAACTATTATTAGTAGTAGTATTATAATGATTTAAACAAGTTGGGACAACCCTTCAGTTAACTACTGTACCTATCAATTATCCAGTAGTAGTGATTTATGGTCCCTCAATATACATTTAACATATTACAACGTAGGCTGTGTCACAGCATTACTTTTGGTGTCCCCCTCAGGAATTGCTCCTGACAATTTTCATGTAATTGTCCCCTCCAAGGTTGATATCAGATTTTCGCCCCTGACACCAACCCCTGTAGAATGCACTCCGCCGACACTCCACATCGACTCTCCCTGAACCCAGTCTCGCGTAAATCTCTCCACGTCATTTTGATCTTTTAAAATGTACTTCTTGTAAAAAACACACAGAGAAGCAAATGGAGCACAAATGTGAGAAAAAACTGTCGCCCTTGTTAGGGTTGAGTGAATTCAATCTGGTATAAGGACAATTATGACGATGAGTCACCGATTGTATACTATATAGTTTTTATTAACTAAGCAATAAATGGCAAATGCAATTTTCGTATATACGGGTTCAATGCATCGTCACGCAGGACAAGACAAAGGAACTGGGCTACACCCCCAAACCCCCCCTTATATACTCTAACAGTTGTTAGTTCCTGCTTCAGGGCAGGCCTGTTAGAGTAGAGGTCCAGTGTGGTTTTAGACTTACTGGCCTATCGCTGGTGTTGGCGCTTAAACTAGTCCAGCACCTTAGCGCTTCGGAGGGTCCGCTGATATCTTGATAGAGTGTTACTGTCTTGCCCCTCATTCCTGTTGTTGCACTCACAGTTCCTGTTATCGTGTCTTTTCGGTACTTTACCATTCTTGCTATTAAGCAATAAATACGAAAATTGCATTTACCATTTATTGCTTAATTAATAAAATCTATATAGTATACAATCGGTGACTCATCGTCATACTTGTCCTCATACCGGATTGAATTCACTCAACCCTAACACCGCCCAGAACGGACTTCTCAGTCGCCTCCATGCGGATTAGTGGGGAAACAGGGCTCATCTGCTTCCTTTTCACCGAGCACTTCCTCCTCTCTCTCACCGTTGTCCAGCTCTCCGGAGCCGAGGGCGCAGTGGGCTCTCCCTTCTCCTCCTCCACTTGGTTGTTCCAACTCCTGTCGGTCTCTCCGCTTTCCTCGTGAGATGATGATGGCGTCTCACTCCCGCTCTCCTCAGACTCTCGCAGTTCTCTCTCCATCACCAGCTCATCCACAACCTCCTCAATAGCGCGTAGTTCCATGCTTTCTCCCTCATCTGCTCTTTTCCCGCTCACCGCTCTGGCGTAAGAGGGGGCTGCCTTCGGGCAGTGACGGAATAGGTGGTTCTCTGAGTTACACAGACTGCAGCGCTTGGGCACGGTGCAATCACTCATTATATGGCCTAGAGTCCCACAGTTTCTGCACCTTGTCTGGGTGCAGGCATCGGCGAGGTGCCCGTACGTGCTACACTTCCTGCAGAAATGAGGCTGACCAGCATACATGAGGTAGCCCCTGTCTGCACCGATGGAAAAGGAAGCGGGAGGATGGCGGTAGCCACCATGGCCGCTCTCGTCCTCCTTTAGCAGTACACGAAACTGCCTCTTCCCTGTCCAGATGCCAAGGGCGTCCTTGATGTTTCTCACTCCTGGCAATATGGTCACGTACCGGCTGAGGTAGCACACTAGAGTTTCTTCAGTGACCCATGGGTTGAACATGTGCACCGTTAGCACCCTCATATTGTGCCTGCACAGGGACTCAACTTGAAAGGCACTGAATCACGAGAGTGATACGGTAATGTTTACTCATTGAGGACTTTTAGTGCAATGAAAAAAGACCGCGGTTTCTCCGGGAACTTGAGTGGAGACCAGAGCAATCGATCTCAGGCTCATAGATTAAGAGCATTTAGTAGATCACGAATTAACACTTTTACCCACGACAAAATAAAATAATCAACATAACGTTTACACATTCCTCTCACAATTCGTACCCTTTGTACGCTTGACGGATTTTAACACAATTATATGAATGTTATCAATCTCTATCAACTAATACCGAATGCATGATCTTTTTAACCTTAGATGTTTTAAGATCCTCACATACTATGAACTTAGTAATACTTTAATGCATAACAGGCTATGAGTATTTCCTTTAACCTGTCACACTAACACCTTTCCCACTACCAGCAGGTCTATGGGGCAGCATATACCCTACAGTGCATTACAATGATGGGACCAACTCAAAGCCTCCAAGCCATGGGCCTGGACTGCTTCCTAGACAGCTCTCTGGCTTGCTCCCTCCTTCACACTTTGACCTCATGGCACCAATGGTTGTGCCACCTGAAACTCTACCCTACTGAGGTATGACTCTGGAAAATCCTTCCAAATTGTATCCATTCATCATTAACTGAGATTTTTCTTTAACATAGCAAGTGGCTGAAATAGCAAGGATGTTAACTATTTTTTAGTTTTGTTCAAGAGGCCATTTGCCCAGAGTGGATTTGCCATACATAGATTTTTTCAGCTTTAAAAATCTTCAGCATAAAAAAGTATTAAAAGATGATCTTTTAATTAAATCTCTCCTTTGTGTCCTCATGTTCACATTAATTTGATGTGTTCTATCATCATTTACAATGCTTATTGCTTCTGCATTTCTTTACAGACAAGTGTATATTATACACATATTTTATTTTAGACATTACAAAAACATATTTTTGTGCATTTTGGATTTCCTACATTTACCTGTACAGACAAGTATATTTGATACATGTCTATTTTTTTAACGACATTTTTGTATGTATTCCATAGATAGAACTACATATATTGGAATCGAACGTTCGCAGAGATTGTTTTGACTGGAGTGATGCTTAGGACTTCATTAAAAAATCTATCCTGTTTTATTTTACCACTACAGTCTGTTCGTCGGACGAAACTGGAGAAAAATAACTAGTGTCGAAAGTAAACATCGGCACCTCGATGGTGTCAACTCTGCTTATGTCTGCGTAATAAAAAGGTAGGAGGAAAAATAAAAAAACATCTGGTCTAGCGATCGATGACAAATTAAATGGTGCCCGTGTAACAGTTTTACTTCTGTCCCGAACCAGTGACCCTTTGCACACATATACAACAGTTACCCATCGCTCCACAAAAGCCGCGGCCCTTGCAGAGTAAGGGGAACAACTACTTCAAGGTCTCAGAGCGAGTGACGTCACCGATTGAAACGCTATCAGTGCACTAACCCCCAAACCAGCTACCCATTTCACACCGGTTACATCCAGCATAACCCCTCATTCAATTACGCCAGTGGCAAACAGTGAAATGTGAGGAGCAGGAACAGCTATAGCCCTCAAACTCACCTCTTAGTCTCAAAGCCAGTTCCACTGCATTTCTTCATTGTTCTCCTGTCATCGGGGACTGATCTAGACCTTGGACACCAGGTGGGTGCAAGTCATTATCAGTTAGAACAGAAAACCAGCAGGCTCGTAGGGCAGGGGAGCGTTTCCCAGACTTGGTGTGCATTTTGGTTTTTGTCCTAACACTACACAGCTGATTCACATTAACAAAGCTTGATGATTAGTTGATTATTTGAATCAGCTTTGTAGGGCTAGGGGAATAAAAAGAAAATGTGCAGCCCTTTGGGGTTCAGGTGACTGAGTGTGGGAAGCCTTTGTCATAGGGTAAAAGTTGAATACCCCTGGGCTGTAGGCTGCACACCTTGAGTCAAATATTAGATTCTGTAGCTGTGTATTTTATCAAAACAATTCTGTGCTACAATGGTTCCTTTCCTTAGCTCAGGGTAAGTAGGAGCAGGCCTAGAAGAGTCTTATGCGACGCAAACATTTGAATTGTGTTCTTCCTCCTTTTAATCAATCATAATAATTTGTCAAATGCCTTACAGGTTGTTTTGCCTATTGTTGGCAGCTGTGGGCATACAAGCACAACAGAAACCTTCTTTAAGTATGCATTTTTCACCCTACAAGTTCAAGCACTAAGCGTTTGACTATATATATATCTTTTGGTTTAACTAATCTTTCCCATTCCAGATGACCTCAACGCTGAATGCCTTGGTAATGTTATACGTTTGAGTGTCGCTCCTCTTTTTAAAGAGGTTGATGCTGTCTTCAGTGAGTTTGTCTCTTATGATTCTCCTTTCATAATTCTTGGATTGATATTGTTGGTGAACTATTGTGTTCACACAATCTCCATCCCTTCCAGATGACACACAAATCATAAACCTGACGCCTGGCCTTGCTACTCAGTGTGGATTCAGCTTTAAATTTGACCCCATGGGGAATGCCATGTTTTTTGCTTCTCTTCAAAACTGCTTTTCCCAAAACATAGTAACCCTAAGCACTGTAGTGTTTGCTTTAACTTCAAATGGACAGTTTGCCTTTCAGTGTCACTGCATTTGCAACCCATAATGTAGCAACGTCATTTTATTTAACCTTTGACATGGAGTCATGCTGAGACCAGGCTCTTTTACAGATGAGCCCTGTATACACAAAGATACAAGTCAATATTTGCATCACTAGATGAAAAATGTAATAATTGAAAACAAATGCATTCTTCAGTAAAAAGGTCCTCAATAAGCCTGAGTTGCTAATTCATACAATTTTAGAGCATGGAGGTTATTAGAAGTACGGTGCCAGAAACATTTTAAGCAGTTTTTTAAGCAGCTATCTCTTATTTCTAAGTTAACGATGACGTAAGGTACAGCAGAAGTTTATGGAGGGCTTTCAGAGGGCCAGCCAACTTTCTGATACAGACTGCAGTGATGTGTACTACTGAGCTCTTCTCCTGTAGTGTGGCTTCAATACAGTGGCAGCTGCATTCATATAGGCAATTTTGCCACAGTCTATAACTTGCATGAAGGTCAACTGACTTATTTGTTCTCTGCTATATAATGAAAGGCTTTAATAATTTTTTTCCCTTCCCCCTTCATTTTAGGACGATAAGATGTTCAGCTTGGTCATGCAGTTCAGGCTGCCAGGAAACCACATGAATGAAGACCCTGTGTATAGAGTGGGCAAAACCTGTAGCTACACCCCCTGGACCTCCCGAGAGATTCTGTGCGACCGCAACTACATGGAGGCAAGTGAGCAGAGCATGCCCCAAAGGACATGTTTACAGTCCAGCTTGTCGTACTGCCTGTATAAATGATCTGTCTAGAGCTACAACTGTCGAGTGTTTCATTTCTTCTGTGACACAACGTAGAGGTTCTTGACTCTCTCTCAATTCAATACTCCTTCATTTAAGGAGGCGAGTGGACAGATTGAGAACTGGCCCTTGATTTCGTATTGTATGGGAGGGAGAAACTGCATAGGGAATAATGGCCTTTCTTCTCTAGGTGTCTGTCAGAAGGACTCTTCCAGACATCCAAACCGTCCCTGAACAGCCCACTGGAGGCCCGAAAGCAAGGAGCGGCAACTTCCGGAGAGGAGCTGAGGTAGCCATGTCTCTGTAATTTCACTACAGTATGGCGCTAAACAAAATGTGCAATTGTTGACAATTTGTTAAATTCCTGAGCAGAGCATGCCCCAAAGGACAGGTTTACAGTCGAGCTTGTTGTACTGCCTGTATAAATGATCTGTCTAGAGCTACAACTGTCCAGTGTTTCATTTCTTCTGCTTCTGTGACACAACGTAGAGGGTCTTGACTCTCTCTCAATTCAATCCTCCTTATTTTAAGGAGGCGAGTGGACAGATTGAGAACTGGCCCTTGATTTCGTATTGTATGGGAGGGAGAAAATGCATAGGTAATAATGGCCTTTCTTCTCTAGGTGTCTGTCAGAAGGACTCTTCCAGACATCCAAACCGTCCCTGAACAGCCCACTGGAGGCCCGAAAGCAAGGAGCGGCAACTTCCGGAGAGGAGCTGAGGTAGCCATATTTCAGTTTCTTTAATTTCACTACAGGATGGCGCTTAACAAAATGTGCATTTGTTGACAATTTGTTTAATTCATGTTTCCATTTCCTGAGACAGGCTGTTGCTGCAGGATACAAAATGACAGCAGTCGTCTTTAGTCCTAGCAAGAAGGTCATGAGTGTGGATGAGGTCCAAAGAAAGGGCTATGCAATAGCCAACACTCCCACACGGCTGGTGTTAAGAAGCCCTCATAATGCAGAGGAGACATACCTCCAGAATGTAAGCTGACTTTCTCCACTTCCTCCATGAACTGGGTCATGTTCAGTAGAGAAAAAATTTGGAAACGGTGGCCCTACCTGAACTCTGCAACAAATTGTTAATACGTTGTGCCCTACTGAACACGGCCCTGGTGTGGTTGCCCCCTGAACAGGTAGCTGGGGTTCCGATGCGGGTGCTCTCAACCTCAACCTTCTTTGAGCAGAAGTGGCTGGTTACTCGAGTAGATGCCACGGCTGTTTGTCCAACACCAGGTTGAGTGTGAAATAATGGACTAACTTGGCAAATTAAGATCCTATGAACCCAGTTCTTAATTGGCTCCAGACAAGACTTTTGATTTGTTTTCAGTTGCAAAATGTTCTGTTATGATGTGTACTTGGTTTCTTGTTTCACTGCAGGGGCAGTGGCCTTTACTCCAGAAGTGATCACCTGGTACATGCCCAAGCACATAGACCCACTTTTCTCCTCTGATGCCTTCACCATGTTGGAGGTGTACATGGGAATTGACGCTAAGAGGCTGGACACTGAGGAAATGGCTGCCAGAAACTACTCGGTTTTAGTCACAGAGGCTCATATTATTGTTGAAATTCCGGTGGGGGCGGTTGGCGGCTATTTCAAGGTCAGCGTTGGATGAGTAAAATGTTCCTGCTTAATTTCTAAATCTTATTTGTTGAGCCCTTTTTACTGCAGCAGTTGACAGTGCTTTGCAGTAACCCTTTGCCATCTCTCATGGGATAACTCCTAGGAATGTTGTCTTGTGTTAAATGTTTCTTAGTGAGCAATTGTCTGCTTAATCAGGCTAATATGCAATGGATTGTTGGGTGTGTGTATACAGCCTGAAACATTGGATTTGAAAATCGTGTGAATGTTGCAAAAAATGACACTAAAACATACTCTACTTTTTGTCCTTCAGCCGCTTGAATTTTGAGACCAAATATCCACATTAAAGTATTGTTTACCTGACTTTTTAGGGAGCCGGTAGCTTTGCCACTCAACTGAATGCAAGCAACGTTCGGTTACACTCGGCTACTGTTTACATATTGTGCCAGTGTTTACTTTGCGTGTCGGTTGCTTTGAAAATACACACGCCGGAAATGCAAGTTGACAACCATATGCCTACCAGCTCTCTAAAGTCGGGTTAACAGATATTGTCTTAAATTACGAGCGGCTGAAGGACAAACCACACAGATAACCGGTAGAGTAACATTCTGGCTTGTAAGGAACATTTAGCTGTGTTTGCACTCCACTTGTGTATTACAGCCTGAATGCATCACTCGTCTCCCTTTACAGAGCCATATTCAGGATGACCAGTACTTTGTCACTTACACCATTGAGCCCATGCTTGAGTTGCTGTGGATTGAGGAGGTCGCACACGAGGACACACGCTACAAAGTCCTCTTCCCTATCACAACACCTCCGATGGCCAGGCCTCCACAAGTTCGCAACTGTGAGTCTAGTTTAATTAAATAGTGCCTATGGTAATTTGGGATGCCTGGGTTGTTCATTAGGCACAAAACAGAAGAACATGTACTGAAACGGGGAGGCAATAACAAATGTCCATTTTCGACTTCCATTGTACCGCATTTCAAAATGTTTTTTTTGTTTGCCAATGAACAGACACGCCCTTAGACACAGTTCCTGAGCAGGCAGTGTTTGTGCTTCAGTTGGGGACTTTCAACCTTGATGTGGAGCTGCTGAACATCAACTTTCCCACCATGGTGCTAACTGTTGCAGAGTGCAACGCCAGAGGCTTCAATGTTCAGGAGCAGAGATCCCTGGACAACACCTTGAAGAGCTTCAGGATGGAGGTGCCCTTCTCAGACCCGGTGGTCTTTAAGGAGGTGTGTTTCTGTTAAATGCAAAGCCACACGCAGTGATTTGTACATGCCCTAATAAGTGGGCCACCAACAAAATATAAATAATGGCGCAAGTGTACTTTGTATCCCTCATTTACTCAAGTGTTTCCATTATTTTGGCAGTTGTATGCATTCACTTGCCAATAGTGCTTGATTTAGAGGAATGAGGGCAACATTAATTCAAGTATGTAGTTTGTTTTAATAGTCCCAATATGTACTTAGTTGTCACTTGATATTGAATAGAGTTCTGTTACAACAATAATGCTATCAATTGACCAATGCTTTTAACTTCACTACAGAGAAGGGCGGAACAAGGTGTCACAACCTTCACTCTTCAGCTGATCTACGGCCTGGTCGTCTTTCCAGAGTACGCTCCTTTCTCTCACTCTGCCGTTGTGGACGCTGTACTGCTGGACATTGGTATGTCTCTGGACTACGCCAAACTACTGTTGAATGGCTTCCTCTCGTTAATGATTGCAGTGAAAGCCCAACTAGCCATACTGTAGGTTTTTCCTATGCGGTCTCTCTACAAAGAAAATGTTAAGCTTTAGAGTATTTGGACCCAGTGTCCTGTTCCTGATATTTCAGGATCGTCCTTGGACAAGTTCAAGTAGTACCTTCCTGTTTTTTGTGCTTAATAAACACAACCCTGTTTGTCCTTGTAGTGCCACCCTCAGTCACTGGCAACTGTGATCAGGAGAACTTTCACATCACTGTGGACTACAGGAACCAAGAGCCCTTTTTCGTGGTCTTGGTTGGCAAGCGGCTGCTTAACCATGAGCTTGCTCAACAGTATTTAACAGAGGGCGACGCAGACTTCACCATCACGTTACCCTTCTCTTCGCCGGACGCAGTGTTTGAGGTACGATGCTCTCCCAAAACATGTTAACCTAAATTGCTGCAGCTAGCCTTGCTTTCCTTACCCTGTATACATGCATGCTAATGAACTCTCCCATTGGTTCCCAGTCGGTTCACCCGTCCTCTGTCAGGAGCAGGCTGGATGTGGCTCTGTTGAATCCTTACAACAACATGACCATCAAACACTTTTCCCTGGCTTGCAGCTTCCTCAAAACGCTGACTGGTTGGTTCTCAAACAATTACTTCCGATAAATAGTCGTTTGACATGGTTACCTAACCTGGGTTCCTTGCAAATACTGTGAGTCTAATAGTAGTGCCAGATGGGCATGGTTTGCACTTTTGGTGCTATGCTATTGGGTCTACTGTGCTCAATGAAGTGTAACAAATACAGAACCTGTCTTTTGCTCCCCCACCCCCAAGAGTGTTTCTCTAACGGAACGATGACTGCGCTGGCGGTCAAGGTGGAGTCTGCTCCCAGTCTGAACCCCGGTCAGCTGACCCTGAGCGACCCCGCCTGTGGTCCCACCTACAGCGACGATCGCTTCGCCTACTTCCACTTCACTGTCAACTCCTGTGGCACCACCAGGAAGGTAAAATGACTATTACCCTGAGGTGATGGGTACTGTGTATTTACGGACTGTTTGCTTCTGCAGGCTGTAATAAGTCAATTCCCCTCTACTACATAGTTTATCAACAATGTCATGCTGTATGAGAACGAAATCTCCTTGCCAGATGAACTTGAGGTGAAGCTGAATGGCACGACGTCTTCAGAGGAGGAATATCAGTAAGTGCATTACGCATCACAATTGTAGCTGTTAGATTTTTTAAATTCTTCAATTGCTCAATACTTTGTATACAGGGAAAATGTGCCTCTACTACCAGTGTGTCCACTCCACTGCTTGAAGTTTCCCCTACATCCCTCTTTTTAGGTTAAAGGTTTCCTGCTACTATGTGGTCAACATCACTCGCACATTGGCCTTCCTCACCAGGCCGCGTGACAACGAGCGCTTTGCCGAGACTGGGACAGGTCGACAAATGGTCAGAATGAGACTCGCTCAGGGTAAGCGTGCACAAATTCAGAATTTCAACTTGGCCTCAATTCTAATCACTCCTGATAATCTGGAAATGAAATATAGAATCTTGGACGGTGTCCTTTACAAAACCATTCCCAAAAATGTAAGCCTTATGATATATTACTCTTGCGTTCTGAGATCTACAGGTGTGGCTATGGAGTAACGGTGAGGAGCTGATTTGGGAATTTGTCAGAAGCCTCTGGTGGGGGGGTTCATCGGGGCACAACCGGATATGATAAACGTGTGTTTAATGGACAAGTTGAGACGGTACCTCGCTGTTTTGTGCCCACCGGTTGTCTCGTTCTGTGTTCCAGACGCCTCGTATAACACGTTCCACCAGGAGGAGGACTATCCAGTGGTGAGGTACCTGAGACAGCCTCTGCACTTTGAGGTGGAGCTGACCAGGTCCTCTGACCCCAAGGTAGCGCTGGTGCTTGACCACTGCTGGGCCACCCCCAACGAGGACCGTGACTCCCGACCCCGGTGGAATCTCATCATTAATGGGTAACTTGTTGTTTTTGGGCCTAAACAAGTGTTATTCCACAGGTGTGGTTCCTGAGTAATTAGCAACCTATCATGCTTGGCAGGCCATTTACTTTGGCTACCGTGGCTATGCCCCCATCCATAGGTAATGAGTGGTCACAATGGTTTGAGCTTAAAAACGATGTGAGCAGTATGCGGTCTGTCACCAGATCTCCACCCAAATGAACACTTATGGGAGATTCTGGCGCGTAGCATCACACGTAGCATCTCGGGTACTCCGAGATCCCAGGTGTCTTAAACACCATACGTCAGTTGAGTCTGACAGACTCTTAGGTGATAACCCGACTGCATTGTATGGCGTTAGCTCATATTAGTACCACCTTCAAAAGTGTTTTACACACGTGTCCATTACAATCTAGGCAAGAATCAGAATGCATGAATAAAACGCCAAGTACATTATACTTACAGTAGAAACGTTAGACAGAAATTAAGGCACTTTGATAGGAATGCAAGCATGTCCAGTTATTTGTAAGGAAGGCAATGTGGCCACCAGGCAATAAATGTGCCGGGGGAAAGTTTGTGCAAGGCCTGTTCTGACTAGATGTGCAAATGTCTGTATGCTTGAAGGAAAGTTTGTACGGCTCATTCAAATTCTCAAAAAGAAATTGTCTGCAACAGTGAAATGGGCTATTTTTGTGAATTAATGAGGCAAACTTAGAAGTTGGAACAGCCTATAGAAAATGAGCAGGTAGTGTGCCTTGGTTTGAGGTCAGCGTGGGTTAACAGTCCACATTTTGGAACGGTGAGTGCATTCTGACATCCCGCGCATAAAATAAACTCCCGCTGGGGCGACTGTTGAAGATATTTGGAACTCTCGTGTGGAAAGGTTAAGACACTATGTTGGCGTTACCTACACCTTTTTACTCAATGTTATCCTTTTGGTTTGCTACAGTTCAGTGCTGTGCCGAACTGATGGTCAGTCGAATGGAAATCGAGAGCGGCTGGCAAGCTTGGCTTGCCTTTCCGCTTGGTTTCATACAACTGCTCTTAACACTGACTGAATACTTGTTGGATTCAGGCACAAGTGACCTCTTGTGTTTAAAACGGTTATGCGCTTAACATAAAGGATGGTTCACACGCCTGTGCAGCATGGAAGTTGATGTTTGAAACTGAATAGGATCAGTTGACAGGATCCCTAGAAGTTGATGCCACTTTCAATGGAATTTCCTGTCCTAGAGGAATGCGCTAATTGGGAGTTGCTAAACATGAACAAATACCACAGTCAAGTGTAGCAGCATCTTGCTAACCTTATTTAGCTAGCTAATGTTCATATTTAAAAAAAAATGTTACGACACAGCTGGGTTTGTCATAAGCATTGATTTGGGTGAGCACTTTGCCACAGATGGACACCGCTGGCCTAAGTTTTAACTTTGTCATCTTCTCAAGAATTTAAATTGGGTAACTATTGAAAGATTACTTATTTTTCCTACATTGTAATGGACACTGCAACCTTTGGTAGATGGGCTACAATGACTTTGCCCATGATTATGCACGCTGCAAATGACACTTTATTTTGCGGGTGTCTTTTCAGTATCTGGATACATGTTACACCAAGCAGTGGAGTGAAACAACTTTATGGTCAAAACCATTTATTTGGGGGATCGGGTTTGCCAAATGCTATCAAATCACGCAATTTAAAATTTTGGCACCCCCTATTTTAATTTGCTCCGGTGGACACAAGGCTCATCTGTCACGGGTGTAACTTTGCAGCGGTTTATTAAATCAAAATGTCATCCTGGTGGGGGTGGTAGCAGTTTGAAAAAAACAGGCTGATAATGTTTTGTAGATCATAGGAAAAGACACCACATTCACATGGCTGTGCATGAAATGGGCAGTTCAGATTTGTCACTTCAGCTGCAACTATATCATACTTGGCTTAAATCGTTGAGTAAAATCCTGAGGAAGCTCTTGTCTGTCAGCTCAAGTGGATTTGTACTGGTGTGGGCGTTTGTCTCTTAATGTAACGTCTTCAGATTTCACAAATCCCTTTTTGCTAATATCTGTCAGTTAAACAGTAAATGATAAACCTCCCAAAGATGCAAATGACAAAAGTAGGCCTAAACTGTCAATGCGTAGGTTACTTTGTAGAGCTGCTCCCTTCACAGAAGTCCTCCACATGTGAATCTGATGCCATGGGTGTAGAATTTATTTTGTGTGACCAATTTTTCCGACAGCGGAAGAATTGCTCTGGCGCATTGCATGAAATTCTTAATTAAAATGAAGTACTTATTTTGAAAATATGATACCAGCTGTCTATTCGGTAACTAAGGGTTAAACCACGGTCAATTGATCAATATTCAGGTCGCCTGTAGTCTGACCATTCTGGATCATTTAGAATTTGAAGAACCATTTAGAGGGATGTCTCACCACATGAGAATGCATTCATGTCAATGTAATTGAATATGCATGTTGGACATCCGTCATTTACCTAGCTATAAAAGCCTTTGCAGTAGACAAAGTAATATTGTTGATGAGAAATGCTATGGCATTGCTAGTATGACCCTCCCTTGACAAATTAAATGCATTTTTTTTCAAATAGGCAGCCCAATTTCTGTTATTAAATAAATAAAACATTTACTAAATCAGATTTTTCCAGGTCTGATGGGCCGAAAGATCAGAAATTAAAACCAACAAACTACTGTCGTGACCTTGAATTATCTGAGGACTGTTTAATTGTTACCCGACTCTAAATGAATCGTGTTAGGATTTGGGGTGCCGAGGAAACGGTTTTAAAGATACCGTCTCCCGACTTAAACTCTAGACGGTAGAAATCTATTACATTGCTAAAGTCAACTTATTAACCATTACATCGTATCCTCCTCGCAGCTGCAAGAACCCCAGCCTTATGATTCAGTACTACACCAATTGGTTTAATTTATTTACTAGCTAAACACACAGGTCCCTAGCGGACTGACACAATATGACGGCTTGTTACGATGTCTCCCCCACCCATGGTTCCATAAGGGACACTTATCGTTGTTACATTTTTGCATGAATGTATTTATGTGGGATGCCGCCGTGGTTGGGTCTTCTCTCTGATTGGCTCCCTGAGGTCACAATGTCAATAGTTGTCCGTGGCTCCAATGACTAGTCTTGAACGGAACTTCAGGATGGATTTTCCTTTCACTCATTCTGGAAGATGGGCTAATCAACCCTGTCGCTGATTCCTCAGTGGGTGATGAGAGTAGGATGGTTTGGATATAGTAGCAGAATGGTCCCACTGAAGTTAGCTTTTCTAGGTACTTGGCTCAAACAGCTAATCGGTTGTACCAGTGACTGTCTGCCTGAGGGGTGTTTATTCTCCCTCGTGTTCGTATTCAGGTTTCGGACCACTTTGGACATGAGCTGCAGCTCGCCGTCCTTAGGAAGGTGCATTTAGGGAAGTTTCAAATGTGTAGCTTGCGACTGACGGTTTTCTGGTCTAATGTTAATTTCAGTTACCAATCCTTTTATGAACTCTGGCCGCCGGGGACAGTTCTGTCAGTCTGACCCGCTCTCTGATGTCACTTGTGGCATGGCTACTTACTATGCACATTTTCTAGGAGTTTCTCTTATACGTTCAAAAGTGAATACTGGAACAATATTTCTAACATAAGACTGGTCAGAGATAGAAAAAGAATGTCATGTTGTTTTTTAAAAAGGAAATACTGGAACTAGAAAAGTGCTCACACTACAGGTAGGAAGTCTCGAGCCTTTACATTGAATATGAAATATGTTGGGTGTTTTTCAAGACCGAGGTGAATTTAGGAGGGGTAAGAGTTTTGGTGGGAAAAGCCTGTTAACAAAGACATTCCTTTAGTTCATACTGGAGGGGGAGAAGGAACCCACTTCTCCTGTCATTTACAACATGGTGTAAATTGATCTGATCCTCACAGGACAGTCATGACACCACCATAAGACTTCGTACACAAGGCGGTTGGGGTTTAGTGTTCTTGTTCCTAACTTAGTCCCTCTCTCTACACTGGCAGTTGTGAGAACCCGGAGGATCCGTACCGTGTAGTCTTCCACCCGGTGGTAGCTGACGCCAGGGTCCACTTCCCCCCTCACGTCAAACGCTTTGAGGTCTATATGTTTTCCTTCGTCGAGGATGCGGTTGAGCCGAGTGGCCAGGTAACAAATTTCACCCAACAATCTTTATTGGTTAATTTTGTGAGTGGCAATCATCCCTTTTAAATTTCTGACACCATCAAATCTTTGATTCCTAGGTCTTTGTCCATTGTGATGTGGTCATCTGTGACGCCAGTAGTCCCTCTGGCGGCCCCTGTAGTGGACAATGTGTGAATCAAGACAACTCGAAAAGAGGTAGGTCTTGTTTTCTGCTTTTCAGACCCTGTCAGACCATAACTGAACTAATAGGTTCTCTCTCTCTCAACAGGTCAACGACATGTCAGAGACCTCTTTGAGGAGCGTCATTTGTATGTTTCTTCTGGATACATTCTTTGGGTGTAATGTCTTATTCTAACATGTCAAATAAAGTGTTCTATACAACAATTAAGTTTTTTACTTGCGTAGAAACAATCCTAACCGTTGGAGCTACCTTAATTGTATCTGATTTGCGCATATACTTTAGTGGATGTAGTAGGCTTGTCATCTGACGTGTGTCAATCAACCCTTTTGTAAGCATGGAACTCTGAACCATCCACCGGAGATAAGTGTTGCGCACCAATTTCCCATCTAGGATGAACAATGGGTGTCAAAACAAAAGCTTTCCAATGTCCAGTAGGAAGAACTGACTCAATGTTATAGCAGATGGTGGTTTGCCAAAGTGAGGCCAGCAGGGCTGTGGTTGGATGCAGGCCCCAGGGAGCGCAGCAGTGTTGGTAATTTTCAACAAATTACAACTTTCCTTGATACCTCTCACTAGCTTGGTTTCCATCCAAATATGGACATTTCTTTAATGATATGCATGTCAATCTCAAATGGGGAGAGCTTGACTTCATCACTACTTGTTTTTTGTAAGAAGTGTTGATAAGCTGAATGTATTTAAAACTAATAGCGCACAGCTCGGACACCCATGCATACCCCACAAGATATGCCACCAGAGTTCTCTTAACAATCGCCAAGTCCGGACTACGGAAGGTACAGAGCCATGAATACGTTGCAACCTATTCCGCATCAGGATCAGATTTAACCTTTTCTAGCCCAGGGGTTCCGCTAGCGGAACACCCACAACATTCCGCTGAAAAGGCAGCGTGCGAAATTCAAAAATATTTTTTAGAAATGTGTAACTTTCTCACATTAACAAGTCCAATACAGCAAATGAAAAACATCTTGTTAATCTACACATCGTGTCCGTTTTTTAAAATGTTTTACAGCAAACGCAACATTTGTTAGATCACCACCAAATCCAAGAAACACACCGCCATTTTTCCCAGCCAAAGATGGTCACAAAAGCAGAAATAGAGATCAAATTAATCACTAACCTTTGATAATCTTAATCAGATGACACTCATAGGACATGTTACACAATACATTTGTTTTGTTCGATTAATGTGCGTATTTATATCCTCAAATCTCGGTTTACATTGGCGCCATGTTCAGAAATGCCTCCAAAATATCCGGAGTAATTACAGAGCCACGTCAAAAAACAAACTCATCAACTTTGAAAGATACATGTTTTACATATAATTAAAGATACACTTGTTCTTATTGCAACCGCTGTCGGATTTAAATAAAAACTATACGGAAAAAGCATACCATGCAATAATCTGAGACTGCGCTCAGAAATACACAACATTTCTCTGCCATGGAGTCAACAGCAATACGAAATAACATAAATATTCCCTTTGATCAGAATGCAGTGCCAGGAATCCTAGTTCCACAATACATCGTTTTGTTCGATAATGTCCAATTAGCTCCTTTTGCTAGCACGTTTAGTACACATGTCCAAACGCTGGCGCCGGTCCAGGGGAACTCGGACGAAAACTTCATTAAGTTATATTCCAGGTCAAATTAAGTAGAGAATCAATCTTCAGGACGTTATCATATATATCCAATAACGTTCCAACCGGAGCATTTGTTTTTGTCTACGGAGTAATGGAACACATGGCAAGCGCGCGTGACCAGGAACTAGCATTCTGCCAGACCACTGAGTCGAATAGCTGCCATCCGGCCCCACATCACACTAGAGGCTTTATTCCACGTTCTACTGACTGTTTACATTTAGTGGAAGGTGTAGGAAGTGCGAACAGATCCATATCCTACTGGGATGTGAATAGACGATCAATCAATTAAGTTTATTTTATATAGCCCTTCGTACATCAGCTAATATCTCAAAGTGCTGTACAGAAACCCAGCCTAAAACCCTAAACAGCAAGCAATGCAGGTGTAGAAGCCCGGTGGCTAGGAAAAACTCCCTAGAAAGGCCAAAACCTAGGAAGAAACCTAGAGGAACCAGGCTATGAGGGGTGGCCAGTCCTCTTCTGGCTGTGCCGGGTGGAGATTATAACAGAACTATGCCAAGATGTTCAAATGTTCATAAATGACCAGCATGGTCAAATAATCACAGTAGTTATTGAGGGTGCAGCAAGTCAGCACCTCAGGAGTAAATGTCAGTTGGCTTGTCATAGCCCATCATTAAGAATATCTCTACCGCTCCTGCAGTCTCTAGAGTTGAAAACAGCAGGTCTGGGACAGGTAGCACGTCTGGTGAACAGGTCAGGGTTCCATAGCCGCAGGCAGAACAGTTGAAACAGGAGCAGCAGCACGTCCAGGTGGACTGGGGACAGCAAGGAGTCACCATTTTTTTTTATTTTTTTTTATTTAACCTTTATTTAACCAGGTAGGCAAATTGAGAACACGTTCTCATTTACAATTGCGACCTGGCCAAGATAAAGCAAAGCAGTTCGACACATACAACAACACATAGTTACACATGGAGTAAAAACAAACATATAGTCAATAATACAGTGAAAAAGATAAAAAAAATAAGTCTATATACAATGTGAGCAAGTGAGGTGAGAAGGGAGGTGAAGGCAAACAGATATATGTATAAATAAATAAAAATATAAAAAGGCCATGGAGGCGAAGTGAGTACAACACAGCAAGTAAAATAAAAACTAAAAAAAACACTGGAATGGTTGGTTTGCATTGGAAGAAAGTGCAAAGTAGAGACAGAAAAAATGGGGTGCAAAGGAGCAAAATAAATTAATAAATAAATACAGTAGGTAAAGAGGTAGTTGTTTGGGCTAAATTGTAGATGGGTTATGTACAGGTGCAGTAATCTATGAGCTGCTCTGACAGCTGGTGCTTAAAGCTAGTGAGGGAGATAGGTGTTTCCAGTTTCAGAGATTTTTGTAGTTCGTTCCAGTCATTGGCAGCAGAGAACTGGAAGGAGAGGCGTCCAAAGGAAGAATTGGTTTTGGGGGTGACTAGAGAGATATACCTGCTGGAGCGCGTGCTACGGGTAGGTGCTGCTATGGTGACCAGCGAGCTGAGATAAGGGGGGACTTTACCTAGCAGGGTCTTGTAGATGACCTGGAACCAATGGGTTTGGCGACGAGTATGAAGCGAGGGCCAGCCAAAGAGAGTGTACAGGTCGCAGTGGTGGGTAGTATATGGGGCTTTGGTGACAAAACGGATGGCACTGTGATAGACTGCATCCAATTTATTGAGTAGGGTTTTGGAGGCTATTTTGTAAATGACATCACCGAAGTCGAGGATTGGTAGGATGGTCAGTTTTACAAGGGTATGTTTGGCAGCATGAGTAAAGGATGCTTTGTTGCGGAATAGGAAGCCAATTCTAGATTTGACTTTGGATTGGAGATGTTTGATGTGGGTCTGGAAGGAGAGTTTACAGTCTAACCAGACACCTAGGTATTTGTAGTTGTCCACATATTCTAAGTCAGAGCCGTCCAAAGTAGTGATGTTGGACAGGCGGGCCGGAGCAGGCAGC